>NC_089522.1:8773368-9088563 GCF_963924715.1 Thunnus thynnus | reverse complement strand
ATCTCAGTGTCATGCCCGTGATGATGTATCAGGAAAGAGAGGTGGAGTTTATTTTCTTGTTCAGTTAATAATTATGCCAACTGGTGTGAACGTTTCCACACCGATTAAACGAAATATAGGAAGCAGCTTGTATGGATGAGGGGAATGCCCGATAGATCACAGAGGTTCCCCCCCTCACATGTTTTATTCTTCATAATGAACATGTTTGTGAGAGCCCTGGCTTTACTCTCCAACCCTCTGCCTCTGACTGATTATTACATTATTTATGATGTGGGGATGTGAGCCGTGCTGTATATCCTGATGTACATTTCCTCTGCTGAAATGCAGAAAAGTACAAGCTGCTGCCTGCATGTTAGGTCAGTTACGGTATTCTACAGCTATCTAGCTGTGGAGCAGAGGAGCATGACGGATGCAGAGATAGAGAGGAGGGAGAGGACAAGGAGAGCACAGATTGCTGCAAATTCAGACTTTATCAGCAGCCTCGTCTTAACCACAACAAAGGTACAGTATCAACCTTTTTTTTTTTTTACCCTTTTCAGCCTCTTCCTTCAAATCATGTGTGTAGTTGTGTGAAATACTTGAGTGATAAGCATTTTTTTTCACTGTTTAATTTGATGTGAATGCTCAGTATATGTGTCAATCCACAGGACCTTTTGTCATCCTCACATTATGCTAAGGAAGGGCTTAGAGCCGCTGAAAGGAGACCGAGAGGTCCTCCTGGATCTGGACTATGGGGGTGAAGCCCAAACCACAGACAGCTATGGAAGTCTGCAGAACGGGTGCTTCATCCCGCCAAGATATGTAAGCTCTTATTTTTTTCCCCCCTCTATAAACCTTAAATATGCTGCAGTGTGTTATCCTTTCGTAGATGAATCACATAAATATTGAAAATAACTGCACATTCACACAGCAGCCATTAATTCCCCTGCCTCATCCCATTATACCTCACTGACTTCTCTGAGATGTTGCAGTGAATCTAGAAGGGGTTTTATATCCTTTATGTGATATCTGCAGGAGTACAATATATTATGAGGTGCTGTATATCACTGGCAAATCAAAACTATCTTGTGGTGAAACATGACTTTGCTGTGCTGAAAGATTTTTTTCAATCGTGCTGTAAAACGCTCAGTGATCATCTCATCTTTCTGGGCTCATTATTGCAAAGTAGAGGCTTTTATGCTGCTGTGTAATGACACAGGATTTACAGTTAAACCTCATCAGAAGGAAATTAACCGTCCATATACAGTACAGTGTGTTTACATGCAGGGAAGTGAGTACAAAATAGCCTTTTTTGCCTACAGTTCTCACTTGTTTTTTGCAAATATAGATAATAATTAAACTGCATTGATACTTTCAGCTTTCAGCCGCAGCTTGTGATGAAGATGCAGATGGGGATGATAATGACCCCATCGATATTCACTTTAATACAAGAAGTACCCAGCCACTTCCACAGCTGGGGAATTACTTCACAGATGGAAGAACCAAAATAGGTAAGCAGCATCAGCAGCTCACATTGTATTAGCTGTCACAAGCTGAATGATGGATGACTGAGTGAGTCCCTCATTTAACCTTTCGGATCCGTGTGCTTGATCTGGGTTTAGACTTTGTGCTGGTGTGGGAGGTTCGCTCGCGGAGGAAACGGCGAGGCAAGGGGAAGGACAGGGGTGAGGTGACCGGTGAGGACGGGGAAGCTGTGCCCACCGAGGAGAACAGCAGGTCTGAACGAAGGAAGGCAAAGCTGGCACAGTGGAGGGAGAAGTTTGTTCAGAATCTAGAGTGTGCCGGACTGCTGATGGAGAAGGTACTGAAGATCAGATTGAAGATCATTTATCTTATTAAAAAGCTCTCAGTCTACTCATTATTTATTTTTCCTTATAAATGAACAACTTCTTACTTTTCTCTCCTTTAGGAGGAAACTGCGAATGAAAAGAAAACAATACATTTTCTGAAACTTAGCGCTCCTTGGGATGTGATGGTGTATCACGCTGAGGAACTCTGCCTGAGAGCTCCATTGCAAGTTAGTGCAGTTGTTTATAATTACGTATTTCTAATTTAAAGTTATAATTCTTAGCATTTTTCGATTGTCTCTATGGATGACAATGTCAGTCTCTCAGTTAGGTGGTCAGTCCACCATTTTGGTCCAAACTGAAATTTGCTACACATGTCCCCCTCAAGATCCCTTAACTTTTCATCAGTAGGTCAACATTTTAATTTGTCCAATACTTTTATGTCTAAATAACTACGAAACTAATGACATCCCATCAGCCTCAGCTGTGCTTTGTGTTTAGTGCTAATTAGAGTACTTTAGCATGCTAACATGCTAAACTAAGATGCTAAACATGGTACATAAAATACCTGCCAAACATCACCATGTTAGCATTTTTGAGCATATTAGCATATTTGGCAGACTATTGATTTTGTCTAATGGCGGGGGCACCCTGCCCCTCACCAATTCCACTTCTGTGTCATGTCAGCTAAACAGTTTCAAAAATAAGAGAATATGAGCTTTAACATACATTTATAGAGCAATCAAGTAAAGAACATATATCTAGTACATTAAAAATACGTGAGTATATATGCACTTAAAGAATATATGTATGCTTAGAGAGATGTATTATATCATAAATCTTCAACACATAATCAAAAACAATTTCCTTAAACTATGAATTTTCCACCACATTAGCATTTGGCAGCACAATCCTTAAACACAGCCTCACAGAGCTGCTAACATGGCTGTAGACTCTTCATCATCAAACTCTACATCAAACACCAGATTTTATTGTTACTGACAGATTCCACCTTTCCTGAGTGAGATTCAAATGCGTTCCCCCGCACAAAGGGTTGACAGGACACAAAACTGTACATGCACTTATTGGAAGTGATGCAGAAGATAAAAGCCGATAATTTCAGTATTAACTTGTCAGAGGACATTGTTGACTGTCTTCCTTGTATTCTTTATGAAACCTTTGAGCCCAGAGTTTGTGTAGCTGCACTGTTAACAGATGTGAGTCGCTCTTCTTCTGTTGCATTACTGACAGTCCAGTCACCAGTGGAGGCAGCGTGTTTGCTTCCTCCACTGGTGACTGGTAGATACACAGTGTAATTTCTGGGGCATTTACACCAGTTAACACCAGTAACCACGATGTCACCAAATCAACTGAAATTTTAAGGATTATACCTTTATAAAGACGTGGATGATAAAACCGTCATGATACTGAATGACTGTGTTCTTGGCTTCCAGGCACAGCCGCATCATGACTTAAACACATCTGCTCGGGTACTGAGTAGACTATGCATCCCTAACGCAATGACAGAGTCAGTACCAAACAGGCCGCTGGACTATTACACATGTGCCTTTCGCAAGTCAAAGATGAACAGGTGAGTTCCAGTTAAAGTTGGTAATAATAGGATCAGTTAACATTGTTTTGCAGTATAGTGTAATTGGTTAAGTGAACGTCTCTCTTCTCCAGATTCCTTGGCTGTGACAACCATGAAACCTACTTCACTAATACACAAAGACATCGTGTTGTGAGTAACAGGACTTCCTCCACAGTGTATGGACTCAGTGAAATTATTCTGTCATGGAGTGAGAGTTTGCATATTATTTCAGGTGTATGAGATTCTTGCCAGGACGGTGTACGGCAAAAGGAAGAGAGCAGAGGTTGGCGTGGACAGACTAGTAAATGAAGGGGCGTACACTGCAGCTTTCCCCCTGCATGAGGTGTGATATTTATATCTGCTCTGTAATCTAATTAAAAAATTGTGCTGCTTTCGCTTTTTATTCAACATGTTTTTATTCCACAGGGCCCTTTTCAGCTTCCAAGGTATGAAATCCGTCCTGATGAGTTGAACCAGAGGCAGGTTCTTCACTACTACTGGGCCCGCTGGTGCAAATGGTACAAGTACCAACCACTGGACCACATCAGGGAGTACTTTGGAGAGAAGATTGCCCTCTACTTTGCCTGGCTGGGTAAATATGAATCCTTATTTAGAAAGAAAAAAAAGTGTTCAATAGCTTTCTCATGTGCATGTAATTAGGATTTTTTTTGGCACTGATCATCAGAAGAAAGAAAAATCAGATCTCCTCAAATGATTTGAATTCATTCTTTAGCGGGATACACATTAATCATAAGTCATAAGTTGTTTGTAGAAGTTAAACATTAAGTTGAATAGAGATCACTTTTAGCCTGTAGCCAGACTTCTGAATCGCTGCCCACATCTCATTCTCATTCATTTGTTCAGCAATTCAAATAAATTATCAAAATGTGAAGAAGAAAAAAACAGCAATTCAGTCCAATTTTCATGAATGTGAGACAAATGATTTAGATTAAATACACTTGCATCTGGAAGGCTCCAGTTGGTTTGTGAATTTTGTGTTTGGTGGAAGAAATGAAGGACACTCTGACAGTAAGAAAGATTCAGTGCTGTTGATGTTTCTCTGCAGCACCCCTGGGAGTTTGTGAAGGTAGAGAGGTCAATGAATGCATCAAAATACAAAGAAATCTGGGAGGAAGATCTGCAGTACTCTGACAGACAGCTGAGACTTCTGTGAACATCTGTCTTCAAAGATTAAAGGCTCTAATTGCTGCTAAACAGGCCTCTGCTATTTATGTGATTCATCATTTTCCATTTTATTTATTTATAATTTTTCCAGGAAAAAATCCATCTGGCTCACAGAAAGTTGCATGTTTTCCATTCAGTTTTCGACATGATAAGTGAAATCCATTATGTCTGAGTAAAGAGTAGACAGAACATCAAACTACAGTTAATTTTGAGACAATAAAACTATAATCTGCAGCATGAGACATACGTCTTCTGCAACGTCAACCCAACCTCTTCATCAAGGACATTCCAGCATTAAACAGCAGTGCTTCAGTGTAATTGCACATAAGCTGAGATCTGCAGCCTAAAGGAGCTTTATGTCTCTACAGGTTACTACACAGCCTGGCTGCTGCCGGCAGCAGTGGTTGGGACCCTGGTCTTTGTGTCTGGAGTCATGTCCATGGGTACCAACACACCAGCGTGAGTCCACATATTACACAGAAAATACATGTTTTACTGCATGACACAAAAAAATGACAAGGAGCAATGTGGAATATAGCATCAACAAAATGTATACAAGAGCCAGGAAATCAACATTTTAAAACATAATGAAGTGATGACAATGTGACTCTAGCATTTAGTTGATGTATCAAGCTTTATTCATCAAATTTTAAAGTGGAACTCCACCAATTTTTCATATAAAGGTTATTTATGGGGTACACTGGTTGCTTAGGGATGAAAGCATTGATCTTGAGCTGCAATGTACCTGGTTCGAGTCCAGCTGGGGACCCTTGGTCAGTTTTCCCTGTGCCTCCTCCCCTCATTTCCTGTCATTACTCTACTATCAGTAGCAATAAAGTAGACCCTTGCTTAATGCACGCAAGGATTTTGCTGCTACAACCTTATTTGGTCTGGTATGACTAGTAGTTTATGGTGGCTAATGTTAGCAAACTTTAGACAGATATTGCTGTGTAACTAACTAGTCTTTGTGACTCTGATACTTGTGCTACCGTTACACTCACTGTCATTTTGTCACTGATAAACATTTCAGTGGTTGTATCACAAAAGTAAAATGAAAAGTAAAATAAGTAAACAGGCTGCACTTCACCAGGTGTGTTTGTGGTTGCATTCCACTCATTCTCAGTCAGGATGCCTAATGAGAATGTCAGTCTCAAGCAACATGCTCAAGAAAATCCTGGGAAATGAAGGGAAATTCAATGTGGCATTAGCTCTCAACAGATGTAAAAAAAAAAAGGCAGTTTGTGATTTTAGTGTGAGTTACATGGTGAAACAATTTATTGGCAAGCAACAGCAACTGGGTGCAGTTACCTCCCGGAGTCTTGACGTTGCAGTGAGGTTGCCAGATTTGGTTCCATCGTACCTGTACAGAGACCAAAACCAAATCCTGTTCTTACTGAACCCATCTGGCAACTGACACCATAGCACCAGTCCAGCTCTCTAATTAACACACAGACATGAGATTAGTATCAATCTATTTATCTTATTCTCAGAAAAAAAGAGGATAAGCACATTACCCAAAATGTTAAACTATACCTTTAAGGGATACCAGAATTGCCCAGAAATGAAAACTCTGCTGACACACTTTCTCCCAAATTATGCTTAAACAAACACGGTTTGAGATGCAAATATATCAAAGCACAGCCTGTTCTGAATAAAAAACAAACCTCATAATTATACAATCCACATGGGAAATGTCTGTACCCAATTTATCATACATTATTTACCACCACAGTAGTTATACTGACACAGCACTGAAATCACCCCTCATTCAGACTTCAGAGCACATGTACCTTCAGTGTGTGTCCCCAAATGTTGTGTTATCAATTCTAGTGTGTATCACAGATCTGTTGCTATGGCATCCTAATGGCGTCAGTGACAGAAATTAATCCTGTTATAAAGGAACAAGAGAGCTTAGAGAGAATGGAAGATGAATTAATATCTTAGGGAAGAAAACAGCTCAGCTTCATGAAGTTCATTAGTTCACACTATAGATTAAAGCCAGATTAGTGGAGAATATATGGAGGCCAGTCTGCAGCAAAAATAAACAGCAGTTATCTCATGTGATAATGGACAATTAGTGCAGAATAATCTCCATTTATAGAAATAAGGAAGAAAGATGTCAGGATTTATTTGTGCAGCAACGTGTATTCATGGTTTCAGTAACTCACTCATTAACTCTAATAAGGGAAAGTGCAATAGCTCTGTTCCCCGGCAGCTTGCAACAATTTCAACACCTTTTATCTGATATTTTTTCTCACTTATCCAGGAATCAATATACACCAGGCTTGTGTGCATGCAAAATCCATTACAATTAATCCCTTAGTGCTCACATTAGTAATTATTTAACATGTGGTTAAAGGGCAAAATATCTGTCAAATCTGCTTTGCCACTTGATTCATCCAAAGCTGAAAAGCAATCCTGGTTTGAAAGCTTTAAAATGTGATTTCTCTGTTGTAACTAATCTGTTTCTATGTGTCTGTCAACAGTAAGGAAATCTGTAACAGCAGCGCTAGTTATCTGATGTGTCCTCTCTGTAATACATGTAAAGCCTGGAACATGTCTGAAATCTGCACCATGGCCAAGGTGATTACTTTTCAAAACATCTCACTGAAACCAAGAAGTCTGGCGCTGGTTAAACTTAAAGCTATAAACCAAAAACTATGTACTCTGACTTTCTGCCTTGTAGTTGGGCTACCTATTCGACCACCCAGGTACAGTCTTCTTCAGTGTGTTCATGTCCTTCTGGGCCGTGACGTTCCTGGAGTACTGGAAGCGAAAGATGGCCACCCTGGCCCATCACTGGGACTGCATGGACTTCCACGAAGAAGAGGTGTCACAATCTTTTCTTTGTTTATAGATTTATGGTAGTTATAGACCTCACATCTAGAGACCCCAGGTCTGCAAAACAATGGAAATAGGGATAGGGTTTACCCAGGCACTGGTGTGAAGTGCATCACTTTCTTTTGGGTCCCCAGATGTAGTCTGCAGTTGTAGAAAACCAGCAAAGAGTCTATCCATTAATACTGATGTCATCACTGTCTTCCTTCAGGAGCGACCTCGGCCAGAGTTTGCAGCCATGGCCCCGAGTATGGAGCAAAACCCAGTGACTGGAGTCAAAGAGCCCTACTTTCCAGAGAAGACCAGACTGTCCCGCATGTTCACTGGCTCCATGGTCATCATTATGATGGTGAGACACTGTTTAAAATTGATTTTTTTGGATTTCAGGTTTATGATTTGAGTATTACTGTAAATGAAGTATTTGAGTAGCAGAACATTCTTGTAAGTACATTTGTAGGAATCCATCAATATATTGGTTTGGTGATATCAACCATTATCTATGAGTCTGGCATTGGCCAGTCAGAGCCACCAACTTTGAATCTGTTTAATGCAATGTAATTTGTTTGATTATTTTTATTGGAGATGATCACATGCCATGCATTGATTTTGATGCAAAATCCTAATCAGATCCCATACAAGTATGTACAAAACATGTGCTGATTTTTCTTCTTACAGTCATTCTCATTGTACTTTGTTTCATTGGAGAGTCTCACTGTCTTTTGAGATTTTACTCTTGTGATCCTGGTGAGAAAGAGGCGTGGAGTTTACACCTGTGTGCTGTTCCAGTGAATCCTGCAGTGGTAACTGAACCCTTTTCTAATAATGGATCCAGGTCATTTGCCCACAGGGCTAGATATGATCTGATAATCTCAGTCATACACTGCATGCTCAATCCAGGATTAACTTGTTCTTGAAAAGGGATCTGAGGATCAGCTTTCCCCCACCCTTCCTCTCACAATACTGACAGAGGTGGAAAAAATGGTGCCATGGCATCAACACGCACGGCCTATAAAGGAAAACTGAATAGAACAGTATCCTTGATCACTTATCTGGAAAACAAACCAAGAGGAGTGACTGAAATTGAAGGGTAGCTTTCTTTTTTACTGTTGAAAACGAAGCAAGGAAATGTTTCCTGCTGAAATAAATAGATAGTGACTTTAAATTGGTACTAATATACATACAAAGCACCATCTGTTCTTGGCTGTGTGATTCACTGTGGGATAGCCTTGGATATGTACTGTGTATTATGATAATTAGGGCTTCCACTTCAAAGAAACAGTTTGTGAAATTGAAAATCAGAGATCTACTGGTCTGGTGTTCCTGTGTTGTACCGAACAGTTAAACCCAGAAGACAAACAATAAGGAACTGTGGACATCATGAAAAGGATAATGTGAATTTTAGGAAAATTACTGTGGCTGATCTCCATGCAGAACAGTTGTTTTCCTACAAGAGCTCTGATTAAACTAAACTAAACTAAATCAGTAAAAGGTTTTCAGATGTAACCTCACACACCAAACTTAGTTCCCTAAACTCAATCTGTGCTGCGAGTTGTTAGTCTGGAAATCATTTACTAAGAGTTGATTGAGCCTGGCATCGAGCAGTCTGGACCAGTGAGCAAGCTATGGAGAGTGGTGAGGATGATGATGGCTGCACTTTATTTGGCAGTGATAGTGTGCAGGCCGTGAATCTGTAGTGGTGAGAGTTTGGAAACCTGCATGAATGGAGTGCACCTAATGAATCTCATGAAGAACTACTTCAAAGAGATGTTCCAAAGTTCAGTATCACCAATTCTAATCTTTTAACCCAATGTCGCCGTGTCTTCCCTCTCAGCTGTGTGTGGTGATGATCTTCCTGGTGACGGTTGTCATGTGCCGCGGTATCATCAGCGTGATGATGTACCATACTGGGAGCCCCGTCCTGCGCACAGAGGTATATCAGAGCTACATAGAGCTACAGTGGGATGTGTGGATTTAACTTTTTCTGTTTTTAATATTTGTCTGATCTCCACTCCAGGCAGGGACCATAGCCAACATCTCCAGCAGTATTGTGAATCTAGGCTTGATCCTGTTGATGGGCCGGGTCTATACTGCATTAGCTGAGCAGCTCACTAAATGGGGTAAGAATCAATACTGCTCTCATTAGATCTTCACTAACTAAAAGCTGAGACTCCTCACAAAGCAGATGAAAGTCTTGAATTTGATCCCAGCATCAGGGGTAAAAATACTCTATCAGCAAGGGCAACAGACGTTATAGAACGAGACATCACAACACACAGCACTGAGCATATGAATATGACACACCAGTGACCATTTTGACAGATTGACCAGGACTGGTCTGTTTTTCATAGGTTTAACCATCACTTTTATTGATTAAGGTAACATTTGTACTCACCATGTTAATTGCTTAGATATCTGAACACAGTGACAGTGCTGTGAAAAGTCAGAAGGGGAAAGAAACATGAGTCGTCACATGATCAGACAGGTTTTAAACAAATTCCCTGCTAGCCAAACGTATTAGGAAGAGAAAACAATGGCAAACATTAATATTATTACAGAGGGCGTAATGTGTTTAACACTGTGTGTTCTTGTTTTCTCTGTGGCAGAGATGCACCGAACACAAACCCAGTATGACAATGCCTTCATCTTCAAGGTGTTCATCTTCCAGTTTGTCAATTTCTACTCGTCTCCCTTCTATGTGGCTTTCTTTAAAGGAAGGTGAGACATAAGTCTGTCACAACGATCACACAGACAATCATGTAATGAAAAATATATTGTGACAAACAAAGTATTTAATTTACCTCTCTATGTGTGTAGGTTTGTGGGTTATCCTACCAACTATGGCACCTTGTTTGGGATGAGAAATGAAGACGTGAGTCTCTTCTTCTACATTTTTATTAATCTATAATTTCACAATGAATGTCAAAGGGAAAAATATCACATATCCAAGCATGGAAACAAAAATGTGTCTGTGTGTTCTGTGTGTCTTTATATTCAGTGTGGTCCTGGCGGCTGTCTCATTGAACTGGCTGAACAACTCTTCATCATCATGGTGGGAAAGCAACTCATCAACAACATTCAGGAGTTCATTATCCCGTATGTTTCCTGTCCACGCATTCAACTGATACCAGTATGACTTTCTTAGAGGTCAACCTGATCTGTTATTTTATTTGATTATGTCGTCTGTCTCTTCTGTCTCAAGGTTTCCCTGCTTTTACTTAACAGCTTCAGTGGACATTATAAACCGTTGCAACTGGAGTACAATTTTCCAAGTTAAAATGATCACTTTCAAGAAATTGAATTGTGCATTGTTGTAAAGATAATAGCTATCATCAGTGTGGATTTAGAAATATCTGAAAACCAGTATCAGCAGAACCATCAAATTACAATTTACCTGCATGACGTAATGTTTTGAAGTGCTACATCAGATGGTTCTGCATCCTGATTGCAGAGGAGTTTGTCTGGTGCAGTAAAGCCCACCAATGTAGCTCTGCAGCACTGGCACAGTGTGTGTGTGTGTATACGTGTGTGTGTGTGTGTGTGTGTGTGTGTGTGTGTGTGTGTGTGTGTGTGCGTGTGCGTGTGTGTGTGTGTGTTTCCAGACACATTTTGTATTGTATTGTTTGTATTGAATGTATGATCAGCAGGGAAAAAACAAAGCCATATATGTTTAAATTAGATCTTCATGCTGATTCCCCCAACAGTGAGGTCATATATACCGCTGCTGTTGGATTGATAAAATGATTGTAGCTGGCGCCTGCTTTGACCTGCTGTGAGTGTGACAGCTCTGTGCGAGAGGCCACAGGGAGGACTGGATGTGGTTTCTCTTGTTTGTTTCTCCTGGGGGAGGAAGAGAGAAGACTGTGTCATTTTCTGAACAGACATAAAAGATTGTGTGTGTGTTTTTTGTGTGATTGGTACTGTTTTGTATTACGTGTGCAGTGAGTTTTGAGGCAGATATGTGTTACAGCAGAGGAAGAATGCGTTACCAAGATGTCAGTTGAAAAGCCACAAGAGAACCATCATCCTTTGCTTTTGTAGTTTTGAGTCCATCATGACGAAATTAAAAACCCATGCTCACAGCTAATCATCAACACTTTAAACTAACTCAGTTGTCCATGTAATGTAATACATGTGTACAAAATAACAAAAAAAGAGACAAAAAATGTAAACAGTAATGAAAGGCACCATGAAGAACTTTAGAATTGCATGTAGGGACACAGACGAGAAAACATCCTCACTAGATGAGCTGTTGTTTTGTAGCTGGGCTCTAAAATAAAAGCCTCTCTCTGTCTCTCTGCTCCGACAGTAAAGTGAAGGCCTGGCGCCAGAAGAGATCTTTGGCCAAGGTGCTCGGGGGAAAATCATCCCATGAACCTCGGCGCTGGGAGGAAGACTACCAGCTGGTGGAGTGTGAGGGCCTGTTTGAGGAATACCTGGAGATGGGCAAGTATCCTCTGCTGTACGGTAAAGATATAATGTCACGGGGTCTACGATAAACTGTATTAACAATTCAATAAAATACAATATGATGTACATTTGTAAAAAAAAAAAAAAAAAAAAGTATAACATGCATTAAAAATGAGTCGTTGTGCCGCAGTGCTCCAGTTCGGGTTCATCACCATCTTCGTGGCTGCGTTCCCCCTCGCTCCGCTCTTCGCCCTCCTCAACAACTGGGTGGAGATCCGTCTGGACGCCCACAAGTTTGTGTGCGAGTACCGCCGGCCGGTGGCTGAGCGTGCCCAGAACATCGGAGTCTGGTTCAACATTCTGGAAGCCCTGTCACACCTGTCCGTTATCGCCAACGTGAGTCGACATCACGAAAATGACATCACGAGACGTCATCATCACGAGCGGATGAGTGTCATGATAATACTAGATAGATTTTCAACATTACGTTTTATCCGTCCGCAGGCTTTCCTAATAGCCTTCACATCAGAGTTCTTACCTCGCCTGCTCTACCAGTACAAGTTTGATAATGAGCTCAGTGGATACGTCAACTTCACCTTGGCTTACGCACCGCTTAACTTCACAGAGTACCCCATGTGCAGGTACACTATATGCTGATTGTCTGAATGATTGTTATATAAGAGTGGCAACACACTCTTTGTCTGAAATTCCATATTTAGCCTCTCAAATATGTTTAATTTCCATCTTCAAGACATTAGATCACAGACTTGACCAACAGAGGGTAGCATTACTGATGTTTAACACATTGTTCATTTTCCTAACATATCATATACACCAACTATTACATAGTGTGTTCTGCAGTAACTGTGGTTTATTTTGTTTATTTTTTAGATATAAAGCATTCAGAGACAACAATGGAGACTACACACTGTTCTACTGGGAACTCCTTGCTGTCAGACTTGGTTTCATCATTGCCTTTGAGGTGTGAAGGGAGCTGCTTTGTCTCTCCATTTATTTATTGGCTTATAAGGGCTAACTTGTTTTCCTTCTGCTTGTTCAAGTGATTTTAATGCACATCATTAATTTTTATCTTTCACCTACTTCTCTTCCTTGGCTGCGCTTCTGTTCCCAGGTGCATATTTCAACCACTGGTCATTTAATCCTGTGTGATACTTACCTGTATCAGTAGTTCATACTGTATGTTATTTTGGAGCTGTTCCCTTTGATTTTACCATGTCTCCTCACTTTATATGTATATCTCCAGTTGCATCCATTTTCACTCAGACTTCCCTCTGTTCCTCCGTGTTGTTATTTGTTTACACTGACATTTTAGGCAGACATTTTCATTAAGGGGTCACAAGTAGAGTAAATGTAAACCCACACAACTAGAGCTAAGCAGGACCAGCATTCTGGGTTTGCAGTTTTCTGAACAAACATGTCAGTGCTAGGAAAAGAGCAAGAGTAATCACTAAGGAGAAGGATACAGTAGAGGGGATTTATAGAGCAAGTAGCAAAGTGTTTGGCTGTCACAGCAATTTGGGAAAATAATAAATATTTCAGAGGTGCATTTCCAGAGAGGAAAAATAAGGGAAATCCATAAGTACTCCAGGAAATCACAGAATATCAGAGTGTAATGAATGGATCTGAATGGAATTTGGCCAAAATAGGAATCCTGAGATATAAAGACAAAATAATTCAGTAGTAGTACATGTAAAATGCACACATTTTCACATGGGAAGCACAATTAACTGTAAGCTCAAAATCAAGTTCAGATTTTGTGACAGGAGAGGCAGTTTTCTTCAGTCTGATGAGGAGGTTAAATGTCTCATCTGCACGTCGTCTCTCCTCCAGCATGTGGTGTTCTTCGTACTGCGAGCCATCGACTGGATCGTACCCGATGTCCCCGAATCCCTGGAGCTGAAGATGAAGAGGGAGCGCTACCTGGCCAAGCAAGCTCTGGCCGAAAACCAGGAGGCCCTGTTGGTGAGTCGAGGCCGAGGGGCCGCCCCTGCCACTCCAGGCACCTCAAGCCCAGGTCAGTAGAACATGGGACACACACACACACACAATGCAGCGCAACACACACATAAAACATAACACATAACACAGTTTTGTAATTGAATATTTAAGAGAAGAGATTTAAATATTTTTAGATCAGGGGATTTTAAATGTTTTGTTGTCAGGGAGATAAAACTCTATAAAGCTAACACAGACCCTTTTAAAAAGAATTAATCCAAGTGAACCAACCATTTGAGAGCATGATCACACTGATATATTCAGAGATAGCATAGGTGAGAGTAATATCAATGATCAAAGTCATCTATGATCATGTCTAGAGAATTCAAAGGATCAGTTCACTCATATCACACTAAAATATATTTTCTCACTTAGTCCTGTCACTAATGTTCTCAGATCCCTGACTCACTTAACTTATCTGTTGGTCATGAACCTTCTGTATTGTCTTTGTCTTTAATCTTGTTTTATCTTAGTTTATTTTTTCAGTTAAAATAAATAACTCTGTACCTGCTGCCGTCCAGATATAATGGAGGTGAACAGAACTGCTGATGCTCAAAGTGCTGAAAAATTACACTTGAAAAACTCATTAGAAGTGTCTTTACATAAACAATGTCATGGTTATTCTGATTAATCCACAGACCTCATTGTTTTGTTGTGGCTACAGTATTTATAGTTTCTGATAAAATACTAATTTACTTCCGTATTAGCTTCATGGTATCTGCCCTAAATATTAGAATAACATTAAATGTTTGACGTTGTGCAGTATGTTGTTGTCCCTTTGGTTCCACACAGGTGATCAATGAAACAATGCACCAGTAGTGTTCACAGGTTACATACAGTGTTAAAACTGTCACTGAGACTGTTGATTCCCATAAATAAATTCCAGATTTTAAAGGCTTTTAAAAGCTAACCCACCCACATACACACCTCCACAGCACCTGCGGCCAACTAGCCGTCATAAACTCGCTACACTGCAGGCAACATGATCATTAAAGGTAATCTGTGTGGGATCTGACCTAAATATATCAGTTGCAGATGAATTTGATTATATCCGTACGGCTTGTGGGCTGATATCTGTTAGCATGATTAATACTTTCCACTGTCAGCACTGCTGTTAACGTTTAACTTAAAAGTATGGCGGAATGATTTCACTGACATTACATTCAAGCAGGAAGTAAATATCGGGCAGCAGAACAGTTCAAATGCAGTCTGTGTCAAAGTTCAAATTCTGTACCTGAGGACCACAGTCTGTCACAGCCACAGCTCGCTCATGGAGACTACTGTCCCATGGAGTATATTTTCCTCCTCATGTGTGTGTGTGTCCCTGTGCTCTGACCCATGTTTGTCATGTGTCTCATGTAGTGAATGTTGCCGGAGGAGGACAGGTGAGTACCACACAACAGGTAAGTAAGTGGCATTCTCAAGAAAGATGTCATTATTTCAGTAATCATAGCAGAATTGATCACATTTAAATGAATTCTAGTTTATAACACATTCAATGGCCTTAAGTACATATAGTACAGTACATACAGTACCACAACACAGTACTACCTGTTACCATTTCCTGCCACAACTTCTAAATCAAATTTAAATTCACAAAATGTGAGGGAACAGAATTCATAAATGTGATGAATTAGTATATAAGTCTGTAAAGAATAGGAGGCCCAAAGAGGTGCAGGGTTCTTGGCTCGTGCCATTGTCAGGGGGCTTAAAATTTCTAGTGGGTCTGCCTGTCTCTCTGTTTTGGAGCTAATTGTCTTAGTTGCTAAGGAGGGGAGAGATGCAGAGTGACCGCATGCAGGCTGAGGAGAAAATGTTACTGCTGCTCAACTAGGGCTGGGTGATACAGTTAAAGAATATTTTTCAGATATGTATTGACCTAGATATGTATTGCATGGCAAATCATGTGTTCCACTGTATTTCATCACACACAACTCTTCAAATATGTTTAGTAAAATCTTTGTTAAAACCTTTTCATTCATTTGGACAGCACAGTTTTATAAGACAATAACACAATATTATCTCAATAACACAATATGTTACCACCCAGAGTCAACAAATGGTAATGTCGGATTATTGCCCAGCCCTATGTACAACACTACAGCCTCACCAGTGTAAGTTATCTTATGTGTCTGTGTGTTAATTATGGAGTCAGCTTAGCTTAAGGACTGGGGGCAGGTAGCCTAACTCTGTCTGTTAGCATAGTTGATACTTTCTTCTGTCAGCACTGCTTTTAATGTTTAACTTAGAAGTACAGCAGAATGATCTCTCTGGAATGAAATAAAATAATATTACATTCAAGCAGGAAGTAAACAGTGTGCAGCAGAGCAGTTCAAATACAGCTTGTGTCAAAGTTCAAATCCTGCACCTGTCCAAAGTTTAAAAAGAAACATTTAATTAATTCAATAAAGGCATTTTATGCCTTTATTATGGCAACAGTGGAGATCAACAGGAAACGGGGAGGGGGGGGGTATCGATGTTGTGGTTACAGTATGTGGCATGCGTCTTAACCAGTAGGCTACCGGGGCACGTCTTGTGTCTGGTTTCGTTAATTTATACATGAACAGAAACTGAATTTGTGATTTTAGAGGGAGGTACGTGTTCTTTACGAGCAGCAGTTATCCATCAGCCAGTACTTCCTTCACTGCATCTGGTTGCTAGATAAAGTTGGAAAGTACAAGTTTTAGTGTTAGTCTCTATAAAGGTAGAATGATACTACACACATCATACTATACACATACTGCATGTTAATTAGTTACCTTTAGAGATATTAGTAGGTGTACTTTTTTTTTTTTACTTTGGACACAGTTAGGCTTGCTGTTTCTTTCTGCTTCCAGTCTTTATGCTAAGCTAAACTAAACACATCCTGACTCCAGCTTCATATGTACATAACACACAGACATCAGATTCAGATCAGATTGATCTTCTCGTCTCATTCTTAGGAAGAATACAAATATATAAAAATGTATTTCTCAAAATGCTTTACAACATACAGTAGTAGTTGAGGCAGTATGTTCCATACATCTTACAGTAGTCTGTCTGACAGACTAATTCTCTCCTCTTTCTCCCTGTTCCTTCCCCATTCCTTCCATGTCCAAACCCAACTGCACTGCCTTCCCTGAAGCAAGCGACACGTCCTTTGGAAACATGAGTTAGGACTCCAGCGTGGAACAGAGTGGTGGGAGGGAAGAATGGGGGGTGGGGGGGGGTGAGGAATAAAAGACACTCCTTTGCGTCTGGGATAACATGAGTGAACTTTTCCCCTGAGTGAATAAGTCATACTGTCAACATTATGATGGGCAGGTGTGTATTGGAGGCTAAACTTACCCAAACCAACATTTTAAGGCTGACTCACGAAAAGTTTATGACATACTGTATATTCATACCAGACCAATGCATTTGACGTCTTCAAATGTTAGGGGGAAAAAAATGTTATTCTGAAAATGACTCACAATGTCCAAACTGGGAATTGAACCTACAATAACTGGGCCCAAGTCTGAAGGAAAAGGATCTAAAATCTGTGATTGGATAGTTCCCTGATGAGCTACAAGGGTAATGGTCAAGTAGACCCAAGAGTGGGTCCTTTAGGGCTCAGGTCTGTCCAGTGTCCTCTACTATGCATCACAGTAAACAGTATTACATTGATGTTAAATATGTTTTGATGACATCAAAGGGGCACTCCAGTGATTTAGTATTGCACCTTCATAAAGCTGAGGGACAATACAGTAGGGTAGTCAAATTAAACTCAATAGCATCTTTCATAGAGTTGCACAGTGGGAGGAGTTATTTCACTCATCCGAGGTTCTGGAAATTAAAGTCTGGAAATTCATTTTCTGCATAGTGGTTGAATCATCAGTACAAAAGATGAGCAGCTGCATTGAAAATGATCTGGCTCTTTTAGCCAAAGATTCACACCTTTCAAACCCAAGCTGAGATAACCCTGATGACATCTTCAGGGTTATTTTGTCGGACTTGACTCTCTCTGATTCTCCAGAAACACAAAAGACATACAACTGTTTTCACAGGATGAGTAGTACTACCAATGACAAGCACACTGATCAGTGGAGTGCCGCTTTAATTTGAGTTTACATTCGTGGTTCTTTTCCTCTTCATGACCACTGACTTGAGATAAAAGTTTACCTACGTTTTACCACTCGCTGATACTGTAAGATCTTTTATTTCCTGCTAACTTTTAATATGCTTTCATTGTGAGCTGACAGACTTGTTATTATTGTGTTGTCTTCACTATGGGATGAATGTATATGTACTCACACATACACTGTACTACTGTATATATACTGCACTTTACTGTCCATTGATGCTGAGCTGATTGTTTTGTCTTTTCTACTTGAATATTCAGCACAGTGTTTATATGGAGGATTTCTGTGAGCTGCTCATGTACAATAGTGGAGTGAAATAGTACATTGATACAGTACATATTTTGTGTGTGACCTTTTAGACCAGAATAAATCTAGTTTGATGGATGCAAACGGCTCCTAAGCGTGGGATTTTGAAATGCTGATGTGTCAGCAGGGTGATTCTGTACTCAGTGTGCTGTAGGGATGAACTTGAAACGTTATCATGCCTCTCCATCTACCTTCTCCACTTTCTTGTTCTCGTCACCATCCTGCCCACCCTTCAGAAGATGAAACCTTCTCCAAACAGCAGAGAAACCTGCAGACAGATAAAGAAGAGGCTGATTTATTAGGAGTCAGAAACAGACAGGTGTTCCTTAATGATTTCTCTCTTCCTTTCCCTCCTCCCCTCACACGTCCACCAATGGCTGTGGCCTTGGGCAACTCCTGACTTTTACTTTATCTCGTCTCCTCCTCTTCCTCTTCACCCTTTTTTCACCCTTATTCTCCCCTCACCCTTATTTTTTTAATATATACTCTTTTTCTCTCCCCCTTTCCTCTCTCTTGGCCACATTCATCTTCTGATTGTTATGATTGCTGTGCGTTCCTCTGTCATGGCCTGCAGGAAGAGTGAGTTAGTACATGTCAGCGAGCACAGGTATGCACTGCGGACACCGGCTGGTTCGTTCACTGACTGCTGCAGTGAGGAGGGAGATGCTTGCATGCACGGGCTGCAAAACACCCACAAGGTAACGATGCAGCAAACAAGACACTGCAGCGTGGCATGTGAGGGAGAAAAAATACTTTTAAAAAGTACGACGCAGATATGTATGGAAGGGAGATATGTTTTAACTCAATATCACGATATCAATAAGAACAACCAGATGTGATGCCACTGAATGTTGATGATCATTTTGAATTATCTTGCAGCTCTTTGCAGATATTTTAAAAGGTTTACATAAACAGTAGCAACATTATAAGAAATGATATCAGGACAGGCTCAGCTCAAGTTAGTAACTTTCTTAAAACCTCACTGACTAGCTGGTCTGATTTTTTTTATTTCTTCTCCAACATTAAAGCTGCATTAATCTATTTTTTTGGCCACTTAAGGGCAGGAGCAAGTAAACATGAAAACATGACATTGATGTGTTATTATCTCATAAAGTTGCAGAAGGTTCAAGCAAACGGTTGTTTATTTACACATCCAGCAGAAGCAGAGCAACATTTTCATTCATTTAGAGTCGTGCTTGTTTCCAACATATATAAGTCCAGTATTCACTCCTTTACACACTACAAGCATTTCACTACAATACATTCTCCTTTTAGCTCGTATAGTATGGCATTTCATTAGACTCAAAACCTGCGCTCATAAAAACCAGGCACGTGCACATGATATGAGCACACAGAACAGTATCCACGAGCGAAAAAGCATCCTCGAGAAGGAGCATTTCTGCTCTACATCCATAAATGCAGACCTGCGAGCATGGGACTGTGACAAGTGTGAGCTCGACCCTCGCCCTATGTGCTTGTAATTGCTCAACACTCGCTCGCTCATCAAAATGACTTTTGAGACTTTGGAGGCAGGGATAGAGTAGACAGTCCGCTCCTTTGATTGGTCACTTTCAATACTGACAGTGACCTTTGATTGGCTGTTTGGTTTGATCACTGACAGTCAAAGACAGGCAGTTGCCTGAGAGAACAAAGGGAAACTGATTCTCTGTTTTTTGTCTTTGTTCTCTCAGGAAAATACCTGTCTTCAACTGTGTCAGTGATCAAACCAAACAGACAATCAAAGGTTATGGTCTCAAAAGTCAACTTGATGAGCAAGTGAGTGTTGAGCAGTTGCAAGCACATAGGTCGAGCTCACGGCCCCATGCTCACAGGACTGCATTTATGCATGTGGAGCAGAAATGCCCCTTCTCGAGGATGTTTTTCCTCTCACGGACACTGTTCTGTGTGCTCGTATCACATGCGTGAGGCTGGTTTTTATGAGCACAGGCTTTGAGACTAATGAACGCCATTATATAGTCTGAATACTCCTGAGAGAAATATCTAGCTCTTTCACTGCTACATGCTAAATGTTCACTTGCTAGTTGATAACTTTGGCTAGCTGCCATTTAATGCTGGGTGGTAGCAGAGCTGCGGCCTGGAAAAACCAAATCATGATGCTTAAAAGCTCAGAGCTGAGAGTAACTGCAGTGTTGGATGATAATTTACTGTGAGTTTGTCACTAAGAATGACACTTTTCACTCCTCATGTAGTCATGTGAGCCATTGTGTTCATAACAATAATGATTAGTGCAGCTTCAAAGCCATGTAAGGGGAAACAATATGTTATGGGTTTAACAGCTGTGTCAATCAAACCTGACACAGGTTATTTTTATGACTTATTTGAAATCATGCCCTATAAAAATTATTTTAATTTGTCAATAGTTAAGTTTTACCCCTAATATTGCCACTTCAAAATATATTTTCTCAGTGGAAATCACAGACTACTCTCAAGCCTTTAACTATGGAAGTCTATAGGGGACTATATTAAATTTATATTGTAAACCTGAAAATGAAAATGTAATTCAACAATAGCATTATAATTTTCCACATATGTATGTGTTATTGGAGTTAAAATTAAAATGCAGTAATCCAATTTGTATTTTCAAATACTCGTATAGACGTTCTCTAACCATATTAAAATGAAAATGGAAAACTGTTAATTTAATTTAATTTCCAAAGTCATATCCACTGTACAGTGGACAATGTTCAACATTAATTCAAATTCAAAAATTAAAAAATATAAACAATGTAACCTGATTTTCCATTTATGCAAGTAATATTTAAAGGACCAGTGTGTAAGATTTAGTGGCATCAGCAGTGAGGTCACAGATTGCAACCAACTATAATAGTGTGGGAGAATCTACGGTGACCGCCGGGCTCCATGGAAGAGGACCCGCTCCCTATGTAGATATAAAAGGCTCATTCTAAGGTAAAAATACAACGATTCTTATTTTTCAGGTGATTATACACTAATTAAAACATACTTATGAATAATATATTCCATTATCACCAAATGCGTTCTGCTAGAGGGCATTAAATTCTACACACTGCAGCTTTAAGTCACAATTAAAATTAAAATGCAATTTTCCAACAATCTAAAGATGAAAATGGCATTTGACAACAATGACTTCATTTTCAAAGACTTAACCAGCTGTACAATGGACAATATTTTAATGTTAAATCAAATTTGAAAATAAAAATCCAATATAAACAATGGAGACTAATTTTCCATTTCTTCTTTTCTTTAAAGTACAGTTTTCTAACAATTTGAAAATTAAAATGAAAACGGTATTTGACTATTGTGGAATTACATTTTCATATTCAAGTTAACATTAGCATTTTAATATTGTCTCCTATAGGCTTCCATACCTAGCGACCTGTTTTCTTCCAACAAAAAAAGGGGGACAATTAGACTTCCACCACTGCTGAGTAAACTGCTGTCCCGAGGTAACCTATCCCCCCACCCCCATTCTTTTCATGTTTGATTAGTGAACATAGTTGATACAGCAGCAAGCGGGGAGCACTGAAAGAGATGAGAGTTCAAGCATGCCTTGCCAGCTTCTCTCTGTCACCAACTCACAGTTTGACATGTAGTGAAAGCTGCATGCAGGCGCTCACATACACAACACAACAACCTGCGTACACAGTGACGCATGCACAAAGACTAACATGCAAATGTACACTTTTGTGTGCACGGATCTGTCTTTGTTTCGAATTTGTGGTTGTAAATGCAAACCTCATACATTCAAATAACAAACAGTACATGATGACACACGATACATACATAATACATTTTAGCTGGTAAAGTAGACTCCATCGCCATAATATGGACACACACATGCACATTTTTACTCCCGCACACTTCTACAGAGGAGCAACATTTTTCTCTCCAAATCTCTGTTCCCTCTTCTCCCTGTCTCAAAGCAGGTGCTGAAATGAGACACTAAATAACTATTAGTTAGAGGAAGAGCGTGAGAGGGGGAGGAGAATAAGAGAAAATGAGAGAGCACTTCCCAACAGTAGCAGAGAGAGAGAGAGAGAGAGAGAGAGAGAGAGAGAGAGGGAGGGAGGGAGGGAGGGGAAAGGAGCGAGAGGGAAGGGAGAGCAGAGGAGCTTAGAGAGGGGATCTGCATTGTAAGTAGCTCTGAGAGCAGCAAGTGGTGGCTGTTTTTTCAACCTGTTTTTGTTTTTCCGAGGAGGCGAACAAGAAAAAGAAGTAAAAGAACCAGGCAAAAAGAGCTGGTGCACAGCATTTAAAAAGTCTGCGCTGTGTTTTAAAAAAAAAAAAAAAAAAAAAAAAAAGCTGAAGAAGAGCAGAAGGGAGGAGAGAAGCCGGGAGGAACACAAGGCAGCAATGGATAGCAGAGTGGCTCAGCCTGACCCTGGGATGGCCTGGATTCACACACTGCTGCTGGCCAACATCCAGCACACACACTAGGCTGCTAACGCCAATGAGGTACAGTACTGAAAAGCAGGAACAGTAACTCACACACAAAAATTGGCAAAGCAGAGAAATCTACACTCAACAACATTTCATCTTCATGTCAATACTTACTACAATTTTTGTTTCAAGTTGGAGAATTTTTGTTGCTGGGAGTGAAAGTTGAGCTGTGTGATTTGCCTGAGATTGCACACTCTGCTTTGTGTGGTGCACTTGGAGAAAGTAGTGCTGTGCAGCTTGTCAGGTGCATTGTTTTTATTTGACAGCATATACGCTGTGTAAGCAAAGGTAGATAGTGTTTGTATATGGGACTGTAAGATGGGTTATCACTACCGGGTGGTAAACACAACATTCACTGTTCACCTGGATATTGTTTTGTCTACTAACAAAACCAGCCGTTTAGATAAAGTCTTTGGATATAATGCATGTGCATTGCAGTGGAATACATGATTGGAAATAAAAATGACACTTATTTCAATCTAAAATTTGACAGTTTTATCATTGTTTTCACTCTTCAAAGCTGCAGATATCCAAATATGCAGATAAAATAGATTCTTGCAAGGGGTTCAACAGCTTCACTATTAATACATTCTCTTGGAAGAAGTCGCTGTATGCATCAGTAATGTTTCCTGCAGCTCTCTAGGTTAGTGCAGAGTGAGTTGAGCCTTGAATGTGATGGTTACAGTGCAGCAATGAGTTGTTGCAGAGTGGGGCAGGTAAGTGCATGTCTGGAGTATGTCGGATGAGGGGTTGTTAAAAACTGTACATGGCTGAAACTTGGCGCCGCAGCTCACACACACTCTGCTCTCTTCTCTTCTGTGGGACATTTTAGAATAAGACTCAAACACATTTTCTCCCTTTAGCTTCAGGCAAAGACAGAGCCGGTGACAGACAGTGTGCGCTTTAATACGTGTGAATGCTTGTATCGGTTCATGCATTCAGATTCATATGTGTGTTTCCCAGATGCAGTGCAGAGTGGTTTGGTTTTTCTTTCATCCTGCCTCACAGCTTGTTTGTTCACTCATGTGGAGCCAGATTTGTTGGCACTGCTTCAATAGGGATAAACAACAACACATTTATGACATTGAACAGCCAGGCTATCATTTTTAATACAAGGAAAGCTGATCCCTCCCTTTTATTGTGGCAATTGAGGCTTATTCTCGATATGTTTCAAACTCCTTCAGCGAGAGGGTGATCTGAGGTGATTGCTGACTTTCTGTCTGCTTCACAGATGACTAAGTGTGTTGTCATGTCAGCTCACGGCTGCTGCTGTGTGTCTGCATGTATGCGTAGTCTGGAGGTACATATTTTGACTATAACCCAAATAGATAGCTGTGGGTGTTTTCTGGATTATCTGATTTACTACGGTATGTCTGACTCGAACGAAACCACCTGCACGTTGGGTAGACGTGTACCAGCGCAAAGCATAAATCAGGACCTTGAACTGTCTTACTGCACTTTATTACAGGGTGGACATCTGATAACAATATTTTCTTATTATTGTTATCATCAAATCGGAGAGAAAAACAGATCTAGTATGCCTGGTTCCATTTAGCTGTGACTGAACTTCTGATTGTTCAGCATGTCAGTGCACTAGATTCGATTTCACTCCGCATACCTGCTCATATCACACACAGATTTATAACTCATCACAGGGCCCGTCCTTCCTCCCACTTCCTCCCTCCCCCCATGTCTGGAGAGCACCTGCCCCATCACCTGCCAGTCAGACTGCGGCTGTGTGTGTGTGTGTGTGTGTGTGTGTGTATGGGTGTGTGGGTGGGTGGGTGAATGTGTGCTGTGGGGAAGCAATCCAGGATGCCACACCTCACCCTTCTCCCACCACACACATACACCTCCCTCACCTCCCCCCAGCTAACCATGCATGCAAATGCGACCTGTGCTCCCTGTTGTGTTTACATGCACGTGTTTTGTGTTTTGCATTGACCTGTTTTCTTAAAACTAGGCTAAAATCATCGACTGTAAGCAACCTGCTCTTTAAACATCAGTGACACTGACATTTTTTAGGAGGCTGGGTCACTTTCCTAGCTTTCTGGCTTGTGGCCTAAATAGCAGCGGGCCTTAATAGCCCATAATAGCAGCCCTTGCTCCTGCACGTGTACAGTTGAGTTTCTTTGTTTGTCTCCTGCTTCGGCTTAACGGTCAATTTCAGAGGAATGAGCGTGCCGAGTCATCCAGGGAATGTGGAAAAGTGTCTCTTCTGTGTCAGAAGGTCTCATATGGTGGTTGGGCACCTCCGAAGTTGGACATGAACTTGACTATAAAACAGACCACCTACTGAGTTACTGTGCACTCAGTTAATAATGATATAGTAATGCGTTTGGCTTTGATTTGTAAGAAGAAAAAAATTATTTTCTTAGACAGTCTGAGAGCTCCTGCACCCTGAGAGCACAAATCATTCACTTTTCAGGCAGCGGTGAACAGGCTCTGTCATTTATTAGTTAATAATATTTGGCTAATACGTGAAGCAGACGTGAAAAGCTCCAGCCTCGAGGCAATATGTGCCGAGCGCTGCCCTTTCTGCGTTGCTGCACACCTGTCTAACACTGTAGCCCTCAGGTTATTTCACATAGTGACACGGCCAACACGACGCGGTGCGTGTTTCACGTTCGTACTCATGTGAGATAATATGTTTCTGACTCAGGAGGCATTGCTTTCTCACTAAAAATATTTGTTTTTTTAGCCTCTTTGCTCTTCAGGAAAAAAAAACTCAAACCAGGTGTTGTTGTCACGTTCAGCAGCAGCAGCAGCTCTTTAGGGCGGTTGGCTTTCTTTCAATTCATCGCTTTAATCCTGATGACGCTGCTGGTATTCAGGAGTTTTGGTTTTGAATACTTAATAGCTTCAGCTCTGGACTGAAGTGGAATCGTTTCTTGATGGTCAGCTCGTTGGGTGTGTTCCATTTTTACACGATCATGTTTCAAAACAAGCAGCCTGATGGACGGCTTGTCCATACCTGTCCAGATAATAAAAGCAAGACGTGTGTGTATGTGTGTGTGTGTGTGTGGGCGGAGGGTGTTGTGAGGAGAAACTGCTGGTGCTCAGTTCGGGGAAAAAGTAGAGCAGAGAACTAGAAAACATCGAGGCAGAGAGTGCAAGTGAGCACAGGAGCAGATGGATGCAAGAGATGCATCAGCAATTTGTTGTGAAGTAGGTCAGGCTTTTGAGAGCTCAGTGGCAAAGGATCAGATTGGAATCAAAGTGCTCTGATTGACAGTTTGAGTCCAGAAAACCCAGCCTCCTCCTTTTCCAGTGAATTTAAGCCAAAATATAAAAACAACCAGAAATCAGACTAAAGCACATACATCAATGGCTCTTTTAATGTTACTGCAAATTTTCTAGTGCTGATATGATTAGTTGATCAATAGATTATTAGCAGTTCTGTAGCTTTGAGAATTGATGAGGCTGGTTTTAATACTTTGTGACTTTCCTGCTCTGTCTGTTGCAGCCTCAAGCTCATTGTTCCTGCTGAAGATGTAAATCTTTAAAAAATAGGTCACAAACATAAAATTTTATTTTGAAAAAGAATTTCCTAAAACAGCTGGTCACTGTAGTTGTTAACAAAAACAAGGGGGGGGGGACTATATACTTGTTGGGGACTATTTTCAGCTGTGGATTAATATCCTTGCTGCTCTGGGGAGTATTTACAGCAGCAAGATGGTGAATGTAGGATTGATTCAACATGACATTGGCCATGTTCATGTCATGAAGGAACATGTCTCCCAGCACAACAATGTGGCTCATTGATGTGATTTTAATCGTCTTTGGACATCAATGGAGCTCTGTGGTGCAGAGGAATACGATACACAGGATACACAGACAATACTTGTTAGTAGGATCAATTCAATATGTCAAAAATATAGAAAATTGACAGCCTAATCCTTTAAATGCTTAAATGTTGTTTATCAAGCACAATTTCCAAAACATTTTCTCATTCCAGCTTCTTAAATGTGAGGATTTGCTGCTTTATATTAGTTTCATATCATTAAATAAATTATTTGACTATTGGTTGGACTAAAATTTGATGACTTCACCCCGGACTCTGGGAAACTGTGATGAGCATTTTTAATTATTTTCTGACTTCTTTGAAAAAAGAAAAAAAAGAAAACATCAGAAGAATCAATAATGAAAACAACTGTTAGTTGCAGCCATGAAAGCATCTCGTATCTGTTACTGGAAAATAATCTTGTTTCTGGCTGCTTGCAAACATAAAATGGACTCGTGCTGAGTTATTGGTAAAATTACGTTTTTGATGATGGAGTCAGGTGTGTTTCTTTAAAGATACTGACTAAGGAGCACAAGCTGACAATGCTACATTTTCTGAAAAGATTTCCTAATGTGTCGGATTTAACTTTTCATATGTAAACGTAACCTGCCAAAACATCCTAAATCAGCACTCCTTTTCATAGAATCTCATTGCATACAGATAACCATCATCTGTCAGAAGGTAATGATTATGAGATTTTCTGGATTTACTGCGTGTTGGATCCTTGGCCCTCCATCGACTTGCTAGCTTTTGCGACTTATGACAAAGCACCATAATTAGATCAGGTTATTTCCATAAGTTTGTCAATAGCTCCTTTGTGTCTGGCTGTGTGTCTCTGTGTCTGTGTCAGCTTCATATGTGACTGCAGTTGTTATGGTGGAAGAGTGAAGCAGTGGGGAGGGGAGGTTAAAGGTCCAAAAGTCTTGGCGTTTACATGTGAGATGGTCGCCATTTTTTCAGGCTATTAAATGAGAGATTGCTGTTTGTCCGTTTCTGCTAGTGGGAATCCCACTGGGTGGGACAAGGTCAGGGAAGACCTCGCTACGTCTTGTCGCTTTCAATCAAAGGCAGATAGCGTCTCACACGCACACACACATTCACATTCAGTTGTGCCTTGTGTGTGTATCTGTGTGTGCTTTGTGTGATTGTAAGCCAGGCTGTCAGTATGCATCTTTATAGTGTCTTGGAAGGTCGTGGGTATGTTGCCTGAAGCTGTAGTAGAGGATTAGGAGGACCCACACCATGTGTAAACATTTGGGTAACCCCCACCCCCCACCTCGCCCGCCTCCTCCGTAGCCTCTGGGGTGCTCACCTGTCTCAGTGAGGAACGAATACCAAGAAACTCCCTGACCTGAATTCACTCAGCCATTATCGCAGCATTCAGACGTCTGATCTTACAAAAAATGCAGATTAGTGTGTCACCTTGACATCTGGTGTACTTCCCCTGATTGGAATTCAAGTTTCACTTACGAGTTTCTTCTGAATGAGCAATTTAGATGAAACTCATGAAAATACCAAGAAGATAACTGCCTGGCTTTGCATTCAGGTATTCAGTGTGTACATTTGAAGTATTGTGCAAAAGTCACGTGCAGCATCGCAAGCAGATTGGTTTAATCAATCACATCCACAAGAAGAAATGGAAAGCATTTCAAGAATTGATATGTGAAATGTGTAACTTTATTATCAAAGGGTTCAACTAACAATCATCTAACCATAAGGGAAGACACATGGGATAGAAATTTTACCATCAGAACATCCAAAACCACTTGGTTTATCATTTATTGACAACAAAAACAAGCATAAGGGCGTATCGCATAATTTTATTAACAAGTTCCCAGTTGCCTTTAATTGTTTCTATGTCAACACATCTAATTTGCATTAAAATAATTGGATGGAAAACCAGCACACAAGCCTGCATAATATTTGTTGAAAATTTGAGGTTTGCATTTTAAGGTGTTCTAGTTCAACAAAACCCTGCAACAACTCACCATAACTATATTAACTTTGTAATTCTATTTCCAAAGTTGAAAAAAAGTTAAACAGTTTTATCACCATCACAGAATTGATAGAAAATATTACAAAAACTGGTTTTATAAAACATAGAGAGCCCGGGACGGGAGTTTTCCCAGAAGTGACGGCAAATGATGTCATGTCTTGTCTCGGCAGACAATGCTGGGCTCTTTAGTCTACTGCTTGGCAATTAGTGGTCCGATGTGACCGAGTTAAACTGTGATCTCACACACACACATGAGCTGGTCACACCACACTGTTAGGACACTCCAGTCTGTCTGACCAAACACACCAGACTTACGCCCTGTACGGGGGAAGGGACACACGCCGATTTTCCAAAGGAAGTGTCCTTTTTGTTAACAAAAAAAAGCACTGTCAGCATTTTATATCTGGATTTTTCATCACCCACATCTCAACACTGCAAACAACTACAAATTATTCCCCAGTATGACCTTTCACTCCAGACACAACCAGCGTTACAGGTCTGATGACCTGAAAAGTGTGCTTGGATTATAGTCAGCTGGTCAGAAATGTACTGAGGAGCAAAACCATGAAGTGGATTTGTAGTGTATCTAGGAAGAGTTCATGATGATGATGAAGATGATATCTGACCAACTTGAAATGATGTCCGACCCAAGCGAATACCTAACCCAGCCTTGCAGGACCACACAAAACAAAGTAGACCTCTGTTGCCTGTCTGAGAAATCTCATCAGAAGAATTTGTTGAGTTATCTATTGACAGTAAAACCCACATCCTCACACAGAGTAGTAGTTGCCAACTCTTATCAAGCATGCAGAGACAGTATGTTGTGATTTTGCTCTATTAAACCTCAAGTGTTAAAACTTCCTTTACATCAGTGTTACCATCACATACCCTGACATTAGAAAAGTAAACAGTGTAGAAATGTATGTCTTCACCTTTATGAACCACAAACAATTCCAACTGTAAACCCCATTTGTTTTAACACTCTCACCCCCCACCCCCCGGCTAACATCAAACAAACTTTAATTATGCCATTACACCACGTTTGGCTCTGTCATGAAGCTGAATCCGCAATGGATTCATGCTTATATTTATATGATACACTCCATTAAAGGATTATTCTGAGATCTTCAAGATGTAAAATGTTTCAGATTAAAAATGCTCCTCGTATGGCTGCTGGCATTAGACGCATGCCAGAGTGCTATTCATTAACTGCTGTATGCAGACACGCCGTCTTAGAGCAGCCTAGTGAAATTACAGGGGGGAAACACTGGCAGCAAAGTCCATAACAGTCACAAATAACACCCTGCTATGACAAAGGAAATTACACGTCTTTGGGATCGAAATTTTAATAGCGTGATATAATTGTATCAGCGCGAGGAATGCGCAGTACGTGTAATCGGATGCTTTCATGTTGGGATGAATGTGATGGGGAGGTTTATAATCAGTTTTGGGGATCTTTGAGGTTTCTTGATCAAATGAGCTGATAACTAATTTTCTACACAGAGTTGATTTATTGTATGTTGATTTATGACGACTTGGCTGTTGGTGGAGGATTATGTTAACATTCATGCATTAGGTTGTACTGAAAGATGAGATGATCATGGAAACTAAAACACAGTTTTTATAGAGAATACATCATAAACTAGGAAATGATTTAATATCACATGTCAGACTGTAGATAAGAGTAAATAAAGTTTACAGCAGGATTACAGTTTTACCAGCTAGACGTCAATAAGCTTGTGTCATTAAGCAACAGTGGTCTGGATTTGTTTATATGGCTCAGTGGCTGCACTATATGAGTGGATCAGTATAAGCAGTTCCCACACCCTCTCAGGTGTCCTGTGCTCAGGGCAGCCTGGCCCAGGCACACAGATAAAGGCTGCCTTTGTCTACAGCAGGGAACAGGTAACCATTTGTGCCTGCACTAGCGTATGTGCTTGTGTGCACTTGTGTTTGTGTGCAGACATGCATGCAAACACGTGTGTGTGTGCGTGTGTTTGTGTGTGTGTGTGTGTGTGTGTGTGTGTGTGTGTGTGTGTGTGTGTGTGTGTGTGTGTGTGTGTGTGTGTGTGTGTCTGTGTGTGTGTGTGTGTGTGTGCAACAGAGAGAGATAGGATTGGCTAGGCTGCTTACTGTTGCCACAAGAACAGGTGTGGCTTTTCAACAGCCTCATATTCACAGCATACTGCACATGTGTGCTCAATAAAGAGGAGAGTAAACTATGATTTCCAGTCTGTGATTCTCTAGGCAAACAAACACCATCATAAACAAAGTTATACTTCCAGGAAAAGGATTAATTTATGCTTTTATCCTCTTACGGAACACTCATATGTTCATGATAATTACAGATGTACAGTTTAATTTGATATTACTTGCTATAATGTAAAATATATATTTCAAATAAAGATTTACAGCGAGTAGATAATTAAACTCTGAATTACAAATAAAAAAAATACATGGTTGAAGGGTATAATTTTTCATAATTATCCATGAAAAAGGGTCTGCTGTGTGTGTGTGTTTATGATTGTGAATAAATATGTTAAAAAAAAGTTAACAATCAACACTCAAACAGTGCGACCTTATCTGTGCCACAAATTACACAGTATACAGTCTGCTAATTCTATGCTTTGAGAGTTTGTAGCAGTTTACAATGGAAAATGACAAGCTAAAGTGTGCTTAAAAATGCCAGCCTGCAGACTAAGATCGCTTGATTTTTAAGTGAAGTTTTGGTAGCTACTACTATCCCACAATGCATCACACAAAGAAAATGGAGGAGCTGCTCACAGTCAAGAAGAAAAGACCTTTGGCAACTGCTTAGAAAACAAATACATGAATACAGTGTTAGTTGTCAGCTAATGTGGCTATGCTAACACACCTTGTTGCTAGATAATTACTACTCTGCCTACTTTGTTCACTAAAATAAAGCCACATGCTAAGACATATGACCTTAGAGAACAAATAGTTTAAAGTCCCTCCTGGTAAAAATATGTTTTTTTTTCTTGTTCCTTCACACGGATGTTTGACTTTCACTTGTGCAGAGTGATGCACACGTGCAAATTTGACACCAGACTGTTTTCACATTCAGCTGCTGAAGAGTGAAAGTTTCTCTGTGCTCTCCTCAACCTGTACCTACGATCATGAATTGTGACATCACTACTATTTTCTGAGCCAATCATGGTCCAGTATACAACTTATAAAAGTGATATTTATTTCTTAGATTTTGGATTTCCCAATTTTCATTTTAAGGATTTTTAACAAGGTAATTGGATTTATATGACAGGAAAAAAAACATATCAGACACAATTTATTATTTCAAGCAGAGCATTTTATACATATGTCTTTCAACATGACTGGAGGGGATCTTTAAAGTTTGTACAAAAGGAAAAAGGAACAAAGTGGAGCATACTTAAAGCAGTAGTGTGATGGCTAAATGTGAAACAGTTGATTTACAGTCCATTACATGACTTTGTGTGTGAGTGTGTTGTTTCTGCAACCTCAACAAACAACCACATTCACACAGGAAATGTGTGAAAAAAGTAATAGAAGGTTATTGTGGCTATGCTAGCCAGGCTAAATGCTACATAGCTATCTGCTTCACAAAAACTCAAAGGTTTAAGATTATATGACTTGGGAGAAAAAAATACTTAATATTTTTATTGTTTGACCTGAAATATTAATTTTTAAAAAAAAATAACTTCTTTTGGTTACAAGGCACATCTATCTCCATTAGTTTGATTAGAAAATAACAAAATACAGTGGGTCTGTGACTGTGGAGGAATGTGACTAAATACAAAATATATTACTAGTTTACCTCTGCACCCCTCCGTGCATATGAGATTGTGTGAGCTGTATGTTTCCATTCATTTTACCTGGTGTTTAAGTCAGAAGTTGAGGATTACCTGTTCAGGAAGCAGACCCAGCTCCACTAGTGTGTGTTTAAAGAAGCTGTCAGGAGAGCTAACTCTCTGACAGACACTCACTGTAAATGTTCAGTCGGGCTGACAGGAAGGTAGACCAACAACCGGAGTGATAGATGAGTATAGATCTCAGGTGAAAGGTGAGAGTGCTGAGGATGTGCTCTCTTCCTCTGTCTGTCCGTCTGTTGTGGTATTCTGTCTGGAGAGGTGTGTGTGTGTGTGTGTGTGTGTGTGTGTCTAGAGATGTTAAGTACAGGGGATGAATACTGTGTGTAGAGAGGTCTTTAATTAGAGCAGGAAGACACGGCTCAGGAGACACACTATACCAGACTTAAGTGTGTGTGCGTGTGTGTCAACGGTTGTGTGTCTGTGTGAAGACTGGTTTGACTGGGATACATCCTGCACGTGTCAATAGTTTCAGGGCCCATCTCGCTAACTCCAGGACTGTCTGCTCAGTGTGTGTGTGTGTGTGGTAAACATCCTAAATGAATTTGCATAAATCCCAAAGAAATGACATCAACTAAACATCCGCAGACTGCCTGAATATTTTATGAAACCTACACAACGCAGCTTACTGTTCATTACAAGTGAATATACTGTGTAACACTTGATCGAGTCTGTGGAATCCGGTGGCGACACTAAGCCAACTTGGTAACAGTAAGTTGTGTCCAGTCAGCCATATTTGATTGCTGGATAAGTGGTTTGTTGCTGTATTGTTTATCATACCAGTTATTTCTTGAGGAAACTTTCCTGTTTTCTCCCCTTTGCTCCTCTGTTGGATTCAAATGTTTATGCAGAAAACCACAAATGATTTTAGACAGTTTAATCTTCCGAACCAACATTTGGTCCATGTGACCGATACAACAAGTGATCACAGATAACAAGAAAACCAAGATTTTAACCGGTTATAACATTTATTATATATATTATATAATCCAAATTTCCCTATCGCTAAAGTCACAGACCAGAAGTTTGATCTGTATAATTTATAACTCCCCTTATTATTTTTAAATAAAAACATGTTCTATTTCAGTATCTACATATTATTTACAGTAGCAGGACTCACACAAGCATTAAAATGCATGAATATCTCTGTCTATCATCCATTAGTCACAGATACTTCTTCTAGTAAAATTTGAATAAAAGTGACAGTAAACATGTCACCCAGCACCCACCTGCATAATGTTAATCCAGTTTGGCTTTTATCTGTTCAATGGATTCGCTGGTCGGGTCGATGCATGTGAGTTTAGTTCATTTAAATGCACGTACAAAATACTTCATCATTCATCTCTGATTACCTGCACAGGTAGATACAGAAGATACACCTGGATTTGATCACTTTTTTATTTCAGCAGATTATAATCTCTTTACTGTGGAAATGTGTTATACAACATTTAATCATAATATGTTGTAAACAATTAATAATACATAGGTCAATTGTAAAAAGCTGTTCTAAATTTAATCATTACATTTGCTTTTAAATGATAAGTCAAACACAATAATGAGCAGATAATAAAATTATACAATTAAAAATGACATTTTCTTATTCTGTCTTTAAATGTTGAATTTCAAAATGAAATCACCAAATATATTTTAACAAGGCTTTTAAATTTTACTTTCTTATATTCCAATTACACTGGCCAGCTGTTCGTCCATGTAATTTCTTCACTTAAATGTATTGATACTTGTTCATGGTTGCTGTTTCTGTTACATTCCTAAATGCTAAATTAAATCACTGTGTAAGGTGATTATGTAGTAAATTATGTTCTGTGGCAACACAACCAGCATTGTCACTCTGTGTTGAGCAGTGTGTAAGTTTCTTGTTTAGTTTTTGGCTGTTGGTGTTCCAGCTGCAGGAACAACTGTGACCTGAGAAAAGCTTATGGACATTATTCTTTAGTGGTTTATATTAAAACATATTAAATAGAGCTTTATATAAGTTTTCTATTCTCTCTCTCCATCTGCAGCTCCCATGTGTTCGTTCAGCCATGCTCCCTGGTTATGGATTCTCACCTTTTCCTGATTTCCAACCCCACCTTCACGCTTTTCGCTGCCGAGGAGAGAGTCCCAGCATGTGGATTCCTGGCTCGGGAGAGTCCCCAGCTCTGAGTGAGGCCCAGGAGGACAGGTCTCTCCTCCACCCGTGCCACCACAAGCACGTCGCTGTATGCCAGCAGGAAACCTTAGCTTTTATTGAGCTACAACCATCAGTGACTCCTAAACTAAACGGCCATGGCTCTCCAAGGCCGACTGTTATTCCAGACGCACAATGCACAACACATTCCCCACCCCTGAACGGTTTCAGGCACACACTGAACGAACTGAATGATATGCAGCACGGCTGCCCCAGGACAGACAATGTGCATGAAACAAGGATGGATTTGAACTCTCGTACACCTGCGGGTGACGGAGTGCCTGAATGCCAAAATGGCAGCAGGACTTCTTTGCAGGAGCAGACTGAAAAACCACAAACTGTCACAACAGTATGTCGTCCTCTCCACGCAACTCTTAGCCTCCCTCTGTCATTCCCTCTGTCCTCTATATACACAAACAGAGAATCCTGGGATTCTCATTTACCCTGTTCCTCATCCTCATCTGAAGGTCTTGAGTTTCAGAGTCCCGACTCCTACCAGCCACAGAGGAGAACATCACAGGGGTCAGTGAAAGAGAAGTCTATCCGTGAGTGTTGTGCTGTTTTGACTCTTGACAAAAGTTGACATAATAAATTAAGCTTTAGAGCACTTCTTCTTCTGTTATCCTATTAAAGTCATTCTCTCATTTCCAGGGCGTAAAATGCAGGTTTATTCCCCAGACAGCCCCAGTGATGAATCTCTCAGCAGCCCAATCCTGGATGCAGACTACATCTTCCCAGGACCTTTTGCATCTTTCCTGGAGGAGGACCTCAGTGGATTATCTTCACTAGAGACCATCACAAGTCCTTCATCCACAGACGGTGCTACAGATCTCCCAAACCTCAGTCACAATGACATTTTACATCTACCTGCAGAACCACTGCAGATAATAGAGGACCCAATACCAGGGGTGGAGGAGGACAGCGGGAGTGTAGAGACGTCACACGCCACAGGGGGCAGCTTTTTGTCACGCAGCCGTCACGGGGACCAAGAGCGGCGGCGCTTCTCAGCTTCAGAACTGATATCCAGACTTCAGCTGTCCCAAAGGAAGAACTCCTTCACCTTGAAGCTGGGGAAGTCGCTGTCTGCTCGGGTAGCCTCCAAGGACAGACAGAGTTCCCACAGTCTCAGCCCCAACCCTGACTGTGAGTAGGCATCAGAACCAACATCTTGTTAACATTTCATTAAAATATAGTCCAGAACAGCCCAGTGGTTGATAACAGACAAAACAGGTTCTCATGCAATGATCTTGGTGAACACAGGACACACCTTCTCATTCCCTTCAATGAGAAAGTGTGTCCCAACTTTTGACTGGTACTGTATGTACAACACAGATGGATGTTAAATTGAAGGAAAAAACAACATAAAATCACCTTTATTTGTGTATATTTTAGATAAGCTGTCAAACATTGTTAAAATCTGTCTCTGAAACATCACCTAACATCATATTGGATCCATTTGCTCTGTTGTATGAAAGAAAACTCGCCATCAGCTTGTGGTGGAGCAGGTGGACCAAACTTACCATAATGATTTCATCAATGAGTCCACTGACAAAGTTACTCAACAACACTTTTGAGAATCGATCAAACATTGAAGTCATTTATCAATCAAAAGCACCAAACAATTGCTGCTTTTGTCTGTTTTACAACATTGTAAATTGAATATCTTCAGGTTTTGGACTCTTGGTAAAACAAAACAAGCAATTAGAAGATGTTACCTCAGGCTCTTTGAAACAGATAAATCAATTGTGAAAATAATTGTTGGGCTCTCTGGTGGCCCTGGGATTTAAGACGCTGCCCATGTAATTGCAACATCGCTGACTCAAGTCTGGCTGGGGACCCTGGTTGCATGTCAACCTCTACTGTGTAATATCTAATAAAGGCTAAAATGTCTGAAAATATATTACATGTTTTGTAGATTGAAGAAGGCACAAACAGCTCTTAAACAGCTGAAGATGTCAAAACATATAGAAAGGTTCAAACTGAGGGTATCATTTCATGAATCTTTGATCTCTTGTGTCTTCCCTGGATCTCACTTCTGCACTACCTGCTTTTCATCCTCTTTAGACAAGTCCAACCCCAGGCACCGCAGCTCAGGAGGCTCTAGTGATAGCGCCCCCCACAGTCCTGTAGGACCTGAACCTCCACTGCCCAGCAGTGACAACGGAATGCCTTTGCATCGGTGGAGCACAAAACTCGGGTAAAAAGGGACCGAAAATATTTGATCACAAAAACTGTAAAGATTAAATTACATGTTTTAATGTCTTTTAACATTTTCTTCACAGAATGCGAAAGAAATCTGTAGAGGAGGACTTGTGCACACTTACAACTGTTGCTTCTTCAAATCGCTTATCACGATTTTTGCCTAGTTGTAAGTTTCCCTGAAATATTATTTTTTTCCAAAATTTTTCTTTTATTGCATCTACAGTATTTAAACTGAGACCTGAATGCTTTTTCCTGCAGCGATACTGTACCAGGAATACAGTGACGTCGCCATCAACAGAGAGATCCAGAGGCAGCAGGGGAAGGAGCCAGGCACAGAGGAGGATGGGCTCAGGGACGAGGGGTCAGACGGGACCCCATCTCCGTCCAATCTGTCTCCATCCAGCTCCTTTCGTTCCTCACGAGGCTCGGCTTTTGCACTGTGGCAGGACATCCCTGATGTTCGCACCAGCGGTCAGCTCGATAACTTCAGCAATGAGGAAAGGAAATTACAGGAGGTGAATAAGACACTTCAGATCTTGTAATTGCTTTTGCATTTGTGTCTTATTTGTTTCTCTGCTGGACTGCCGCTGCTGTTAGTTCATGTACTGTTGCTGTCTGGAGCTGACAATCTGTGTCCTCCTCCATTCAGGCAAAGTTTGAACTTGTGACTTCTGAGGCATCATACATTCGTAGTTTGACAATCGCAGTGGACCACTTCATGTTGTCACAGGAGCTCGCTGAGTGTCTCGGAGCTCAGAATAAGCAGTGGCTCTTCTCCAAACTGCCTGAAGTCAAAGATGTCAGTGAGAGGTGAAGTGATGCTCCGCTAATGTTCCTCTTTTGCCCTCAAGTTTTTGTTTTAACGCCTCAGTCATTCTGTCTCCTTCTCTGAGTGTGTTTTCTGCTCATTCATTACCTTTAGGTTTCTTCAGGACCTGGAGCACCGGCTGGAGGAAGACATTCTGCGGTTTGATGTGTGTGACATTGTCCTGGATCACTGCCCAGCGCTGCGAAGGGTTTATTTACCTTATGTAACCAACCAGGCGTACCAAGAACAGACATACCAGCGTCTGCTGTGAGTAACTGCTTTCACTGTATGTATGTAACACATCAGCTGTTGGAGATCTGAACATATATGTACAGTATGTACAGTATACACTATCTCTCTGTGCATATTCATAGCTGTAATGCTTTAAATCTAATTGTTTTGTGCTTGTTGTACATAATTTCCTCTAAGGGTGTTCAGGTGTTATTTTACACCTGCATGACTTAACTTGCAGATGGTTCATCTTGAGTAAGCTGAACATTTTTCTCAGCGTAAAAAGCACGCTGGAATTTTCATTCAGTTTCACTGAGAGACATTAAAATGTTTCTCTAAATGTCCACGTCTTGTTCTCTCAGGCACGAGAACCCTCGTTTCCCTGCCATCCTGGCCCGTTTGGAGGAGGACCCCATCTGCCAAAGACTTCCCCTGACCTCTTTTCTAATCCTCCCGTTCCAGAGGATCACACGGCTTAAAATGCTGGTGGAGGTACACAGTTAAACATTCACTGCAGAGTTCATGTTCACACTTGAAACCCAATTACGTGGATGTGTAAATGGAGTAATATTGGGACCAGCCAAGCAATTTGCCGCAGCAAGTTCTCCCTCAACAGTGCATAACAAGACTATTGTTTATGCTCTGGCATGTCTTCAAAAGTTCTGTATTTTTCAGAATATCTTAAAGAGGACAACACCAGGATCTCGGGATGAGGACACTGCCACGAAAGCTTTCAATGAGCTAAAAAAGGTAGTGATTATCATCCCTAATAGCCAGTTGGATGAGTACCAGCATTATCACTGGTGAGGCTCAACAGTAATAACCATGTTGGTATGTGTCTTCTTAGATCATCAAAGAATGTAACTCCAGTGTGCAGTCAATGAAGAGGATGGAAGAACTCATCCACCTCAATAAGAAAATTCATTTTGAGGGCAAGGTGAATTAAGTCTATGTGAACTGTTCGGATTGTATTTAGAAATGTTGGCACAGGAGGACTGCTATGTGAATACTTTTGTTCTGTTATCACTGTTCATATTTCTGTGGCTCTTATCCTGCAAGTTATTTCCTTTCTTTCTAGATCTTTCCTCTGATTTCTCAGTCGCGCTGGCTGGTGAAACACGGTGAACTCCTGGAAGTGGACACCCAGACGATGAGTTATTCTGGATCTAAGCTCAAGTTACCCACCAAGCCTGTGTACCTCCACCTGTTCAATGACTGTCTGCTGCTGTCCAGGAGGAAAGAGTGAGTGATATGCAATAGATACAAAAAGACAAAACATCTTTAACAAAGTCATGACTCATCAAGTGAAAAAAGGACAATTTAGAAAGTATGTTTGGAAAGAATTGGTTCTACTTCTAAGTCTTTTGAAATACAATTCTCACTACCTGTACTTTTTTTTTTACCTTTATATAGTCAAGAGAGTTGAGAGCCAGGCTCTCTTTTGAAGGAACCATTAGCTTAGCCTAGCATAAAGACTATAAACAGGGAGAAACAGCTTGCATGGCTCTGTCCAAAGGTACCAGCACCTCTAAAGCTTACTAATTTACACATTATGTCTTCTTTTTTTTATCCGTACAAAAAACAAAGTGTAAAAACAACAAGTTGTGTTTTTACAGGGGTTTACAAGCTGTGTTGTTTCTTGGCCCAGCCCGGTAAGCAAGGCTAAGCAAACCACCAGCTGGCTGTAGCTTAATATTTACTGTATTTATTGTCATCTAACTTTCAGCAAGAACATGAATAAACATATTTATCAAAATGTTAAACCATTCCTCGAAGAGACACTTGAAAAAAATCAACCCAATCTTTCAAATCAACACTGTGTGGACCTGAAACATCTCCAACTCTCAGCTTTTTTTTTGGAAAAACCATATCAGACTATATCAGAGCATTTTTATATGTCTTCAAACATGTCTGAAGGTTTAAAGGGGACCTATTATGTTCATTTCCAGATCTACATTTTTATTCTGGGACTCTGCTAGAGTAGCTTTGCATGATTCACGGTTCAAAAAACTCCTTATTTATCTTAAACTGGCCCCTATGCAGCCCCTCAGTTCAGCCTCTGTCTCTTAACAGGCAGTCTTAGCTCCTGTCTCTTAAAGGCCTCCCTCCTGATGAGCCCACTCTGTTCTGATTGGCCAGCTCTCAGGAAGCTGCTGAGGGGCAGCCATATCAGAATTGTGTTAAGTTATCGCCAATGCAAACTTGACATTTCCTGCTTTACTGCATCAAATTAGAAGCTTTTAAATAACTAAATGACAGGAGACTTTTATTGCGAAGAATTTACAGGAAATTAAACATGTTCCTCACTGAATTAGCAGAGCGTCATTAGCAGCACTAAGAACCAATCAACACAACAAGATATGGACATAAGCTGACATCGGCTCAGGCTGAAAGTAGTGAAAAAACATTGGAAACTGAGCGCTCAGAGCAGTCTGAAGCTGGTGTTTTTTGCTTACAGGGATTACCTCTACATACGTTTACCTCATTTACCTCATTACCTCATTGTTCAATATGAACATCTGACATTGTAACATTATATATGTGACTGAAAACAAGGAAAAGCATAATAGGTCCCCTTTAAAGATTCACTATCTACATGTGAAGTATTTAGACATGCACTGTCTGCTGTTAATCTTAACACCTTTTTTTGCAGCACATGGAAGTTCATGGTGTTCGTCCATGCCAAGATAGGAGAGCTGAAAGTGAAGGATCTCAGTCAGAAGCTGCAGGGAATCTCAGGCTTCATCTTCCACCTGCAACTGTGTGAAGGCCAGCAGCTTAAACACCAGATTCTGCTCAAATCACACACTGAGTGAGTAACAACACTGTGTCAAAGCACTGTCAACAATAAATCTGCCTTAAGTCAAAACTTGATGCTTTAGTACAGTGGTTCCCAACTTTTCGACTTGTAACCCCTTAAAATAAAGCAAAGTCTATCTGGGATCCCTCCTCACATGTTGCATTGTCCACCAGTTAAATGAAAGAGGACTTTTAACTTTTAGAGGCTTGAGGAGATAAAATACACAATAAATTAAGCAAAAATTTGTGGAAAGCTTGAAAAAAAAAACATTTCAATTGTCAGAAATATGTTTTTCTCTGTTGTCCTATCCTGCCAAATCATCTCACGACCCCTTAGATTAATCCAGCAACCCCTTGTGGGGGTTGCAACCCCCAGGTTGGGAACCACTGCTTTAGCACATGGTGCTCTAATTGCTCTGGTTTTGTTTCTATCAAGGAGTGGGAAGCAGAGGTGGATCACAGCAATGTTTCCTTCTGATCCACTCAAAGACATTGAGCAAGCCACTGAGAATGCTGGTCAGTACAGAGCAGGAGGTTCACTATAAATCAGCGTAAACCTTTTAATCCTCTCATGTATTTATTTTCTTGTCTTTTCCTCTCAGATAAATTCCAGGTTCAGTGCATCAAAAGCTATCAGGCCCAAGAGCACGACGAGTTAACCCTGGAAAAGGCAGACATTCTTCATTATAAGACCATTACAAGTGATGGTAAGAATCTGGAAAAAGTCTGACTGGCTGTCTGGGTTTTAAACAAGCAGTGGTGTAGTGCTTTGATGATTTCTAAAGAATGTTTTATTTGACCAGGCTGGGTGGAAGGCATCAGACTGTCTGACGGGGAACGGGGCTGGTTCCCCAAAACCTACGTGGAGGAAATCACAAGTCACAGTGCACGCGTCCGCAACCTCCGAGAGAATATCCGCATCAAATGTGTCACACAGAAACTGGAAGGGGAAGACTGACCAATTTTAATGCAACGTCTTGTGTGTCAAAGGTGCATTTCAATTTATAAGCTGCATTTTTAAGCTTCTGGATCATTATTTTAATTTTAGATGGATGTGGGACCTTCGTATAGTATGCAGATGCTAAAACAGGCTAACATTTCTGAGCGTTGTTTGCATGGCTTCTGCACTTGGTAGCAACATTTTCCTTTAGCATGCTAGCTGTGAATACATGCTAGTGCAACGCTTTTCATGCTCCATTACATTTTATGTTTAAAAGGCTTTTATACAATGAGAGTCTGTTGTCAGAAGTTCACATTATGACATTTTTTTTAACAGTTATGCCACTCTGCAGTTGCTAAACTTTGTAGGAGCAATTACTTTATGCATGCTTTCTGTAAATGCAATTCATGAAATGTGAGACTTTCTAACATTTCTGTGATAAATCTGGTATACATGCATGCACATTTACCAGCACAGGTAGTAAATGTAAACACATCCAAAGATAAGTGTTTTTACATTTCTCGGTTCATGTGAGAGGATAACAGTAGCACCCAGCTAACTCTGTACTACATTTCTCTTCTATCATGTCTCATGTGGCCAGAATCCCTCTTTGGACTGTCTTATGCAGTAAACTGAGCTTTGTGAGGTGCAAGAGATTCATTCATGTAACATTGCAACATCAGAAAATCGCCCGAGGCATATCCTGCTGCTGTGCTGCATGAGGACATATCAGAGGCCTTTTATCTTTTTTTCTTTGTTCACACTGAGTTCTGCTTTACTTTTGAAAGGCAGATAAGAAGTGTTGCTCTGTTGCAGAGTTACAGTAGTTACAAGAAATGAATGACTGATAAGTGTTTTGTGTTTAAGTCCATCCCATAGCTGGAAATACAACAAGCAGTTGATTACAGCTGTGATTTAAAAGATGTGGATTGGTAAATTGTCAACCTTCTTTGTATGAGCATGGTCTGTAGTAACAATGTATGAACTCGGATGATTGGTCAGACAAGGCAACTGCAGAATGGTGGATTAAATATTTTTAAGATGATTTTCAGGATTCAAATGAAAGGCAGAATATCATATCTGCAAGGCCTCACTACACAAATACTTCATTTCTTCAACCCACTAATCTGATTAAAGGATTAAGCTGGCAATATTCTATATGTTTTTTATTGTCAGCAAATCCCATGAAAAGACCCAAACCAACAATGACCTTATCACACTAACATGTATTTTCTAGCTACTGTGTTCCTCTGTGTCATATTAAAAACACATCAGTGAGCCACACTGTTGTACTGGGAGACATGTTCCTTCCTTACCATAAGCACACACATGTAGTTTATATCGACACAGTCCCATATACACCTTCCCACTGCTGTAAATACTCATTAGAGCACCAAATGTGTATAAATCCGCAGCTGAAAGTAGTCCCCAACAAATGCACTATTTACTTCTGTTTGAGTAACCTTAGCTAAAAACTACAGTGCCCAGCTGCTTTAGTAAATTACCAAGCTTCAAAAAAAAAGAAACTATACATTTGTGACCTGTTTTTAAAAATTTAAGTTGGGCTTGTGGCTGTCAGTCAGTCAAGGTAGGGAGAATGGAAAGTTAAGAGACAGACAAACACATTTTTGGTTTTTGTCTTTTCATGGAATGGCAAAAAAAAAAGGTAAAATAGACTTTGGGACACAAGTGGATTTTTGACCACCTGTGTGGTAAATGTGCAGCTTCACACATACATTAAGAGTTACTTTTACTAATTTAAAAACGTTGACTGGCCCCAGTTTAGCACCAGTAGAATAAAAGCTAGACATTATTGTGTTACACTAATAACACAGGATAAAATGATACTGTTATACACTAAGCACTGAATTACATTTAGGCCTCCATCATCGCCATCATTCCCCTCAGTAAGTCAGTCAGTAAAAATCCACAAATGACCAACAGCACAGTGTGACTGAGCTGACACCTGCTGTTAATGAACCACTATAATCAACATTCAAATGTAAACTCTTCCAGTGGCACATGAAATGTTTATAACTCTACTTTTTTTTTTCTATATCTACTTTGTTAGTTGTAATTTAAGTGGTTGCTGTTGCAGCATGTGTATTTATACTCCTCTAGCTGGTTGTTCTCTAAGGAGATTCTGATGTAAATGTACTTTACTGTAGATGGCTACATGTATAAAGAGTAGAAAATGGTTCATTTACTTTTATGACTGTAATTTATATTAATAAGAGTTGACATATATGATGACATTCCATAACTATGAACTTTGCAGTCAGATTAATTTCTAATACCAGAATAAATACAAATACTGTAATAGACTGGATGTTTACTGGATCTCTGCACACTACTGTAAATGTTTAACCACTGAATAAATACAGATACTTCCATTTTATGTTGTGTTGAATAAATGAGTCTTTCAACTTTTTAAATAGTTTATTGTCAAAAAGTAAACCATTATGTATTTTATGGTAAAGACATCAAAGCTAAATATGTACAGATTCTTCATTTCTAGTTTACAGCTCTACAGTCATTGCATCTAACATTTACTCAGCTGTGGTCTGATCTTATACTGGGTCATGGCCCTGTTTCGGTTTGTCCCCACATGAACAAGAACTATAAGTATCTCTTCAATCCCTCTCTGACGAAATCACCCAAATATATCAAAATTAGGGTGAGCGGTTCTCAGAACCTCCTCACTGCTGTATCTCCATTTTGTGGCACACATATAAGTATGTACATGCTGTACTATCTACACACTTTGATTTAGATTTGTAATTGTGGAGAAATTTCCAACTTTTCCACATCGATGAGTCAGCTGTGTCCATTGATGTGATACTGGTCAGCTGTTATCATCGGTTCCCGGGACTCCTTCCGGTTCCTCTGCAGCTTCGGCATGATTGGAGGTGCAGCGTGACTCACAGTAACGTTGCCGCTTCTGTCTGGCTGCAGATGAAAGAGAAATTCCCGTTGATGCACAGCTGCTTCACGGTTAAAGTAAGTAAAGGTTTTAATATTTTTTGCAAACACAAACTTTATAACTTCAAAAAGTCTCCTTTCCTGAATCAAGAAAATCATGACTGACTTTCGATTGCAATAGTTGGTCCCATGTTCAAATGACCATAACATGCTGTATCTGCTGTACAGATGAATCTATTGATCTATGTTGCACCAACACGACTTCTGTGGTGGGGAAAATCCTGAAGATATTCGAAATAAAATGCTTTTGATCTCAAACAAGTTTGTACAAGTTGATTTTCATACCAAATCAAAACCAGTGGCTGCCTGGGAGAGAGCAAAATGACACGAAGGACTGTAAAACACTACACAGTGCAGTTCACACGCTGCAGTGACTACAGCACGGTAAGATCTGCGGTAAATGGGCTTAAACAGTGGTTTTCAGTCTGGCGGTCATAAGCTTCCCAAGAGGTTGAAACATAAGTTGGTGGAGTCATGAACGTACTTAATTAGAAAGGAGGGGGGGACGAGATCATATTCCTGTGTGTTGTTTCTAAATGATCTTAAATTTCAATCTGAGAGGGCAAAATCACAAAATCTGAGAAACCAAAACCTTGGTTGACCTATTGGTGTCCATCAGCCCACTAAAGTGACTCTCATTTTAAAAATGTAAACAGATCTTTAGATAGGTTTCATACTCACTGAAATTAAGAATATTCAATAAAAAAAACAATATTTTTATAATTACAGTGGATCAGAGGCAGTTCCTCTCATCTGTATGGAGCTTTTTTGCCTCTTTTAGATCCTTATTTTGGTTTTACGGCCCAAAAACTCTGCTCTCATCCACCTGTTATCCAGCAGCAGCAGAAACATGACTCCAAATGAATGCTCATGATGCTCCATGTTTGCTGAATAGGTCATTTTTGCTAACATGTTTATAAGGTGTAGTACATGATATGTCATATGTGTTTTCAGGTTGTTCTGCTGCCCCCAAGTGGCCAAAAATAACTTAATGCAGCTTTAAACAATATTAATTCAATCATGTATGTTCAGTTTTAAGGACCATACCAGAGATACTCTAAGTCAATTTAAACCATTTTATGTTCCTCTAAAGATGTCAGACAACATATCAGTCTAACCTGTTGTAATTGAAAGATCCAGGTCTGATAATCCTCCAGGCTGGTACAAGAGACCTGCAGGGGCTCCACCAGCTCACCTAAAACACAATAGTTATTATGTGAAATGACTGTATTTTTCACTGCCCGTAGTTTTGTTATCATCCAATTCAATGTTAAAAAAGTATTGATTTGTATACCTATCAGCTCAAACTCAAGGCATCCAGGAAACGTTGACCTCTCCACAGCTCTGATGCTTTGTCGGGCCAGTCTGCCCTGTTAAGAGATGAAACAGAAGAAGAAGAAGAAGCAGGTGCAGGAATGATTACTTCCATATAATCATACCATGATTGTACAGGATTTTAGCTGCTGATTGAAATGCATTCAGTGATGTTGCAGGCTGCAGGTTTGAGTTACCAAACGTTCCACCCTTGTTATATGTCATGTGTCAAAAGAACAAGCGCTGTATAATGATTACTGGGACACGTAGTAATGCCACAGTGGTTGAGAAGGTGTTATTAGGGATTTTCCCATAGAGTAATTTTACACTACCTCATAACTTATACTCAGTCGCTTGTTGTCAACCGACAGCAGCAGGACGTCTTGAGGGAAGAGAACCATCAGTCTTTCTTGGAGTTCCTGTAAGAAAAAGCCAACAATTGTTGTTGTTTTAGCTGTCAAATACAGTTAAAACCACTGACAAGGTTATTCTCTATCATATCTTATAGACACATTATATTTTACAAACTCACATGTACCACAAGTCATATTTTAAACGATTGTCTTATTTTTCATTTTGTCCATCATTCCTATTGGTAATGATAACATTGTACTTTCCTAATTAATAGCTAAGATCTGTTAACGTGTCAGACGGGGCAAGAAACATGATACTCCCAAAATTATTTAGAGGTAAAAACACAGGCAATCAGTAACAGTTTTTCTGTGCAGTGAGAGATTATTATCGACATTTTGGGTGCACTCACTTTCATTTTACCTCCTAATAAAGTGGTTTAAATAATCTGGATAAACTGATAGCTAATTTACAACCTGTCTAAAGTGTTTCTTGCTCCATCAGACTTCAGTGTGACAAAGTTGTTATCAAGATGGCCAAAACTACTTAACTAAGCCTTTAGTTAAATTTGTGTATCCTCATGTCAGTAAATACAGTAAATTAATGTGTTGGATTTAATGCAGCTTTTGTTTTGATTTTGGATGGAGATATATGGATATAGCTGAGATTTTACTTCTCAAACAACATTTTGTTATCTTAGTCTTGAAATACACAACAATATGCATGTTAAAATCTTTGTGTCCATAAATTAAGTAATTTGAGAGCATGAATGACTAATTTGTCCACACAAGTGACCAGGCACCGTCGTTCATTTTGTATTTTCACCTTTATCCTGTTCTTTCATCTAAATTCCATGATCTTGATCTACATGATACAAGCTGTTCAAAATTGTCATCACCAAATAATTGCTGTGTCGACATGGAAATATTTTCTCATGGCCACAGACTAATTTTTTGTCATCTCTGGTCTTCCGTACATGTAGGTGATCACCTGGCAAAGACTGACATGTTTTAATAAAACATGTCAAACTATGAAAAAGTTCATATTAAAATGTAGATAACCTGCATATTATTAATACAGTGTCAGAGAGTTATTTATTACCTTTCTCTGAGTGTCGATGATATAGACGACAGATATGTATTCTGGTTGGCCCATGTGCTGTATGGGTGAGCCCTGCCACTGCCACAATGGAGCTTGCATCACGTACTTTTTCAGTTCTTCTTTTTTCCAGTGTTCATCACAGGGTAACTACAGAACAAATATGTGAACAATTTATTAACTACAACTTAACCTGACTGCTTTTTCATGTGCAGTTGTACCCAGATATACAGCAGTTTGTCATTACTAGATAGGAGAGAGGGCAGTGGGTGGGACTCATGGGTTGTGTCTTTGACTTGTATGTTCTGTCGTCTAGGTACTGCATCCATTTCTGTAACTCCGCAGCACTGGGACATATGAAGATCCTGGAGTCCGTCATCTGGCCTGGATAAAAGAAAGAACAGCATACACTATTGTCAGCACTTTACACTGTGTGGTCAGGTCTTGAGTTGAACTTGGTAATTTCCAGTGACTCACTGCTGATCTCAAACATGTGTGGTGAATGTGACATGTCGGGGGCCAGAGAGACGGGTTGGAAGGAAAGTCCAGAAAGGGGAAGGATGCCCTGCAAGATAATAGCAGACAGAGGTTAAGAAAACAGAAACCAACACCAATATTGGTATTCACCATTGTGCAGTATCAGTCTCTGCCCAGTTACAGCTGCCATGTTATGTTTACATAGACCTCTTCAGGTCTACACACCTGTGTTCCTGCTAATGCAGACATTTTAGTCAGATTCATTACAGCTGCTTAAAGAAAAGGGGTAGTCTGCCAATTTTTCACATCAAGATTGGTTTACTTGTCATGAAGAGCATTACTCAGCCTTTGAAAATACATAAAAGTGTCATGTCTTCTGGACTAATGGTTGGGGGGAAAAAAAACCCCTGATGATATCACAAAGGTTATCTCAGTGTGGGCTTGAAGACTAAAAACGTATAGCAGAAAGCCTGCGCTGTACACTATGGTTTGAAGTTATAGAGATGTGGACATTTACCAGGCAGGAAGGGTCTTAAGAAAGGTGCTGTTGAGTTGCATTATGGGAAGTGTAGGATCCAGTGTTTGATCCAGAACTTGATCAGGGGTTCTGCTGCACAAACTTTAACCATATTTTTATTAATCTGTTCTCCCCAACTTTATGAAAGTGCAATACTAAATCACAGGATTTACTCCTTTAAAAGAAGGATTCATATACTGACAGTTGAATCTTTATTCAAGTTTTTAAAAGGAATTAGGGACCGGGTTCAAAATGCTACCCATAACATATATTTCACCTTTTACTTTTGACTTTTTTGGCCACTTGAAGGCAGCAAGACAAGCAGTAAACACAATATTTATATTTCATCACCTTATAAAGTTGTCATGGCTAACAAGTTAGCAAAAGTGGCCTTTTTACACATCCAGCAGACACAGAGCAACAGAAAGTTGAGTGGTAACTCTGTGGCTTTGCCACCACAAGCATCTCCACACTACAATTAGCCATTTGTTAAAATATTGACTAGTGCAGCTGTAAAATGTAGTTGAATCTTTGTGCTGCACTGTGACAACAACGTACAAACAAATCTCTCTTGCTGTGCAAAAATGAATTGATTTAGTTTTTTAGATTTAGTTTAATAGATTTTGGTATTCTTGTCCAGGACAATGTTTTCTCTGTAGTATTGTGGATTTTTCTGAAATGTATCTTCTAATCACCTGTATTTGACATTTCTAAGCGATAGTCCTCTTAAAGTAAAAAGAATACCTCATAATTTAAGTCTTGTCGAGAGTGGTCCAGCGAGAGAAGCAGCAGGTGGAACGAGAATAACACCAGGAAGTATTCACTGGTTTCCTGTGGGGACGAATGAATGTGTGACAAAGGTTTAATACCAAACAAGCAACAAAGCCAAAACATCATTCAGCATGGACTGCTGGCTCCTGATGGATTTGTAAGCTCATTAAGTTCATTTCTCAAACAGTTTGATCAGAGGCTTTGTCAGCTATATGTATGTTCATACAGGCACAAAGATAAAAACTCAAAGCTCAGATTAGGATGCAACTAGAGCACTATCGCAACTGACAAACTGTTAAAAATTAATCCTAAAGTCAATTCATGGCTCTGCTGCTGTCGTTTATGGTGATGTATGGTGGAGCCACACCTCACACCCCCCAGCTGACTCCCGGGAGTGTGATTCCATGTTACCTTAGTGTAGCTGTTGTACAGAGACACCAGGGAGGAGTGGATGATCTCTCCATACGTGTGGGCATGTTGGCCCTGCCAGCCCCTGATTGGCTGCTGGGAGTAAATCCTGTGCTGCAGCTCCTCTCTGCTCCTGCCCCACAGCACCACCTACAGACACAAAAACTGTATCAGACCACATCTGCTGATTTGACCATCTTAAGAAGATAATGACACTTGAGGCTGCTGAGTTAACTCTCTGTTATTTATTATTTTCCCTATGTTGTAATGCCTGGTATGTTGCTGTTCTGACTTTTAAAAATGTGCCTCCTCATATCACTGCCTTCATCAGGATATATGTACAGTATCAGCATGTTTCACACAGCGATGAGTCAAGCATTACACAGCAGACTAGAGTTTGTTTCACTGTTACAAGCCCCCAGTTGTTGCTGTTTAAGCAAAATGTTGCACAACCAGGGGAATTTGATATCCAAATTAAGATCATTGTCCAGAATTTTAGGGATAAATGCACGAGGACTGTGTTATGTTATTCAGTCAGAGTTTGTATACTTTAAAACAATTTCTCATTCAAGTGGAAAAAAGTGTGAAACCTCAGCTGAACTAGTGTTTCCTCCCTCTTGTATTTCCTGTAAAGTTTGAATCACACTAAACAGGGAATGCAGGATCGCTCACTTTTGTCATGGAAATTTCTACAGCGTGTATACAAAGTGTGTCTGGTCTCAACACAAATAACAGCGCAGAGTGGAAACTGTTGACAGTCACGTCTTGTCACACTCAAATGTGTTAAAGTGTTTGCCCAAAGTGAGCACACGCTGTGCAGAACTGAAGTTTCTGCTTATATCTTTCACTCCTGCACACACAGACACACACTCACACGCACACACTCAGAGCACATACTGTGTTAGTGACCTCTTGTTCCAGGTGTCGTATTGAGGGGTAGCGTGGTGGTGGCGGTGGTGGCGGTGGTTGTGGCTCCTGCTCATCTCTGCTGTTTCTCACTGACAGCTGAAGTCTGGTTTCTCCCAGAGTCCACACCCTGAAAAAGCACACTTTTTTAGCACATCTAATAACACTTTCACATAGCTGCAGCCAATGAGGGCAAGTGGTTCAGTGGTTGGCCTCACGGTGCTACCGCTTCACTGCAGCAACTGTGGGTTCAGTCTCTTCTTTGTGGTTTGGTAAACTACACTTTCTCATTGGTTCTGTCCAGACACACATCATACTCTAACCTGTCAAATACTAAAGATTGTAAGTCCGTGTCCATGTCTCTCTTTCCACCCAGCGCATATTTACACTGCTAACAGTCCTAAGTGAGCCTATGCTAAAATAAATAAAGAATGAAGAGCAATCAGAGATACCACAGTTTGAATGACCTGTCTTGAGCCCCTTGCAGCCCAGCAGCAGACAGACATAATCAGATTACAGCAGTCAGAGCAGAGACAGACCCACCTGTTCTGTCACCACCATTTTTTTTTTTTTTTTTTTGCCTTTTCCATTACAAATATGAGCTATGTTACAATTCAGTACTACATACTAATCCTGTGCCTCTAGTGACTAAAGAAAGTGACTAAATTAAGCATACTGAGAACAGTCACTTATTCGTGAGTTTCAATATGATGCTGATATACACAACGGTATGCGCAAAAGAGGTAGAGCAGCTACTCATAGTTGCAAAACAAAAAAAAAAAAAAAAAAATTATGGACTGTGGTGGTAAGAAATGTTCTAAAAAAAAAAACCTTTTTGCTTTATCTTTACTCAGTTTAATTGGGAGTGGCACATTATGAATCAGCACACATATAGCATCATTTCCTGTGAGTACCACTCCATTATTTTCTCTTTGCTGTATACTAACACAGTCAAAATCTGTATGTAAAGGCAATTTGTAAATAGTACATTAAACAATTACTATGTATTAAATTTGGACACGGCTGTGGATTTGTCTGATGTGTCTCAGCACACAAACCTGATCATGTTTGTGTGTGTGTGTGTGTGTGTGTGTGTGAGTGCAGCTTTACGTTGCATGTCTTTGTCTATGTTGTAAAACACAAGGATGACATGCGACCACGAGTTCTGTAGCAACCGCTGAACAGCCACACATAAGGGCTGCCGGCTACTGTTGTGATTAGCCTATGCTAATCTCCCACTTTTAGAATGAGCAGGGATTTGTCCCGCCCATACTCTGTATTAGCCCCCTCCATGCTTCAGCTATTGTCTTTATAGTAATCTCCTAATCACATCAGTGCAGCATCACTGAGTTCCCAAGTTCATGTTGAGCAAAAAAGAGCCAATTAGTTCTGCCTTGTTGTTCTGCTGGGTGCTGGTGGGTGGAAATCCTGTGGATATAATATGTTGTTCTGCAGCTGTTTTCATGATAGTTAAAGGTTTTACAGCTGAACCTTTTCTTCATTAACCTGCCTGAAGTTGTCTGTCTGACAGCACATGCTCTTACTCTGTGAAAACAAGCATACACGTGCACATACATCCTAGAAATTGTATCATTGAATACACTGTAGTTGTAAAAAGGTCCTGCAGGAGGATGCATCTTCTTATGTTTTGCATTGACAGCTGTAAAACATGACACATTGAATGCCAAAGAAAACCACAGAAAGAGAAGCTGAAACAGGATGGTGAGACCTTTTCACTTCACAGAATTAACATTGTTTCCTCCTCCACAACACACATTAAACCAAACCACAATTAAAAAAAACCTAGAACAAGTCTCTCTGAAGCTATGATGATAAGCACTACAAAGCGGACTAAAATTCACATTTTTGATGAGCTCACGTTGGTATTCCTGAAGTTCTTATTTCCACTGTTATATTTTGTTCCAGTATCCAAGCACAGTCATACGTGTATGAATTTCCCACCAGTACATTTCTATATTTGAACAGTTCCTCGCTTTTAACTGTGATCTGATATTTGTGTCTTACCCTAAATTGTCCCCAGAGAGTTCAAGGAGCTCGATCTCATCAGGGCCCACCTCGTCCACTCCAGTATGCCTCTGGGTCACACTGCAGCATCCCATGATGGACGAGTCTGTCCCTCTCCGCCTTGTCTTAGCTTCAGCCTCTAGTCCTCACACTGAGCCCCATCTGCCGGGGCAATCATCCTCACTGTGTGCGTGCCACACTAAAGCCAAAGAGATGACATAAAAACAGGGGCTGGTTGGGTCCAAAAGAGGATATTGTGCACTGCAGAAGAGGAGGGGGGTGCTGCTAAGCTCTAGTTCCCCCTTTTTGCCAGCATGTAGTGAATATTTCCATAGAGCCCTGAGAACGAAAGGTGTTGCTTTTGAAGAGGAATCGAAGACAAAAAGTTTGTGTCGCGTCGCAGTGTAGTGGTTCCTTCCTTCCTGTCAGTTGGCTTTTTACAGAGCAGCTTCCTCAGTTTGTTTTTTTTTTTTACACTCTGAACACACGCTGGGAACCTGCTGATGCTTGAACATGACAAATAAAAACTGTTTCTAAGCATTGTGTTGGGAAAGATCGGACCATGCTGTGCCTGTGTTTACATGCACAGGGCTGGAATAAGTCAAGTGAGATAATTATGAGTTAGGAAACTGAGAGGTAAAGGGCTGCAGTCAAAACAACAAGCCACAACAACTGTAGAATGGAGCCTTGTGTTGATCTGGTTACAATTACAGTGAGATGGTGGGAGGCTTTGTACACAATCATGTCTGCATGTTGTGGTGTTTCCACAGGGCAGGAGCTGTGACACAACTTGGTCTAAGATGACTGATGGATGTATTTTCCATTTTCCACTTGTTTTTGATTTGAGGATGGAGGATGTGTGCTTCCATTGCAGTAAGTTTACCATTACTGGAAAAAAAGCTGCTCTTTATTACATATTCCTTAACAACCAGCGGTAAAATTAAACCAGCTACTCAAGTGATAAATAGTCTTTATTGTCACATTAAGCATTTCTTAACATTATAAAACAGCACCAGATGTCAAAAGTGTTGATCTCTTTTTAGACAAAGCTTTTTCGATCATTGTTCCTCTTTCGTCTCGTAGGCTAAGCTCTTTGTGTCTTCACCAGGTTCCTCTCCTCTTTTGTTTTCATCCGCACACACAGGAGATGCCCCTTCAGTCAGCGCCAGTGATGACAACGACATGACGATCTTCGGCTGAGCCTTTGAGTGTTTCAAGTCATCCGCGGCCTTCAAGTGATGATGCAAAGAACATTTGCTCAGCTTGAGTACAACCCGAGGACAAGGGTTCTTATTCCTAATAGTCTGCATGCTGTTGTTGCTGCGTATACCTGAAGGTCCTGGAGCTGACAGAGAGCTTTGATGGAGAGGTAAGGTGGAGGTGGAGGTGGAGGCGGTCAGACAGTGGCCAGACTTTGAACTACCACTTCCTTCACCGCTCGCTGAGACATTGAAAGAATTATCAGGGAACCTTAAGGGCACAGTTGTGCCCTCCATCACTGACTTACACCTCCTGGGTTGAGTCTTTTTGGTGATTTTCTTGTTGAATTCACTGTTTGTGTTGCTTTTGCCGTAGGCCAACGCAGAATCAGGAGGAGAAACTCCGTTGTACAGCAGCACAAACTCCCTCTGATTGGCCAGAGGAAGGATTCTTTGCCTGAGACGACACTTGTTGAAGATTTCCAGGGTTAAATCTAAACAGGAACATAAAAGAAGTTGCATGTTGGGTGTTGTCACACATCAGCCTGTCACTTAAACTTAATTTACACATTTGATAGGAAATGAGTCTACCATGCAAACAGTGAGATCAAGTGAGACCTTTTCTGTTTGAGTATGGCCTTAAAGTTACATTATAAACATCTACTGAACCCAAGTTTTTATTTTAATGAAGTGATCAGCTGGTGAGCTCACCCAGTGTCTCCACAACAACGCTGGGGATCACCTCCTTCAGCACCTCACAGTTTGTGTGAAGAGCTGGATTACAGTTCATCTCCAGCAGCCACACCTTTCAGGAGCGCATGAAGACGTTTAGTCCAAAAACAGCCACGTGAACATATCACTGAACGTCAATATATTCAGCAACGTCTCACATACCTTGAAGTCCTCGTCAACCATGAAGTCACAGCCAATCAAGTCGAAGAATCCCAGTCGGCAGTCTAACTTGGATTTGACTGCCAAGAAACACTGCGTCATGATCTGCTGCATGCGTTTCTGATTCACAGAAAGAGAGAAAACAATCAGTGTTGTTTCCATCTTTAAGATGGAAAGATGAAAATGCAACTTGTATGTAGACTTTTATTTGTGATACAAAAGCAGGTTTCTGATAAACTAAACGCCACATTGTGATTGGTTATATTTGTGTGTCACTATCAGGGTTCGGGGGTTTGACTCTGACGAGTTCAACTGATGTTAACTGACTGTTCTGTTTGTTGTACTATGGATAAAAACAACTCCCACACAGCACATGTGATATTTTATTGAAGTAAAAAGATGATGCATCCTCAGACAGGAGTGAGATCATCCAAACTTAACCACAAGCTCATTTAGCTGCAAGTGCCAACAACCATCATTATAATAGTAATTGGTCCCCGAGAGCTACAACACACAGCAGCACTCACTGCAAAGGCGCCCAGCACCCAGTCCCTGGGCAGACCCTTGGCAACCTGAAACCTGTCGTTGACGTAGGCGTTGAAGCTCTCCATGGACCACACAGTATCCTCCTTCAGCTGGCTGTACAGAGGGTTCTTCTTCTGCATGTACTGCAGACGGACAGCAGGGGGACCAGAGACACATGAAGCAGAGAGACAGTTGGTGCCACAGCTAATGTCTTCATTTACACAACTAATGTTAGGCAGGGCTGTAAAGAAGGGTGGGATGCAGATATCTCATGAGTAATACTTTTAATAGCAAACTACTATTATCCATATATCATATTATATGATTAATGTTTGAGTATTTTTAAGTTTACATTAAGGGTTGACACTTTTTTTTAACTTTTGCCCTGAAACAGTTAACATGCATATGAAAGTAGAACCCAGAGAATCAAAACTAATCTGCTATTTATTATCAAACTGGTGAATGAATGACAGAGTGTCTGTAAGTCCTCTGGTCTAAAATTCACCAGTTCATCATCTAAAGACCTCTACATGATCTGATCTTGTTATGTGGCTTTGTAGTGACTGTTCAGTAACATGACATTTAGCGGTGTTTCCCTAAAAATGTACAGTAACCAAAAACAAAAAAAAATACCTGCACACGGCTGGTTTGTTCCTTTTTCTTCTTTTTCATTTTCGAGCAGTGTACAGGCATTTTTTTTAATCTTTTCTGTTCAGATAATTACTATCTAGCAACTTCAAAGAAGTTTGTATGTCTCTTTGGTATTGCGACAGTGATAAAAAGGCCATTCAGTTAAAGTAGTATTGACTGATTTATTACTGTATACTGTATGTCAGTGGATTGATTGTATCAGGGCCAAGAAATCAAGGCCACATGTTGAGTGTCGTTTAGAAGCACCATTGGCACGATTCATTCCTTAAATCTATTTTAATAGGATGCATCATAATTTTTTCTACTAACTGCCTGATTTCCAAACAGTGACTCATCTGACATCATCGCAGATGATCTAAACCCGTGTGGGGATTCTTGGTTTGAATGTTGACCCGTACAGGATTAGGGTCTACCTGATTGGTCAGGTGGGCAGAGAGGTTGTTGGAGCCGGGGTCGTAGAGGTCACAGGTCAGTCGCACATATCCGTGGCGAAAGAAGATCATGTAGGGTGCAGTGCAGGCAATCAGAAGGTAAGAGCGCACGTCAAACTTTTTCCCCTTCAGGAGCAGCGGACTCTGGATGTAACTGAGGGAAAAATGTCAGTTTACCTTTAAGACAAACCGACAACTTCAACAGTTATATCTACATTTCTGTCAAAAATCACATTTGTCAACAAGATACAAACACAACACACTACTGTCTAAAAGTCTATGAACATCTGCATACAGACTTTTTGAAAGTAGTTTCAGTTAATCAGTCTCTTCTCAAAAAGTGGCATAATCAAGAGTTTACTAGCTTTTAGTGTGCCGATATTGTTTTTATAGTACTTTATCACCTTCTCATATGAGGTATGTTACTCTTATTATTTAATGTGGCCTGATTTAAGATATCATGTTGAGGTCTTTATAAATCTTTTGGTGCTTCTCACAACCTACTGAAATTTTAAATACATGCAGGATATTTTCCCACTTCCTTGAAAGTTGCCTTTTTTGAGATTGAAAAATGTGACATGATACTATATTTAAGGACCCAATAGTTATGTATGTTCACACACTGTTGGACAATGCGAGCCTGAGGCTGGCGGTGATGTGCCTTCCTGTTGGCCTGGCTGTCCTCCCTGTCCTGCAGCTTCAGTCTGAAGGCGGCTACGTCCTCCTGGCTCTTCAGCAGAAAGATCCCTCTGCCCTGGTTCAGACCCGTGGGCTTACAGATCCACATGTGACTCTCGTTGTTGCTCACACCTGGTAACGGTTGTATGGTTACATTAACAAACTCCTGTCCTAATATAAACATATGACATGTACAGGTATAGTATATAAGTTCTACTCTGTCTGTCTGTTTACTATTTCATCGTCCATTCTTTGATCTATAAATGAGTGCTGCGTGTGAAATCACTTCCTATTTGCTTCTTAGTTCACTGTGTTTACTTTCTGCTTCTGTTCAAACTTAAAAAGTGTAAACATTGTGCTCCCTAAAAATGGCACGACACAATTCTTCACCTTGTGCCAAATGTGTAAATACACATTATGCTGTAGTGGAAGGTAACATTTCCTCAACTACTGCACTTCATTTTGAGGAACTTGCCCTTCACTCAAGCGTATCCATCCTCTGCTGCTTTCAGGGCACAAAATTAGCACCAGCCACCTGCCAAAATGCTGGTAGGATACGCAAGTAGCTGTTAGAATTGCTTCATTCACCAGCCAAAACAACTATGATAATCTAATGAGTGGCTGGTAAAATTTGACTATTCCCAAGCCATTTGGCCGGTGGACAAAAAAGTTAATTTTGCATCCTGGTTGCTTTATACTTGTAGTCAACTACATTATGGAGAGAAATGTACTTTTTTACTCCATTTACATGATAGCTGTAGTTACTAGTTAATTGAAGTTGATTGTAACAAAGTCATCAATTAAACTACCTAACAGTATGTAAAGTAGTTAAAATCAATAGTAATCCTATAATGTAACACTCAGATGAGGGCTATTCTACTATATAATGAGCACTTTTGCTGCTAATACTTTTGTACTTTTAAAATTAAATTACTAATGCAGGACTATTACTTGTAATGCACTAAACCTATACATTGAGGTATTGCTACTTTTACTTGAAGGCCCTGAAAACTTATTTCCTCAATCAGCTTCTTACTTTGAGTAATGGGAAAAGTTTTCTGCCAAAGACAGTTTTGGTTATTTCATGTAAGAGATTTCTGTTTTTTTTTATTGTTGCTTATTTAGTCATAGATATTTAATGTTATAAAGAAATACTTAAGATTTAAAGACTAGTTTTGGGGGCTTTAAGTAGAATATTTCGATACTTCTTCCATCATTGACATTATGTGACACTACAGCTGTCAGCGATGGTGTCAAATAATGAAGATAAACTAGTGTTTGTTATGTAAAGAACAGAGATGAGTGAATGACACACTGTTGACTGTTTTTATGCTCTTATATTATATTGGTTCTGTTCTCTTGTTTTTTTCTCTTCTCTCCCACAGATTCATTTGTCATTCAGAGATCTAAAACAGCTGTCTGTGTCTTTCATCTGTTTACTTAGTGATAACCGTGTTTGTCATAACCTGAACGCCATCATAATGCAGTGTGTCTGCACGCAATCCAGAAACCGGTGGATCATCATTTCATCTCCTTAATGTTAACGAAAAGTGTTTTAATCTTAAATGTATTTCATTTGTTCTGTCCAGAGCTGCAGCAGCACTACATCCAAACCCTGTTGACCGTTTCTCCTTGTGTTTGTGTCTCAGCCCTGCCCTCTGCTGACTCATCTCTATGGCAACAGCATGTTCCCCTGGTGATTTTATCAGGGCCTTATGGGAGGTGAAGTGCATTATTTTCCAACGTCCTCAACCTCTTGATTAAACAATCACTAAGGCAACTGTTGTCTTAACACTGCCGAGCACAAACTATTCAGTTTCTCTTCATTATCGGAAGCATTAGAAGTCAAGTTTGATCCGCTAATTAAACACAAATCCAGTTGAACCAGTCTTGTGTTGTTGTTGCATCAGGACACTTGTATGTTGGGGGTTAATGGAGGTGAAATGTTCGGATGTATTTTACCCTCCTGCTGAGCAAAGAAAGCCTCCCGCTCTCCCTTCACATCCATGCGGAAGGTGGTAGGAATGAACTCTTCCATTTTCAGCCTCCTGTAAAGTACAACACAAGGAGGAAGTCCAAATGTTTGAAACCGCCTTTAGGGCGGGATTAGAAATGTGCTTCATTTATTCAAAATCGAAACTACTGGAGAAAGTTGTTTTAGATTAATGAAAGTTTCAATTAATGTTTAAACCACAAAATAATGAAGTGCTTAAAGGACCATGGCAGTGTTTCGTTCTTTAAAGCATGCTGTAGAGTTGTACATGTACAACTGTGTACCTTCCTTTCAGACAGACATCGTTTCCAATTATTGTATTCAACTACAATATCAGAACTTGTTTGAGTCTGATATTCCTTTACAGTGATCATCCCGTTTGCTTTTACTGTTTGAACAGTTGTATTCAAAGGTAAAATGTGTTTAAATCCAATAATGTTCAATGTGATGAATTGACTCAAGCAAGTTTTACATCTCTGAAAATTAAATTTCCAAAAGGATGAAAGACAGTGGTCTCCCAGAAGCTACGAACAATTCATTAAAAAAAAAGTAATGAGTATGTACAAGTATGCAGGATTTATGGTAAATGGAAAATGTCAAAATATATTTTTGACATTTTCAAACTTAACTGTAACTTTCAAATTCGGACTTATCTGGTTTAATTCACTGTTTCTGGTGTGCAAATTTATATAATCCTTTATTTCACAACCAGTTGCAGAATTTAACTGAAGCCGACTCTTACTGTACTGTACTGAGTGACCTGTGTGCAGCAAATTAGCAGTTATCAGTTCGAGAGACGGGTCACATCACTGAAACTAAAGTTCACAGCTTTGATCATCTTGTTCTCTAAAACAAGTGACTGTATTTCTCCACCAGACATTTAATGTGTCAGTAAAATGAATCCAGTTTGAAAACTGCACTCATTAACTGTTAATGATTAACCACAGAACTATCACTGACATACAAAATGCTCAACACCAAGCCTTTGTTATTATAAACCTGATTTCCGATGATGCAATTTGGCCGTGTTTAATATATAATATCACCGTCTGATATGTCTTCCAATCAGTATTTGCAGAGCCGAGCCTCTATTGAATTTCCTTGATGGTACCAGAGTGGTTGCTAAGAGATCTGTTGCACAAATGTAAAGTCTCTAAAGGAAATAGACTGTTACATCAGATATAGTCTGGATAAGAGATGACATGCAGACAAATGCAGCAGAAAACAGTCGTCCACTTAACACTTCACCTCAATCCTGGACCGTGGTGGACTTTGCTGCTGACACGCTCGTACTCCCGCAGACTGCTGAGGAGGCCGATCTTCGTGGTGAGCACCTTGTTGTTGGGAATCTGGTACACCAGCTGTTCACCTGGGAGCAACACGAGGATTTCATGATTTCATTATGTGAATGGAAGGCAATAAACCTCTTTTCTAAAAGCAAAATGAGAACAAAAATGAAACAAGAAATTAAACATGGCTTGTCTTTTCCAGATACAGATGTCAGGTTCTTTGACATTTCTTCAAGTTAGGTAACAGTGTGGTTAATTTTTACTGTGTGAAGAAGTAAACACGGTAAGATACAACATTCAGATTATGTGCTGTGATTAATATAGTAATTTTTGAAGGTTGTGCACTCCCACTACCCTCTCTGAAGTTGCAGTAGTTGGCCAGAGATTTGATCTCACACCACTTAAGTTTGAAATCCTCCCTGTGCTTGTTGTAAATCCTCTTCCATCCTCTGCTCTCACAGTAACGGCTCACGCTAAAGGAAAAATCCCAGAGTAAATCAATCACACTTCTGCTTTAATCACACAACAAAACAGAGGTTACATGTAAGACTACGGTTCAATGAGCAAATCTTTACTTAGAGGATATCACCTTTCTAAAGATCTTTATTTTGAATAAGGAAAATTTCACGTAGGATGTGAGCAACAGTTTTATTTCATATTTGCATTACTTACATTTCAGCCCCATTAGCTCCTCCAAAATAGTAGAAAGGCCCGGGCCCCCGGGGCTCCTCTGCCTGCTGCTCCCTCAACAAGGCCCTGGGGACGGACCTCCGGGGATATCGCTCCACCAGGCACGCACCTGATACTTTTACACAAACACACAGCAGTCAAGGATGCACAAAGTCATTCATACATTCATAAACATGTAGGTACAGTCTGTGGTACAAAATATCAGTAGATTAAAACATTTGTGGGAGGTACTTCATCATCCTCAGTCACCATGAAGGAAATTGTCTTTTATATTACAGCGAGCAGATTTGATCTATTTGTGTATTTTGTGCAACAATCTTATTTGATGTGCCTCTTTCCCCTCCACACGCACCTGCCCCTCTGTCTCGGTTCTGCTGGTTGACAGTCATGTTGGTAAACCTCTTCCTCTCTTCCTGAGTCTGCATCTCCTCCCTTTGGACCTGCTCCAGTCCACCTTCTGATGTCACTTCCTGCATGCCACTATGGTCAGGTGACAAAGGTCGCTCTCCTCCTGGCTCCTCCTGCCTTGGCCTTCCTGCAGGCAGGTTGTCCCTGCAGGGAACATCCACTTCCTCCTTCTCCACTTCCTCCCCTTGTTGCTTCTCCTCTGCCTGGCCTTCACTGCAGGGCTCCACCCAGCACTCAGATGACATGACCTCCTGCTGGAGCTGACTGCTGGGAACGGTTAGAAATGTTCCTACATGGGAAGAGAGGTGGACCTCTTTTGGTGTGCGGTAACCCTGCGGTCAAATAATGGAGGGCAGGAATGAGGTCTTTTTTTTATTGTGAGGAGAAGATGAAGAGCACCATTTTACCCTTCATTAATAGGACTGTTCATGCTCAGTATGTGTACGGTTACATGAGATCAGTTTTGATTATTGAGGTTCTAAGCATCTGGACACATTGTTTCTGCCCCTCTAATGACAAGTAATGCACATCTGTCTGTCAGTCAAAGCAAAAAATGTAATTTTTAATGTTAACTATTGGCCAGACTGTTGTTAAATTGGCATGGATATCCATGGTCATGGTGTTTCTAATGATGATGGGCATTCGGGGCTGTAGCCCCAAAGATTTTTTCTTTTGCCCCGAATAATTTTCCACTTTGCGTGGTTTATCACTAAAGAAGACGGCAGTGTTGTAATTTTGTATCTTCAGTGAACAGTCTCTGTCAATTCTTAAATTGATGGGGTTACTATGCCGAATGCTAGCTCACATAGTCAGTATGAGGAAAAAATGGATATATGGAGATTTTTTTACCGGTAAAGGGGTTGAAGCTGAAGCAGTGGCACAAACATCTTCTAATGCTGAGCCAGGAAAACAAGGTGTGTAAATGTCTGTATGAGTTGCAAGTTACATGAACATGATATGAGCAGTGCATAAGTTATATACAGCTAACATATTTTGCATTGCACTGTAGCCAGCTAAACCGTTAGCAATAATAGCATAGTTGTGCCTCCCCTTGTCTAGCAACACCAAACTAGCCTGGTCTCATTTTAGATAGCCAAAAAGTTTTATATTTTATCAGTCTGGTAGTCAAACAGTGATAACACCTGAGATAACACCAAGATTTATGACCAATCCAACTTTTTTTTCTGATCATGTCGTACATTGACAGCTAAGTAAACACAGCTTCCATAGAACAAAAATTCAGGCTACTAACATTAGCTGAGGTGCTAACGTTAGTCAGTTTAACAAGTTGACTCACTCACAGAGATGTCAGATTACACTCGGAAACAAACACTGAATCTAAATGATTTAGATGTGTCACACACATCACTGTGGGTCAGTGTCAGCTGTAATATACAGTATATTGTACAGTCATATAGTTCATGGTTCATATGGTTCATATCAAGTAGGTCCATCAGCATGATTTTGCAACCAAATTATGAAAGTTTACACAGGCACTTTGAGTAATTAGCAGTTTTCGACTCTCATTCATGAAACTGCCGTTGTATTATGGGTTTTGAGGATTTTCCATCATCTAGGCCTAGTAATAATGGTAGTAGGTATCTGATATGATGCTCATTTTGGTTTGAGACATTTGAGTGTCTGGAATAGTCATGTGCAGATTATATGGTCAATCAAATCCAAACCCTTCTTTCCATTCCCATGCAAGAAAATGAATGGAAACAGTGTTTAAAAGTACGTTTTTAAAAGTTTTTTGATGGATCTGATGAATTTTGAAGAATCTGGGCTCAGTCCCTGATGGTTAACAGTCCAGCCAACGCCCCTGGTAACCTCTTGACCTTTTGTCTTGCACCACCACTTGACCAACAAAACGAAAACGAATGGCCACATTCCTATACACTTTGCTGCATAGCCTATATTTGGAGTTTCAAGGATGGTATTCCATTTCCTCTTGCAACACCATAAGAGTAAACTGTCGACCTTGTATGCTAGATATTTCACAATCTAACAAGCAGATTGCAATGAAATTTGCATCGCCATTCATCCCAGTGTAACTGTAACAACCTCATGAAAAAGTTTTGTTGAAGTTTAATGACAATTTCAGCCTCTAGGGGTTGTTAGCACCTGTAAAAGGTTTTAGATGTTTAGCCTTAGTTTTTGTCTGTATATTTCAAATAGTAAAATAGCATTAAAACATTCATTTAAACTGGAGCAGTCAAGTGAAGTAAATGTGCTATCCCAAAATAAATATGGTGGAGCTTATTGTAGCTACATTTAGAAGCAAAAAGGGTTTACCTGCAACTCCAGCGTCACACACATGTGCAGCCAGACTCCATGAAAATCTACTCAGCCTATTCTTCTTCCATGTGCATTCAACCTTGCAGTCCAACGGCAGGGCTCGGAAAATCAGTAAACCAACAGACTGAAGGACAGACTTGAGGTGAAATCACATGGTCTGTCTGCAGTTTAGCCCACTGAAATCAGCCATAGTCTGTCACACTGCAATTCAGCAAACCCACTAGACCAATGTAAACAATCACCGGTTACTCTGGTAATGGGACCCTTAGCAACGGTTGCCTCTTGTAGATTGAATCTTACAACAACAGCAGCTCAAGACAAACAAACTACTTAAGATTATGTATCCTGCACCCACCTCACTTCTAACTTTAGCTTCATTCAATATTAATTTCCACTAAGCCTCTGTTGTGTGAACCTTATGGTAACATGAGAGCAGAGTGTCAATCAAAGTGGATTTGCCAGTTTTCCAGGGTATTATATCCTGACACAAAAAGTAAAATAATACTTTCTACAAGCTCAATGACAATAGTGTCATTATAAGAATGTGAAAAATCTGTCCAGGTGACATGTTTAAATACAGATATCTTAGTATCCACCATTAATTTTATACTGTTTAACTGTTTCTAATGCTGCCCCACATCTATAGCTCCATTTTACACGATAAACATCCAAAACCTGAACAAATATTTATCTACGCAAATAAACTGAGGTTCCAGACATTTTCGATTCTCTAATTTAAAAAAGTAAAATAATTCATTATGAGTTCAAAACATCAGAACTTTTAGATACAAATCAATTGAGCTGTAAGTTCCAGTGAGCACTTGATTACACCTAAAGCCTCCGGACATTTTTTTATTATGAACATCAGTTTATGTCAGCATTCATTCTGCTTCAATTATTCTTCGACTCATTATTTTTTATGGAAGAGATTATCATAAATCATATTGTCTAGTGCCAAATCCAGTGGCAGGTATGAAGTTGAGCAACATAGCATTTGTCTGCTCTCATGGCAAATCCACTAATAACCTTCTGTCTCAGTGATTTGACTCAAGAGGAAACACCCAGGCCCGACCATGGATGGCAATTATGCATAATCTCCTCCCTTCCTCCCAACAGCCTGATAATTGACAGGGATGGGTGCCTCTTAGGCCCAGCATCTATGCAACCATATAATTAGACATACAGTAGGGTAACCATGAACACAAGTAACAGGAATATAATTCAAGCGCTCTTCATTTATAGCATATTTAGAGTGAAAGAAAGGACTGTGAAGACTGCAGCATATTTTTTTAGGGACGAGACTTAAACCAGCTACAGGGAACAACCCTGGAAAATGCAAGCGTTTATGATAAGAAGCGACGGAAGTTGACAGCTGAATAAAATGTATTCTGGAGTCCGGTTTCACTTTCGCCATCACCAAAGACTCTAACCTGATGGGATGACACGTTCAAATAAAAATGCAACAAAGTGAACATTTCCTCCATGGTTCAGATCAAAGAAATACAAACTGAGTCATCGCACCCTATGTGGTTTAACACATCTAACACGAGTAAATTTACGAGAAGGAAGCAATAGTCACAGGTCAGAGAGTCAGTCGGTTACTGTAAGTCATTTACACACACGTGACCATAAATATCCATTTAGGAGTGTGAGTATCGTTAAGAGAGAGAAGCTTCACAATGATGTCAATGAATCCAGCTGCTGCACCCAAGTTATTAAAAGTGGGCCTCCCATATTCCTGTTAAACAGAGATTTGTGTGGAGCCAGTTTCAGCCACACCTTGATAAAGAGCCGCCATCTGATAGACACACTGTGCAAAGTGCTGCGTAGGTGGACAAAGAGAACAGGCTTGTTTTACAGCCCTGTCGACCTCATGGTTCACCATCTGCCAAGAGGCTATGTGCATATGTGTGTGCGTGTATTTACATAGAAAGAATACATGTATAAACGTGTAAATATATATGCTTGTGTATTTTGAGTGGTGTATTTCACAATTAAAATGTTAATTAAGACAGTTTGATTTCATCTGTCTATCAGTTTGGGCCGATTTGAGACACTTTCTTTGTCTTTCTCTTCACCTTTTCTTCTCTCTTGTTTATGTTAATGAGGAAATGTGAAACGACACTGGTAAACAGACTTCGTCACTACATCACTTGGTGGGAAAAATCCTCTAAAGAAGTGGATGAAAAAGTTTAAGAGTTTACATAAATGGGTTAATGTGTTCTATCAGAGAAACAAAATATATATTCAGCTACATGAAAATGAAACACATGACAATAAATATATGTCATTATATAAAAAGTATGTGTGTGTGTGTTTGCCTGTCTGTCTCGGGGCGGTGACAACATAAGGCGTGTGTGTCTTTGGAGACTCGCCCATTCCCATGTCATCTCAACTGCCTCCTGCACCAGGAAGTGCTCAGCAATTACAGGGATGCAGCCTGCAGCAATGGTGTCCCTACACAACCCATTATTTGGAGGGATTCTCCTTGTCAAGGTGTTAGCGGAAGGAATGGAGTTAAGTTACGATGTATAGAAAGGCCTGACTCAATAGGGTCCCGCTATTCATGATTTCCTTACAGAATTACACCAGTAAAGCAGAAGGGGGCTGCTGTGGTGGGGGGGCAACATCATGTTCCCAGGGTCTGTATCCTCTCATTCCCACTGGTGACAAATGCAAGATGGAGACACAAAGATATCAAATTTCACCAAGATGTGAAAGTGTGTGAGCCGATATATATTATGAGATTATTTTAATTAAATACAACACGAGTAGTAGAGTATTTTCACACTAAATAATCATTATCATACCAAATAAAATGCTGTTATTAAGACAGTAACGTCAGGTGACTGAGCACCTAAACTGTGATGCTGCTTGCTGCTTTCACACACTGCTGGTGAACGCTCTCTGCTGTGTGTGTAAGAGAGATGGATGACTTTTGGAACAGCTATAAATACTTTGGCCTTCTGTTCGGACGACATGTCATACAACCTAGTTCTTTAAGCCGGCCATTATGCTAAAAACTCCATTAATAAAGTGTCTGATTGCTATTCTTGCTGAAGCAATACCTCCACAGGCTTCCCTCGGCCTTTAACTCTAATGAAGTAAATTGTGTTGTCGAGAGTTTGGTTTATGGTAGTGACTTTTTCAGATCCACCCTTACGGTCGTGATGAGTCATCACAAAATTGCTTAGTAGCATGGGAAAACTCGAGTTTAATGTGGTCTAAGTGATATCCATCATGTAAAAATGACTGATATGGCTTTTAAATACAGACTTCATGTACTCTGTGCAGCTTTAGTATTTCATACTTTTATATAAGATGATGGATGGTGGAGAAAAGCTGCCTCAGTCTCTGCAGTCACTCTAAATGCAGAGAATCATGCATCATGCGTGCATTTTCTGGACGTGATGCATTCAAATGGCAACCTCCTGGATTTGCGTCATTCAGTATGTTGGCTACACCCTCTAAAGCTATGAAAAGACGCAGGAGGAATACCACTGAATTTTGAGATGGAAAATGACTCACCGATAATACTGCAACATAATTTGGCAAGAACATGAGTGAATAGGGAGAGTTGGTGTAACTGTAGCGAAGGAAGAGGTGCTCCATCACAGAGAATTAATATGCTGTAACTAAAGAGGAAGAGTTTGATCCAGTGAATGCTGAGGCCTCTTCACAGGTAGCTGAGGTGAAATCTGTAATATATCAGTAAAGTCTCTGGGAAAGAAGCCGTTATCTCTGATAACAGAAAACTGTATTTGACAAGTATCACAGTGAGGCTGCATGCAAACTTCCAGGACCCTAAAACATCACTGATTTGAGTATCAACACCTTTTCCTGCTGTGACATGCCTCAAAAAGGCATGTTTTAAACAAAATAGAAAAAGAGGGAAATTCATCTTATGTGTAAAAATGTAAATCATATACTTAGCTCTACAAATGACCATACATGTATCCATAAAAAATGGACAACATTGATTCTTTCTCCTTCACACTTTGTGCACAGTGAGAATCAGAGACGCAGCTGCACTCTGCAGAAAGACCTGTCCACAGTGACAGGAGGAGCATATTAGAAATATATCTGTCAAGCGTGCTAATGCGCTAATCGTGGGATTGTTTGTGTGCATTAGCTAAGCTAACGTTATAGTATTTCAGCTTGCCAGTCTTCATGTCTTAAAACAACACAAAGCTAACATGTCTACTCGCACCACATAGCTGCCAAAAAGTGTGCCAACAAGCTAACGTCAAAATTACTTCTTTTTTTTTCTTTTAACTTTATTCAACATTTAGGTCAGTTAACAATGAAAAATACAAACAATTCCTGGTTCCAGCTTCTCACAAAAGCTGCAACTATTAGCTAAATAATCAATGGGTCAAAAATTATTTGAAAACTGATTATCGATTAATCCTTTAATTTTCCAAGCAAAAATGCCAAATCTTTGCTGGTTCCAGCTTCTCAAATGTGAGAATTTGCTGTTTTCTTAACACATATCTGAGTTTTGGATTGTTGGTCAAATAAAAGAAACAACTGTAATAATGTGGAGATTATAACTGGCATTTTACACTATTTTTTGACATTTTATGGTTAAAACAATAAATTGAGAAAAGAATCAGCAGATTCATTTGATATTGGAAATGAAAAACTATTCTCAAATGTGAAGAATGACTTGCTTCTTTCTCAAAATTACATTTTAATCAATTAGTTGTTTTGTTTTCCTTCTTTGCTGTTAGCTAACAGCTTAAGTAAAGCAGTTATTAGCTAAAGTAGCTACATGTAGCAGAGAGACTGTGGTTACTTTGAACCAAAATACTTAGCGTGTAAAAATCTACCATGAAACATACAACCTAACAATCATTTCTCTTCGTGTGGTTTATAAGTATCAGTATGTTTGGGGGAGCCACAGCGTATCGCACAGGAAATGAAACATACAGACTGCTAGATCTAAGCTAGCATACACAATAAGAGTTTAACTATGAACATTGATTTAAGATGTGGAGCAGTTCAATTACAAACTCACCAATTCACATGTAGCATTACCTGCAGGAGGCAAAACTGCCAAAGATTTGACTTTCCTCGGTATATAAACTGCTGCGGCTTGTCTTGCTGATGGATGGCGTCAAAGTGGAGCCTGAAGTCTGAAAATGCTAGTGCTGCAGCTGTCATTTTTATGTTATTGGTTGTCCCTCATTTCAGGTAGGCCACTTTACTTATTTATTTTATGTTTTATCATCAGTGTGGGTGCTTGTTTTTTTTACTCCTCTCCAAAAACCAGGACAGAGGCAGTGTAGGTGTGTGAGTTTTAAGAAGAAAAAAGAAACAACCAGTGCTAACAGGACAGCAGGTGACTACTGAGTGAGTAGTTTCTGTAACATACTGCATTATTTGCTGTGGCCACAGTTGCTCAAATAAGCTGTTACTGCTAACAGTTGGTAGTTGCTGCTTGACCCAGCTTTGTATGTGAATACTACTGTGCTGTCTCTGCAATGTTTTGAGCCTTCCCAAGAACAGTAAGTTAAATTGTTTTTGCTAATACTGTCTTTCCAAATGTTAAAATGCTACCTGGCAGTCCTGTAGTAACAGTCCCAGCAGTGTTAAATATGTTAGCAGTCCACCTTTTTTTATTTGAGATGAATGTCAGTAAACATGTCCAGTTTCAATGTTAAGGGAGCAACTTTTGGCAAGGAAGCATCATGGATGGTCAAATATCTGAAAACATCATTTACAATATGTACTAGAGATAGGAGATGAATGAAAAAAAATATGGGGAAACTGAAAAGTCCAGCAGGGGCGGACTGACCTGACATTTCCTACATACTTAAAGAAGTAAAATAGTATTTTGGTTATCTGCAATAGACCGGCATGCCAGCTCCACATAAGTGTATACAGGGAATTGATAATCATATGCCATTTTTCTTTATCTGGCATATACATACACGTGTAAGTGAAGTGTTGGACGTACATCATCTAAGTTTAATACAGGACACAGACTGCAGTGGTGCTTGAAGATGCCTCTTCCTGTGTCCTTAACCGAGGCACTGGCCTTGGTCTTGAAGTTGGTACTTAGGCACTGGGTTGTGGCTGCTCCTAAATAATTAGGATGGGACAAATGTGGAGGACAAATTTTCCCACATGATAAAATATTTAAGTCCGACAATGCTACTAAGCATTAATCTATTCCACTACTCTTTGACGACCTCTTTGACCTTACTCCTCTTTGAGTGCGTGACAGCTCCTCAGTTAAATCATCAGCACACTCGTAGGTATGTCACAACTGTTTATCCTCTGCTGTGCCGCTGTTCTGCCTCAGTGGCAAACCTAGCTGAAACTTAGCGAAGTGATTCTTGCTTCTTCATCTACAGCCAGCAGCGGTGCAGGAATCTGGTCTGACAGCACCAAGCATGCACAGACCAGCGCAGGAATCCTCTACAGGCTTCCTGCCAGTCAGGAATGTGATTCAGTGGAGTGAGGTCACCAAGGTGGGAAGTAACTAATTACAATTACTGCTGTTACTGTACTGTTTAACTTCAGCGTCTTTCTTCGCTGCATTGTAAGTTATGTCATCGCAAAGTAAACAATAACCTGGGAACAAGCCGAGACCCACAGGGGTTGACAGATTACTTACAGGATAATTTATGGAAGTAGACTAATATGTTTTCTAGTGAAGCAATTTCTTAACATATTTTCGGTCAGATGTCTTTATTATCAAACAATATATGCCATCCTGTTTGTTTTTTTTTAGTAATAGTTAATATTTGAGGGGTTTGCATATTGGGTCAACATTTTTAAAAATCCTTTAAATTCCAGTAAAAAGTAAAATAAGTCATCCAGTGGGCTACATCTACCGGTCTGTGTTTGCCTTCTGGTTGTTGTAAAGAGTCAAGACATAACAGGAAAACTGGAGAAAAATGTGGAGTAAAACTATTTTATTTTTTTTAAATCACAGATCATATAAAGACATACATGTCATCACTTTAACTAACGCATGAGAACCTCGAATAAAAATGTAAAACAATATTCTCATCTGTTTTGCATCACACAAAAAAAGATCACTTTTTCTTATTTTTGATTTTTATGGCACCAAGTTTACTTCTTTTTTGGTAAATTCCATTTTCAAAAATCTTTTTGTAGACATTGTACAGTGTAAATATTCTCATGATGACAGGTCATGTTCTTCGTCATAAAACAGAAACGAACCTCAAACTTCCACTCTGACCCGCCCCCCCAACTGGTCATTAAACAAGATAGATAGATACATAGATATGTATTTAAAGGGAATAATAATGATAACAGTAATAGTTAATTTCATTATTTAAAGTGTGGTATTAGTAGTTTTAGCATGGATATACTTGTCTACATCAGCATTCAGAAAACTATATTGCTGACTTAAACTACAGACAACATACTACAAACATAGTTTTATGAACATTTATCATTTAAACACAGTCTCATAATAGTGTTTTATAGTGTTTTGCAGAGGCCTATACACACACAGACTCCGCCAAATTAATTTTCAGCATTGTAGTTTCTGGTAAGCAGATGCCATTTTGTGTCTTTTGATCACAGTCCTGTGAAAGGTGACTCTGCTGTGAACGGTGCACAGAGATTAATGATTAAATTGGCTTTTGTCACCTTCTTCTCAGGGTTTGATTCTGTATTTGTGTAAGCTGTTATATGACACCATTTTAATCACCCATGAATCACACAGTTTGTGAATAATTAAGAACAATATTATATTAGAAAGGAGAAAAAAAGACAGCTGGCTAATGGCTGGCTGACATGAAACAGGCTAAGAATGCTAATAAGCTCATTTTCATATGGCTAAAGGGCAGATTGCTTGATTTGACTGTACATTAATATTAACATTATGTCAGGAATATTACTGTAAGAGATGTAATGTTTGTCTGACTGAAAAGTTTGTTCTCTATCTGGTCATTTCTTGAAACTGAATGTGAAAATGCTTGAGTGTGAGCCTCCCCAGCTTGGGAGATCAATGAAGCCTGGGGCCTGTTATGCTAAACGGCTAAATGGTTTTTGTGTTTGTGTTCCAACTGATAAAATCAGAGCTGAGTTTAACCAGCCAACTGAAACCCTGAGCTAACAGGCCTAATTAAACACCGCAGCCATGCTGTTGGCTTTGTGTGTGTGTGTGTGTTGCTGTGAGAGATAGATAGAAGGAGAGCAGTGGAGACGACAACAAAAAAAACAAAAAAAAAAACACTCTCCCCTTTAAGTCTGCAAATGTAACCAAATGTGGGCAAAAGTAGTCTACTGTAAGTTTAGTCGCCTGAGTCCTGGCAGTGAAAACACACCTTGTGCTTCTCAGTTTATCAAGCTGGCCTACTGTGTACTGCCATAGAGCGGGACACAATGAGGCCTTAGCTGATGGGGGGACTTCATGGGTAAATTGAGGCATTTAAAAAGAAGCTCTGTTCAGTGGTAACCTGATCCACACCTGACTGGGGCTTGGCATTCCGGTCTGGCTGAGGGACGAGTTCACAATGACCAGAGAAACTGCTACAAAGGGCCAGCACATAAGACATCTGAATAAATTGTATTAAGAAAAAAAAAAAAAAAGATTCTGAAAATGTGCTTGTGAATTTAGAAAAACTTCAGAGACATTTCAAATTTGATCCCATTTTATTTATTTTTTTTCTTTTACATTACATAACATCACATCATGATAAACGTAGTTATGTACAAAGTTAGTCATAGATAATGAAGTTTCAGAAACTGTGCGCATTGTTCTACTGTACCTGGAGAAAAGCCAAGTTCCCAGAAGGAATGCAGTTATTACAGTTATTACATTAAGAGGAAGAAAACAGATCTTTCAACAGATAAAAGCATTTTTTTATAATACGTTTTTTTTTTTTTTTTTTTCATGGCATTCACATTAACATTCCTGCTAAAAGCAGATTTACAGCACAGCATTCATCAAAAAAAGAAGCTCCTACTATAAGTACAACACTTTGCATCCTGGACAGCTGCTCAATGGAGAAACTCTGACTCAAGTCACATGGAAGAAACCCCAAGAAATCAATCAATCTTCCAGTGCGAGGATCATAGTTCCATAGTCATCATCATTCATCACCATCTGCCACAACTATAAATATGTTAACATGCTTTCCTGGACTGCCCTTTGTCAATACACTGCATGTCAGATGCACGAGAGCGAGAGAGGAGAAGTAAGAGAGCGGAAGGTAATGCCATTTAATGGACGGCATTACCAGACAGTATTAGACACCAATAATTACATCTAACCATGTCTGGTAAGACGCCTATCAACAGGCTGGAAGGATGACCTCTGAGCTTTCACCTGTGCAAAGAGGAAGAAGAGAGCCGGAGGAAACAGAGCAGTGTAGCAGAAACAGGTTGAAATGAGCAGTTCCTCTTTTGGTTGCAATTACAGATTCTGTAACACGCTACACTGTAGTTTTCATTCGTTAATATATTTAAATTGGCCAAGCATGCTGAGAGAGGATAAAAGCCACGAGTAAACAGACAAAGGAGAGAAGCAAAGTAAGCTTGGTAAACTCTTTCTGCTCCAATCTTTCTACCTTATTACATCAATACACAAATATGTGACGGCAACACAAAGAAGAGGGGTGACTGAAGGGGGGGAAAAAAAAGGCTATTTCATGTTTCTGTGGTTTGGATAATGGAGCTGGGTGGGCAAATAAAGGTGCGGCTCAATATTTGCGGGGTAATTCTCCCTCCTTAAACAAACACTAGTTTGTGCTCGCTCTATGACTATTATTTCCCTTTGTTTCTGATATCTGTTTGAAGGCTTCACCCATTAAATTCACATTTCTGTCCAGACATTGATGAAAACTTCTTCAGACAGCTCAGCTCTGCTTTAAAGTTGACGGCACACGTTTTACATTTTAGCATAACTAACACAATACAGTTTAATTTGCGTCGGCTCTAAGGTATCATTTGATTGTCTTTTTAGGGATAAAAAGCCTTCAGGAGCTGGGAGGAGGCCACAGCATGTGTAGCTCAGTTTTTTACCAGTAAAGCTCTCTCAGGTGAGCTCATGTGTCAGTTTCAGGATGTGCCACGCAGGTAAGGCAAGTCCAACCAATCACTGCCATACAACACAAAGACCAACGCTGTTTAGGGGAGGGAACAAGGAAATAAGGCCCTGCAGGACCGGTGGAACCATCAACTGACTGCTATTCTTTAACTTGGGTGGGGTGGGGTTGCCATAAAAGTTTTTTTTTTTTTTTTCCTTTTTCTTTTTACAGGGAAGTAAGTTAAGAAGTAAAAAACACAATAGCTGACCTTTAGGACCATTACTGCATAAAAGATCTACTCTTTGTCGTTCCCAACAGGAATCCTTCAACACTAGTCGTCTCTAACAGTTTTGAAAATGAAACGCTCAGACATAAATGTTTATGTGCTTTTATACAAACGGATTCCCCATCTGTCAGCACTGTACGTCATCTGTGCCGCTCTTCCTTTTTATTTTTGACTATCCTCATAGCCAGGGGCATCTATACAGACAAATATATAGTAAAAGACGCACAACTATTTAAATTAACTTCTGAGGAGGAAGTGACACATGTTCCAGTTATACTACCTCAAAATACTGAGCCAACTTTGCCTTTCAGGTTAATCCATCAATGACAGCATCAAAGAGGGTTTCAGCAGTCATTAACATCTTTGGTTTTAAAGTCACCGCAGGTTTTCAGTCACCCAGAAAACATCGTTACCAGACAGTGTTAGAACAACAGTTGTACAATCCAGCACTGTCAGGTAAGATGGATCCTGAGAGCCATTTCTGTTGCTGCTCACGTCTTTGAGCCAAGCCAGGTGCACGTTGCTGCTAACATTGCTAAAATGGTTTGTCTGATTGCAGTCAGCAGATGACTATCATCATCATTACCAGGCAGTATTAGAGAAAGTGATGATATCCAATGCTGCCTCGTAAGATGGAGATAATCACCCAAACACAGAACATCTCATAACTAAACTCCTATAGCGTACAGCACTCAGTGATATAAAGGTTTGGATAGAACATTATGCGATATCTTTGCAAGGTTATTAAAAGCCAATGAGTGAATGAATGTGACATCTGTTAAAGCAGATGTGTGTGCGAACAATACACAACCTAATCTTTCATACGGTTGTCAGAGAGAAAAAAAAGGGGAACTCAACCTTTATGATGGAGGGAAATGTGTACATAAGCGTTAAATAAGTGTCACAAAACACAGCCCAAACATCAACATATTTATCATATTTAAAAAGTGAACCATGTATGGTCCAGAAATAGCATTGTAAATAGGAGTGGGGAAGTCCGTATTTGGAGACCACCTCTCTATAGTATTATTGCTGAGCCCTTGTTGTGGTCAGGGTTTTCAGCTCAAACTCGCTGTCACAGAAGACTGGGCCACAGTAGTTGTTAATGATTGCCCAAACCTGTTCCGACTAGTCTAAATCTACGGCACGGCAAGGATGGGAGGGCTGCTTTTCACACAATACATGGCAGTTACTAATTTCAAATACCGCACGCTGCATATACGCTCAAAAATACCATCGAGTGAAAAGCACGTCAGCCTCGGGGAGTTGATTCTGCTCCACGTCACAACCCGGCAGACGGGAATAGTGTTTTTATGTTGCAACATACTGATCTGGCTCTAATAGAGCAGTGTTGTCAAGTCCATTTCAACAGATGTTTTATGAAATAGAGGAAAGGAGAAGGCCCTTTTTTTTTCTGTTTTCCGTTGGTGGACCTCTCAAGCTGTTGTCTTTGTGTTTGCTGAGTGATGAAAGGCTGATGGAATGCTGCTCGGCTCGACCTGAGCCGACGCCGTGTATGCAGAAGGTCACTGAAACAGCCCTCGTTTACTGAATAAGGTGGATCATTCACAGGTACACCGCATGAAATCCTCACACCCCGTGCTGCCATTTTAAGAATATGTAATTATCCTCCCACTTAACCATTAAACACTAAAGAAGTATTTTATCCATTATCTAGTCATTATACTTTGAACCTACAGTCAATAGATATACAGTATATCAATGGTTAGCAAAGGAGAGTTCGCCTTTTTGCTCTTGTCCTGATATATAAAGCAATTTTTTTAATCCTTTAGAAAGAACAAGGAATTTCTCTCAGCACAGAAACCCAAACAAAAAGGTGAGACATTATCGTGTTCATTAAGAAAGAAAAGGTTTCCAGTCATCTGCAAGCAGTGCAAAAGTAGAGCACAAGGGAGAGAGGGGGAGGGAGAGAGAGAGAGAGAGAAAGAAAAGCGAGTATAAGGGAGGGAAAAGTTCAGGGAAAGAAGGTGGAGAAGGAAAATGGAGAATGCACCTGTAACCTTACCGTCATGAAAGGTACCCCAAGGAAAGAATGTAACAAAACCAAAGTAAGTGAGCACGTTTGGAGGGAGGGGGCTGAAAAAGAAAGAGAAAAAAGATCTTGAATTTCCAGCCCGCTGCCTGAGAACGCGCCGTCTTCCTCCCAGTCAGTCAGGCCCCATGAAATGAGAAAGCCAAGCAGACCTGCTCTCCCAGACTCTATTTAGTTAATCATCAGCATTATAAACCAGTGCTGCAGGCCCTCTGAGGAAGAAAAGAGGGAGAGAGAGAAAGAGTGAAAAAAGATTAGCCCGGAAAATTCAAGCTCGTAGAAACAAGACCAAGAGAATAACAGGACCTGATCAAAGTAGATCATGTCCTATGTTACCTTTTGAAATATCTAGCCAACTCCTACGTCCAACAAACCTCCTCTCAGTTTGTCCTCTGTATGTCCAAATACTTCCTCTGCTGCTCCTAGCCATGGCTATATACTGCAGTTTTTCCCATTGTTGTACCTGGTGCTCTGTGCAGTGGGAGTCTTAACCGCTTACGGCTGCCCACGCTTTTTGCCTGTTGGAAGTGAGGCGTGATCAGGTAACTCTGCCCTCTGTGCTGGAATGTGACTCCGCTGTGAAGCGAACAGCCCGATAGGTAAACTGGCCTGGCCCTTAATCAATAGTTGCTGTCTTTGTGAGAAAACAATGGCAGGGAAACCCAAAACCTTATTTAAGTCCGGACCTTATCTCAGCGTCACCTAACTGGGCCTTCAGACTACTGAGGAGCAGCCAGGTAACAGCAGTATTTAGGCCGTGATACTCCATGCAACTAAAGCTACTTGGATGTGTTTTTAAATGCAAAGTTAATGTTGGACTAGATTTACATATGTCATTTTAGAGCTGGTTGCTCCTCCCCCCTCACTCAGCATCCTTTCACCTTTCTGTTTTGAATCTTTCAAATAAGGACTAAAATATTCAACAAATTTGATTATCAAAAGGGACTTTTCCTTTTCTACTTAATCCTTTTTACATATTTTAATCTAGCTACCTGTCCACCCCTCTTCCTTACTGACAGGTTACTTTTGTTTTATGTTCTGAATATTAGTATATTATATAAACCGGTAAAATTTGTAAAAAATTTAAAAGTTAAAATTATTATTGCTATGTTAAAGAAGGCACAAAATGTAAAATTGCATCTGTTAAAGGGGAAAATATCTTAAATCATATTAGCTAATCCTTCATCATGGCTTCTGGATGAAAAAAGGTAATCCGCATTCTTCAAACATTAGCATAGCATTAACTTTTTAAAATGGCCCCGGCCCATAATGCAGTGTCACTCACCCTATCAGCTGAATCAAACCGCAGCCTTAACTTAACCTCTCACCCCATGAGGTGATAAGACCTATAGTTCCCCTACAGTTCAATACAGTGACTCAAACTAGAACAAACAATGTAAAAATCAGTCCACCATTTCATCTGACCTCCCAGTTATTAAATCTCACTTTCTGTTGAAATTCTACCCTGCGCTTCCCGCCCTGTTGCCACACACTGGCAGAGCAACTAGCACTCATGTGACTTGCAGCTATTCAGGCATATGAAAGAAATGAACAAATGTTTCTCTTTCGCCCAATCACAATCCTCCACCTCGCTCTGCAGCCACCGCTGTACAGTATACGGTCGACATTTTCCCTCCATTTTCTCTTCTCCTTCTCCGACTTCCACGGTACTCATCTGCTTAAAAATGTCTTAGGAGCACCGTAGAAAACATAATAATGTATACCCTCTCTCCAGTGGAAATACTCTGCTCTAATAAGTCCAACGCCGCTGTCTGTCCCAACTTGCAGACAAACCTCTGAGGCAAGGAAAACGGATGAGCAGACATTTTACGTCCGACACCCATCCACTTCATAACAGCCTCTTTTTTTTTTTCTTTTCTTTTCAAAAGCACATGAAACAGGCATTGTTCAATCAAATCTCTAGCTTAAAGAAGAAAAACCAAAGAGGCGGCAAAAACTCTCAATCTCAAAAGTTAACCAGGGATTTACAGTTCAACAGGTTGTAGAGAAAAGTTGCCAAATGAGTTCTGAATTATCTCTTAACAATAAAATGTTCAAACTAATCAGCTATTGCTATTAGGTTATCAATTTGTAAAGCTGTTTCATACCGTTGTTTGGTGGATGTCTCCTTGTAAAGAACATTTTACGCTCTAAAAGACGGAGTCAGCCTCTGTCTTCATATCCTTTGACAAGTCTGGCAGTTTGCCTTTACCTGCCCCAACTGGTCTATCCAGTTTAGGAATGAGCGTTGGCTTCTATTGTTTCCTCTTCTTTCTTTCTGGTTAAATGGAGCTGGAATTTGATACGCATTATTTTCGCTTCCCATCGAAACTACCTAGACCCTCCTATATCAGCACACAATCGCCGAGGGCTTCGTACGATGACCTAATTTGTTTGCCGCACATTTCCTGATCTTAGCCGATGAACAAATGTCCGCAAAGTTTTAACTATGCCGTCTCTGAGCAACAGGTTATGACGACAGCTCAAGTCTTAAAAGATGGAGAATGAAGACAAAGAAGGGATCACATTCGTGAATTTACCCAGTCCTTCCCAGGTGTGGTCACCGAGCCAGAAACCCAAGACAAGAGGCATCATTGTATGAGGGCTCTTGATGCCTCGTTGGCTAGTCTTCCTCTTTCCTGCTCTTGCTGAAGGACAGTCGACCTCTGGAGCGGCGGTTAGGAAAAGAAAAAAAAGCTGTCCCTTTCAGGTAGATGCAGCCGTAGAGTCGGAGGAAGAGCCAAACCCCGGAACAAAACCAACCAGTTTGAAGCGCGTCAGCTCTCTTCCTGCTGCCCGAGCAGAACTTGTTTTTTTCCAGGAGCTCTCATCGGCGGTGTTAGGCGGTTAAGCTCCTCAAGAAGACAGAGACAGAATTTGTAAAGGGCTTGGTTTACATGTAGCCTGACCCCCCTCCTCCCCTTTTCCCCCACAGGTGTAATTTTCAGGTCGCAGCCAATCTCCTTAGCCTCTGGCGCTCACAGGTGTGTCCCCCATGCTGTCTTTGGCCAATGGTGGTTGAGACGAAACCTCCCCCCCACCCCACCACTCTCCCACCCTCCGACTCCCACCTCACCGGTTCGCTCACCTCTACCCTCCCCATCATCCCCCAGGTACCTTGTTGTGTGTTTTTTATGATGTCAGCTCAAGCTTCTGTGGGAACGACCTCCTCTGTTCCTATTACAACACAGACAACAGCTAAACCATCATCCCCAACTGCCAAACACACCCATCCTGTCGGAGCACAGAAAGATAAATCATGAGGCCCGACATACTGTGGGGGCAAGTTTTCAAAAACATGCATCTGTGAGGTTTTATCAGTTAAACCTTTGCCTACTTCTCAGCTGTATACATCTGCCATAACCTGAAATACCTGCCCTTTGCTCCCAGGCCTTCCCTCTACCTCCCTTTGTGTCCACACACCTTTTTTGTCCCAACAATAACCTGGCTGAGTTACAGCGGGAATGACAGGTGAACAAAGTGCAGGTGAGTAAAACTTGAGAAAGACACACCAGTAGTTTGAGGTCAGTTTGTGGGAGGTGGGGGAGCAGCGGCAAGAGGCTGGTGGGGCTCCTGGCCCCTAAGGGCAAACAGGAGCCTAATCCAAAGGCTGGCCAGGGCTTGGCTGGATGCTGGGCAAGGCAGCCACTTTCGGTCTCGAGGTGTAATTGTCGGGATTAGTCTCTCAACAATGAGCACAATGCCAGAGTCGTATCCTGTTTCAGCAGGGGCGTGGCACAGGTTGCTGCAGAACTACGTTGGCAAAGATGGAAGAAGGCGATTGTTTGAATCTGTAAACCCTAAACAAACAGCAGTCTGTGAAATATTGACCCAAAGTACAGTAAAATCACACATTATCCACCAATCAATCAGTTTTACCTTAAATATCTAAGATAGTTATGGCAGTAAAGTTATACGTCATTCCGTGCTAAGCCCCAGGACAAATTGTACTGAGGATAATGAGCTGATTCATGCTGACTGGTTATCTTTTCTCCCCAGAAAACATGTATCCAGACTGCAGACTCCCAAAAAAAATCTGAAAATGAAAAGAAAGCAGCAACTTCAGATAAAATGCTTCTTCCAAAGTCACAATTCTTTAGCTGATTGAATGTTACTTAACATAGTTTGCTGATCTTTTCTGACTACCACATTTACACTTGTTAATATGTTTAAGTAACATATTAGCTTTTTCTGTCTTTCACCAAGTCAACCCTGAGTGAAGCTCAGTCTCTTCAAAGGGAGCAGTTAGTAAATTGCTCTTCTCTGAAAGGTTTGCTTTGTTCAGGCTTTTCATTTGCATACCAAATGAGGTTTGGAGTGAAGCACAGGGGCCTGACCTGAACTTATTTGGGTACTGATGGCTATCTGGCTGGTTGGTCACGCAAGGCAGGATGTAAGGACATCCATCAGCAGCACTGACCCAACAGCCACAAACACACAGAAGCAAACACATCTACTTTCAGACACATGCTCAGAAATATCAAGAAACAACACCCTAAAATGATGTGTTTCCTGCATATTTTTCCTTGTATAAAGGATTTTTTTTTCTATTTTGCAATATGGCTTGTGATTTATGATATTTCCCTTTAGTTACTATTTTATGTCTTCACTGATACACTGTAACCCTGATTTGGTCTGTGTACTGGATGTACTTACAGGACCAGATGTCCTGCAGATTGAAAGATGAGATGAGACCTATATAAAAAAAACTGAAAGAAAATTATTATCTTTAAATGAGTTAATAAGCTATTGAACAGCAGCGGTTTGCATGCATTTGTCTTTACAGTGATCTGACAGCAGACGTGTGGTTCACAGTCTGGAGCCATGTCACAGCTTGTCAACTGAGAAAAGGAAAACAATGACTCATGTTTGTTTCATCTTTCCTTGTTTGCGGTTGCAGAACATTTCCATGTAGCCCTTCACTAATCTGCAATCAGTATCCAAGGTGACTAGTAAAACTGGACATGTATCTCCCCTCAGGCCTTCAACTGTAGTCATGATGGAGCTTTTATGGTGCATAGCCAAGTGAGAATCACAATACACATACAAGGTGACCTTGAGGGCACGCTTAGTCTCCTAAAAAACATTAGCGATTGTGAGTTTAATCTTAAACATAACTATGAATTAATCATTAAACTTGGACATACTTGATCTCTGGCACCACACTGTATCATACTACACGATGTGACCATCAGGAAGTGAAGGCATGACTCGATCATTATGTAACATCATCACCCATGACCTTTTTTCACCTGATTTTGTCAAAGTTACATTGTTCTTGTGCTGTAATGTAGTCAGACTTTCCAATCAGTCTCTCAAAAGTATTACCTAATTATAAGGAACCACACCAAACTTGTGCTTCCTTGTTTTGTTTATTTCTTTTTATCTTGTGCATCTATCAGTATAGTTTATTACATCATAGTGTATTACATTATACAGTACTGAAATAAACTGAAACTAGGTAATCAGGGAGAGAAGGAAACAGACTTAAATATGTAAAACACTGTGGTATCAGTTGGAATATTGGTTGGCAGTAATGTGAGGTATTCATTACTTTAATTGAGCTAAATGGGTCAAGATACTGTAATATATGTTCTTGAGATAATCTCACATTCAACCAAATTGTTCAGTTATACACCTAAAATACTGAAATTGTATTTAAACAGGTTCAGTACTCGTGCATATTAATATTGCACTATTGAAATGTCTCATATTTTAATGATATGTAGTTCAGAATAAACCTGGATATGTGCTGGACGGGGCTGTAAGTCTAGACCACTTAACTAGAGTCCAAATCCAAAAGACCAAACAATGCACATTCAATATTCTTCATAATGTTGTCTTACAGTTGTTCATATTCAGTCACCTGTGATATAACTTCAATCACTCAGTAATACTTTGATTGAGAACATTTTGAAGTGTGATGGAAACAAGAAAAAACATAATTTTGCTTACATGATTTGCTTAAACTATCATTTAAACTCTGAGAAAAACAAATACAATTATATTCAAAGGGAAACACTTGCACAAAGTTACAAGCCAACTATTAAAGTATGATATCTTTCTGCACCTTTGTGCATCAAAGTACACGAATAAAATGAGGATGCTTGTTTGTTACATGGCAAAGACTTTTATGTAAATGACAGTGTAGAGCAGTGCAGGTGATATTAAAAATATTATGTCTCTGTGGGAAACTGACAGTTGACTGACAACAGAGCAGCTGCTATGAGAACAGCGAGAGACACTGGGCAGGAAAAAAAAGGTCTCAGTCAAGAGCAAAGAGCAAAGTCACAACACCGACAAGAGCAGGACATGTCAGAAACATTATAAAGTCTCAAGACCAAGAGTGACTGGAGTCCTACAGCCCAGCTACTGGGCATGTTTAACTTGTATCATTCAACCTCTGCCTCTTTGATATAGTATCAGGAAAATTTTGGGTTGTAAAGGGTAGATAACAGTCAGGTACCCACATGAACACTGAAACAGGTCTTGTTCACTGTTATCATTCCTCCTTTTCATACTGGATATTAGAATATTCCTTCCAAATCTGTAAGTATGTAAGTGATGTGAGACAAAATCCACAGTCCTCATTTTATGCAAAAATGGATTTAAAAGTTTATCTGAAGCTTATATGAGGCTTCAGCCGTCTGACGTGGTCAAATAAAGTGAATATCTTTCACAGTTACAGTGTTTTTAGTAAAAAGAAAGTAACTGTCTTCATGGACAGTGTTTTCCTGTTCATCTGCAGTGGAAGGATCATAACAAAAAGAGAGAATTTAGCACTGAAAAGACTGTAACTTTGAAAGACATCGACTTGATTTGACTCGTTTAGACGACTGAAGCCTCACATTAGCTTCAAATAAACATTTTAAAACTTTTTCTTTTTGTTCATTTATTGTCTTCTTGTCCTTTGTTTTTGTTTTTTCTAATGTTGTGTTTCTGTTATTTGATCACTTTCTGTTGTGAACTATCAGTGTGAATTGTTAATGTGACATGAATTCTTACTATTTATTAGCAGTAGTTTGTATTGTTTTGCCTGGAGGAGTCTGAGGGAAGGGTTGGTGTGGGTGGCGTTAAAGGAATGATATGATATGGTTCAGGCTGTACTGTATTTGTTTTACTTTTATGATTCCTTTTTTTGTCTCTCTCTCTCTCTCTCTCTATATATATATATATATACATATTAGATTTATTTTTTCATAGATTGTGGATTTTATCCCCCATCACTTGTTAGTGCATTATGAAGGGATCTTCTGATGGTCAGTATGAACAGGAGGAATGATTACAGCAAGAACAACATGTGTCATTGTTTATTTGGGCACTTGACTATTGTTTTAGGACAGTCTTGAAAAAATGTGAACCTGCCCTTTCACACACACAATAAGGACATTACATATTGCATATTCAGAGGCTGTCCTCTATAAAACTTCAATCAGCATGACAGCCATTAGTCAGAATAGTGTGTGCATGCAGACGGACTCAATAAGAGTTTATGTCAACGCTCCTCACTTGGTATTTTGATCACTGGAGATACAAACTATGAAAGGACTAACGGACAACAATTAATAAACCAGTAAAACACCACTGAGTATGTTTTTCACTGTGATTACGGGCACTCTGACGAGGCTGTATGCTGACACTTTTCATGTTGTGTAGTAAATAGACACCTTGTATACCAGACAGCCCATGAAACTGATCTTGAAAAATATCCTGTGTGTTATAACATATTCATCAGTGATGAATAATGTATAACAGTCTTTCCATGGTCTCTGAAAGGTCATAGACACAATGTAAAGCCAATAATAGCCGCTGTTCTCGTGGGTTTTCCCGAATTAGAGGCCTTATCACTCAATATGCAGCATCTGTCTGTTGAGTCCTTTCTGTTGTTTTATCCACCTGTCTCCTTGTCCTGCCCTTCTGCTCAGGTGACTATGGGATAATTACAGAGATTTACATTGTCTTAGAGAAAATTGGAGGACTTAGCCCAGGTGTGATGTTTAAAGGCCCCTCATTACACTGATCAGCCCTCAACCACTGATTTCTACCAAGTCTCTCACCAATTAGCTCCCTGTCTGCCTCGCTACCGGGGCAGCAAAGCCCACTCACTATGTTAGCATACAGTAGATAAGGAAAATATGAAATACATCACTTTTTATGTGTTTTCTGCATTGAAATATTTAAAACTGACTATTGAACTTTTGTCTTTGCCTGGTTGTGAGGAGATACAGGCATAATTTCTTTTCACAAAGCCAGAGAATCACCAAGGGAGCAGAGTGCACACAAGCGGTCTAGCAGCCACAGCCGTGCTCTGACTTGCCGCCTGCCACCAGCAGCAGGTAATTGGCCCCGGAGGATTTAGGGCGGGATGGTGTGTGTGGATGGCGCGGTCGTATCCCATAATCTCCAATGGGGCAGTTGCCATAGAGAAGCGGAGTGAGGCATACCAATTATTGCTGCATCTTATTCCACAACACACCTGTTTGGCTCATCTGCTGGTTTAAGGCCAAACTGCCGCTGTGATCAGTCTGACATCAGTGACAAGCAAAGAGATAAATGGAGTAATACCCATACATATTCTATAACCCCACCTGTGCATCTATTTATCATAAACAAAATACATGTTCAGGGAGAGATGTTGCCGCTAGGATCTTATCTGACACAATGTTCATATTGTACAGATCTGCAAAAAAAGTTAGAGGCTATTCCTTCAGTGTTAATGTATTATACCTAAAGTAATGTACATGTTAGGAGCTAAAAGCAATTGGTTAATGTCAAGCAAAGAGGTTGATCAGTTAAATAAGAAAAATGTCTTAAAAAGAAAGACGTTGGTGTTGAAGGCAAACACCCGTCTCTACACAGCACTGTACTGTATAAATGTTATTCTACTTTCTGCATGGCACATGGCAATTGCTATTGAATGACATTCATTGTGGACATTATAAACATTTATCCGTCATTCATGCCACCATTTTCTGAAAGTGAAGTTTCCATCCACCTGTGTTAAATTGAGAAACCTGAGTGCAGGTGCCAGAAATTTGAAAACAAATAGCCAAAAATTCACAAAACAGGTTTTACATGTGCAGGAGGTGGGACAGTTGGCATATAAAAAATGAGAATATGTGATTAAGGTTCATGGAGAGAGATTTTTCAAATCCGTCTTATCTACTATAGACAAAAGAATAAGAACAGTGCAGACATGGTGCTTGTTGCATATCAATCCTCACTCTATCACTATATAGGCTAATTGCAGGGTATACATATAAAATACAAATACCATCTTAGGTGGGAAGCAGTAATGATAAGTCATGGTGTATCAGAGAGACTTATACACAGTTATTTAAGTAATCTTGTCACCCTTCTCCTCTTTAATGTATTTGCATGCAGGTAGCACTGATTCACATTTTGATTTTGCAAGAATTTTAGAAATGCACCAAAGACTTTTAAATTTTCATGGCTCACTTACAAAGTACCACAACTAAGGACGTGCCTATACTGTAGGAATAAAGACTCATGCGTGTGAAATTGTTTGTTTCCTGTTTACTTCACAGTTAAATCTACAGTATGTAATGTGTCAATGTTCCCATCATGTATGAGAGTATCTGACACTTCATGACTTTTTATGTTGCATTATTATAGACATATGTTCTGCATATATCAGAGGGAAATCCTCACTTTCTTTAACTTACATGTGCAGTCACACACACACATACTCTCTCTCTCTTAAGTTTGACTCTACCTGTCAAACACACCTGCAGAGCTGCTGGCCCGGGTCAAGTTTCAGTCATTCACGGTCGAGACGTTGCAGTTTGTTTAGGAAATGAGCGTAAATGCTGACCTCAAGGTCATCATTCATTGTGCCCTACTTATAATAGCACGCCAACCTCGCCTGCCTCACGGCCAAATTTGGTATTGTCAAGCTTTAAAGGATTTGTGTGTGTTCAGTTGAGGGCATTATGAGGAACTATGATAGCATACCATCTCCAAACACACCTGCCTGTTTCTTCCAAAAGACTTTCTATTTGGTCTCATGTAATTAGCTTGCTGTGTAATGTGTTTACTAAGGCATTAGCATAAGGGGAATGACGATGATTTTTAGAGGAGTATGCTTTAGTTCATGTGTGTGTTGAATTCATCCAAGCTTGAAAAATGTTGAATGGTTTTAACCAAAGGTGTGTTGTGAGTGCCCATTACATGAAGCTTTTAGCGTCCTCAGGGCAGAAATTATTCTAAGAGGGAAACATCATCCAGCAGCTGATAATCATTTGGGTCAATAGTCAGTTGCTGTGTGTAAATTCACAGAAAGGAATTATGCAGTTGCTAATGACATGGAAACATGTTACTGCTTTTCTCTCTCTGTCAAACTCATATAGTATTATTTATACATGCAGTCATTTGCCAGAATCAATAAATGCCTGTTAGTATTAGCATATTTTTTCCGCTGCATTAGAAGTTACCCACTCTTCAACTGACAAGAAATGGGAATATTCAGTTAGTTTTGGTAACAACTGGACCTTTCCAACAAAATGGTGCCACAAACTAAGACGTCCATGGAGCTAAATCAGGAACTAAATGTCCTTTTTGCACAATCCTGTTTGCCGTTCCACCACATCTGAACAACCGTGAAGATTTGACAAATAGACCAATAACGGATGAAATAACATAGAATTTTCACTCATGATGAAACATCAACACAGTTATATCATTCTTGTAGTTTACCGTTGCGTGACTGATGGGAAATCACCAACATCAGTTTGTTTTTTAACATCAGGAAGCATTACAAGAAATATACTCCCCTAGTCCTAATATTGATACTAAATGTCATCCACTGTCCGCTCACTCACTGTCTGAATGAATACTGCTCTTGTTGTAGCAGCTTCGAGGCCTGTGTTTGACCGATCATGCGGCAAATTCTGCCCAAATAGTTCCTCGGCCATCAGGAAGTACTACCTTTGCAGAAGGGACTTTTGGGGGGGGGCAAGAACTATCAGAGGAACTAGATCCTGGTTCCTCTAGTTGAGATGCAGGTAAAATCCCTGAGTTCCTAAAAAAAAGTCACTGAGTTCCTGGAAAAGTTCCTGAGTTCCTGGAATAGTTCCTGTGGTGGGAAAGCGCTATGTGACATATATAAGAGGCAACCAAAGATTAATCAGAACACAGCTTCACTCTGGTCACATAAATGAAGCCTCTTTCAGGTGTCATCTAACCACCTCAGCCTGAGTATCTCCATACTATTGATGATTTATTTGGCCATGTGGACACTGATTTCATGGTTGTTTGATCTACAGATACTATACTGTAGGTCAGAAAGGTCATTTTTAGGCAGAAGGGGCCATTACACAATGAGTTAAATAATGGCAATGAATGAAAGTTTGTCCTCAGTCTCATGCAGTGTCTCACTACCAATGCTATTTTACTATGTAGCAACTTTCTAGGTTCATCTTTCTGTCTTACTGTTTGATATAAAGCCCTGACATGTACAGTACATTTACTGTGTGTTGGGTAACGACTGATCTCTCCCACAGAGTGTATCATGGGGTCTGGCTGCAGGGTAACAGCAGGTCCTGCTAATGATGCAAGATGTGTTTGTGATGTGGAGGCTCTCTGGAGAGGCAGGGTTCAGGTGAAGATGTAGCCAGGAGACGACCCGCTGGGGCCAGTTACCAAGGTAGAAACACAGCCCTCCTCCACCCAGCATCCTTACCTGCACTGTACCTCTCCACTTCCTCTGTGTGTGACAGAAGGCTATGATTAAAAAAAACAAAACTGTACTGTAGATTAAATCAGACACCTTGAAGAGAAAAGTTGGAGTCAATCACTGAAATTTAATCTGGTTACATGTAGGTGGAAGTGGTTTTTAAAAATCAATATGTAATTGTTAAATAAACAGCAACACCTTGGTGTAATTACCACACAGCATCATTTCTCAGAAGTCTCTGCATCATTAGCTTAACTGGAAAAAAAAAACCCACCATGTCAGAACAGATTTTCCAGTGACTATGCTTCTGTTTTTGTTGTAAAGTCACCTCCGGCCCGACTGCACACGTTGCAAGATGCACGTAGAAGCTGTCAAACTTATCTGTTTGATTATGATAATTACTGTGCTATTTTCTAATTAATGCATTAAAAAACTATTGATGTTCAAATAACAAAAGGGAGACATTTTATATGCCTGAAATAGTCCTTTCACAAATAGGGCCAGTTTGAGAGGTGTGTACTTTTCTGATAAATTTGCCACAAGGAGCATCTCTCATTAATCCACTTTTTAAGAAAAAGTCTGTTCAGCATTGAACCCTAAAAAAACAACCAAAATGTCCACAAAATCATCAGATGTAACTCAATGTTTCTGTTCTGAAAAATCGTCAGTCTGTGGAGATGCAGCAGCAGCAGCAGGCTGAACGCTTCTCATTCAAACACACATCCTGCACATCAGTGTTTGCTTGTTGTTTCTATATTTACGGCACAGACTTTAGTAATATTTGATTTGCTGGATTCACTTGGTTCAAGTTTTATTTGTTGTATCCTTTGATTAGTAACAGCTGTAATAATTCATTAAGCTTAATCATTAAAGATGAATCTAACTCTACTCTGACAGCAGCAAACTAGATCGTGTTTGTTTCTTTACATAATGAACATAAATCAGCTTCATCCAAAGATACTTTTAACAATCTGCTTTTAGTTTTCACTGTTACTGTTAATGTCTCTGCAGGACTTCAGCATGTAAAACCATCATTAAAGCATTTGTTTCCCATCACTGTCTGTTGGCAGTAATTTACTGCTGAGCAATGTAAAAAAGTTGCAATTAAGTAAGATTTATAGCTCACAAAAATGTACTGTTCTTAGTAATGCTGATGACTACGGCCAAAATATACATCTGACCTAAGCAGTGAGGTGGTCAGGGAGGTACCAAGATATTCAAACTGCCCACTCAAAGGACAAAATTATTTCAAGGGAGAAGAATATCAAGTAAAAAGATCTCAAAAAGCAAGAAAAGCAAAGTCTCTAACAAATGATACTTATGAGTAAAGGTTTGTATCATGTTCACAATAACCGGCTCATGATATTCATCTATAAAGCTTCCAAACTACCTCACATCTCCTCTCTCATTTAAATCAAATAACTACAGCACATGATCCAGTAACTACGTAACCTCAGATACCCCTCATGTTCACACTAATGTTGGCAGAACTGGTTTCTTTTAATTTGGAATGAACTGCAAACTGCCCTCAAACTTGAGTCTTTCATTCCTCTTGGAGATTTAAAGCTTTATTATCTGATGTTTTCATGACTCTTGCAAATGATTTTATGAATTCTTTGTCGATTGTGTTTTTGTGTGTTTCTGTTTGCTGATTGTTGTCATGTCTTATGAATGTTTCTGTTCCTGTTTTCAGGTCTCTCTTGGAAACAAGATCTTAATCTCAATGAGACTGCATAATTAAATAAAGATTAAAGATGAAATAAAATTAAATAATTAAAAAAAAGAACAAAGTTATCCTAAAAGGACGTTTTACTCAGTGAATGGTTTAAGTGAACGTGCTGCATGTGATCTTGACTATAGAGTTAAAGCTAATGACTTGGTTTCATCTGTAGTTTTTGTTCTTCATGCAGGAAATGCACAGCTTCCTCAACTGTAACTGTGCTGTAGAGAAGACATTTTAGAGGAAACCAATTTCCCTCCACACTGATAACAATCTATTGTGCAATTACTGCATGTCACTAATAGTGAACACCAGGCCTGAGCGACAGGTTCAGTGTGTAACATAAATATATAGAACACAGAAATGAGTTATTCCTCTGCAGTAACTTTAACTTCTGATAATAATCAACAGTGCAATGTAATGTAAAGGTTATTATGACCTACAGATAAATTATTGTACTTAGTAGTAGTAATGAAAGTGTGGTTGAAGCTGAATACTCAGGCACCCCAATCTGGAAAAAACCCACATCAGTGCTGACACAGAAACCTGCCCTAAGACTGAATTTGTGCAAGTAAATGATCAGCAGATTTCATTCATTTGTATGAATCAGGAAGAAATGGGTATCAAAGTCCACAGGCCTAAACATTATCTGAGCCTCTCTGTCACTGTGTGAGAGCTACACATTAACACACTCGCTTTCTCAAAGCTCAACCAAGGTTTTACAACCATCCAAACACACCCTTTGGATTTGGGTGCTCTGTCAACACTGCAGTCTCCAGACGCAAATCTAGTAGGTCCACCTCATCCTTTCAGCCAATCATAAAGAAGCAACTAGATGCAACACAGTCCCATGAGAACCTATGGGAGAGCAGGAGCCATGGAGACCAGCTGTTACTCGGTCGATGGTTAAGGAAGTGTTGAGGGTGCAGGTGAAGGTGTCATTTTGGCAAGCAGAGTGTATACAATGGCCTGGACTGATGCTGGTGTTTTATGGCCACTGTACTGCACACAGCGGTGTGTTTATTTAGTCTAATCTTTGATCGTCCAGGAAGAGGCTGGCGTTTAAGAGGCTCTGAATCAACATCCTGCATGTTAGCCGTGCAGCAGATGAAAAAGCACAAAACACATCCCACGACATATAAAAACAGCTTGAATTCAGCAAATGCACTCACATGATCTACTTTTCACTAAACCTCCAGCTACACTTCATACCAGCATATAAAGGATAAAATATGACTTTACCAAACAGAACCCCTGTCTGTGCATTTCCCATGAGCCGAACCTCCCTGCTCTATTTCCACAGTGTTTCCCATCAGGTTGGGTACAGACAGTGAATAGATGTGGGAACACCTCCAGCTTTAACCCCAGCTGACCTACCTCTTGACGAATGTGACCTCCTGCCCTGGAAGATCACCCAATGTCTCCACCTCTTCAAGACAAAGCAGGCAGACAGGGAAGGCATATCTTCAAACATGTCGCCTTAACACCTATCTCCTGTTTAACGGCTCAGAATGGGGAACTTATACTCTCCAGCTCATCCAGGGCGGTGATACAGACTGGGTTTAAACGTGGGAAAAACCAAGGCGAAGATGTTGGCAGCTGTGATGTGTAGTGAGAGGAATGCACCGGTGTTATCACTCACTGAGTTATGCAAGAGCAGTTTGGTGGAAACCTTTGCCTGGTACAGTGTTGGGCCTCGAGCCTCCTTATGCACAGGCTAAACACACACTCAACAGCACGACGGTACAGACACATACACACACACACACGCACATGCAGAGTCAAGCAGATCCTGCCCTGAAGATTTTCTAATTACCCTCAGTGAATGGGAGGCACTTGGACACAAAGAGGGCCAACTGCCTGGGTTATCGCACACACCACCAACACTCCCCGTTTTTCTTCCGTATTTACTATTTTTAGCTTTCATTTATGGCTTTTTTTTCCTTAGAGGGCATGAGGTATAAGGGAGGCATGGTGAGGAGAGGACTTTTTTACGTGCAACTTTGCCAAAATCAAGGCTTTTCTTTAGAGTATTTACTGGCAGTTGCCTCTCCTTCACAGGAAAACTTTTCTGACGTCTCAGAGAGTCTGGAGCCTCAACTAAATAAACAGACATTTGACATTTTGGAGTAAACACACTCTAATGGAAGAAAAAACATCAAAATATGTAGCTTTTTTAAAAACATCTGTTAGATAAAGCCAGTTAGAGGAAAATATGATGATGATGTGGTTACCCAGAAAACATTTGATACTTTTTCACTCCAGCATTTGTCTCTTTGTCGGTTAAATGCTGAGAAAACAGCAAACTTTGCATTTAGACTTTTCAGGTTGTATTTTGTATTATATGTGTGGCTACACACTTCTGCAATCATTTGGTCCTTTAAACTGGACACATGTTGACCATTAAGATATTTTAACTTCTTCCTGCTGCATGTTGGATCTGATAAACAGGTTAGGGGCCTCAGGGTAAAAATGTATTACTGGGCCCCCGTTCTTATGCTGGAATAATACTACCTGGCCCCTGGTTTCTTATGTGTCAATTAGTTTTTGGTAAATTGATTAAACGCAATTTTCTTAAAAAAGAAAAAAAAAAAAAGGACCATATGAGCATGACATTAAAAAAAAGAAAACATAATAAAACTAAAATATTGCTAGTCTAAGGTTTTGATGCAGAACCGTCTCTAATACAGCTCCACAAGAATATAATCAAGGATGCAAGGATCTTAACAAATTTGCAAATTCTCACTTTACCTAAAACCTGTTCACACACAGTAAATAAGCCTCTGGAGGTCTGCGGCTACACAGCAGCCACCCACTTGTCCCAGCTGGTAATCCAGCCTTGCTCACCGGCCACCAGACCAGTATCAAATACTGGAAATTGAGTTCCAGGTATTTATCACAAACCCAAATCTTAAACAAGTTTCCTTAGAAAATACCGGTGGGAATTTTTAGGGGATTTTTAACATGTGAGGACATCATCTCCAAACTTCACTATCACAGGAAAAGCTTCAAACATAACCCACACAATCTCTTTCCTTAGTTGCCTGTAAAAAATATTTATTTTATTTGGAGTGAGTCTATTTGGAAGATAAAGTTTGGATAAAGTTTGTCTCTTTTCACCTGAAAACCACTTTAGTCTACAGAGCACCAAACCCTCACTGACATCAGCAGCTAAGAAGCTCTCTGATAGTACCAGAGCTCATTTCAAACGCAGCTGCACTTTGTTCTGTCTGAGAGCTTTTTTCTCTCTTGGAAACATTCTGAGGGAGGGAAAGGATCCATGGACTCCAGAGGTTGAACTCAGCGTGCTAACAAGCCATAGCCTCGGGCCACAGAGCTGAATGGAGTGACAGTAAGGTGAGGAAGAGCGGTATCAAATGAACACATGAAAGAGGGAGGTCGCTGGATTTAAGGCTTTTTGTCTTTGGGCGCTCAAAGGAGACAGCTGTCGACTGCACAAGCCTCGGCTCTATTCATGTGGGGGGACCGCAGACAGAGACCACGCCAACATACACACACACTTCAAAGGAAGGTGTGTGTGCGAGTGTGTGTGTGTATGTAATTCAGTGCTTCTCCCCAAAGATTAACACTATTATTATAATCATAGAGCATCATTTTATTCACAAAGTGATCAGAAATGCATATCTCACATCCACATGACCGTATTGTCCTCCATGTGTTACTCACAGGGAAGGTATGTAACATCCACAGTTCATGACAGTCTCTGTACTGAGAGCTGTCGTAGGATACTTCCGGCAGTCAGACAGGCCCCGCACTTTAAAGGAACAGTTTGACATTTAGGGAAATACCCTTTTTTCTTTGTAAGAAGATTGATATTACTTTCATCTTTGTGTGTCCAGTACAGAGAGCATGTTAGCTTAGCTCAGCACAATGACTGTCTTAATTTCATGCAGTCTCTTGTTCATTTATCATCAAATGTGCAAAAAATAGAGATTAAGGTTGTAGAGGCTGTAACAGTTGTAATTGCGGTATTTTTGGACAAATAACCATTTAGTCACCCGTCCAGCACCCGTGGACAGATCTTAAATCCACAGCTGGTGTCGGCAGTCCTGACTGTGACTGCAGGTGAAGCTCCTGACTTTGAACCTTGAATTGATCAGGTTGAGTAGATTAATATCATCAAGTGGATAGGTGGGTTTTTTGGGTGGGGGGGTGGGGGAGTTCGTGAAGGGTGGACTAGCAAAGTAAGAATTTCAAGATACGGTGTAACCGCCAGTGTGGATAATAAACTTCTTGAATCTTGAATCTTGAATCTTAAAGTCTGTGATTCTTTAGCTCGTCCACGGTTTTGTTGTCAGTGACCTCACTCAGATGATGGGGCTCTTTTGCTTCTAAAACTACACTTTCATTTTTGCATTTTTATTTCTACATGTGTAAGACATAGAGCCTATAAGAAAATACATTTAAGAGTTGTGAGAAGATGAATAATTTCTCTTAGGATAGTGCTTTCCCCTGCTTTTTATGTGTATAAAAGTATAAGGCAGGTGATTTACTGTGTAAGTAAAATCAACAAGGACTTTTATCTCATGTAACCATGAATTACCAGATATAAACACAGCACAAAAAGTAAGGAAATTTGTGTCTGGTAGATTATTTCTTTGTTGTAACAATGTTTCTTGGCAATAAATCTTACACTGTTGGAAAGCCTGTTTATTTCTCTTTTAAATGGTGCCACATTTGTAAGGAACATGCATTTGTGGGATGAGCAGCAGAGCTGAGTATGTGGGTTGCGCCCATGAAAAATATGCCAAATCTTCTCTGCCAATGCCAAACAGCTCATTCTGCTGTTGACTCTTGTTTGGTGTTTGGTGGATTGGATGATTGCAGTTTGAAGAAACAAGACATATTGGCGATTTAACAATTTATTCATTAAACAAATAGGAGCCTCAGTAGCGTGTGGAAGAACTACACACAGCCACAACAGCCTGGTACAAATGTGGCACCATTTAAAAGAGAAATAAACAGGCTTTCCAGCAGTATACGATTTATTGCCAAGAAGCATTGTTACAACAAAGAAATAATCTACCAAACACAAATTTCCTTACTTTTTGTACTAAGTTTATCTTATTCTTCTGTGCTGTAAACCTCCACTGTTGTCCAACACTATCAAAACACATAGATGATTCATGCTGTTGCACTGGTTGACATGTTCCTTCATTACCATGAACATGGACATTGTAGCTGATTTTGAGTCTGCTGTAAATATTCACTAATGTACAATGTTTATTGAGCTGTGGCAGAAAATAGTCCCCAACAAATACATTACTTACTCCTATTTGAGTTTTATTTGCTAAAAGCTACAGTATCCAGCTGTTGTAGAAAATTACTAATAGTAGAGCAAAATATCCTTTAAGGTGATGTCCACAACATAAGACCAGTGTGTTTTTGGACCAACAATTAATATCTTTCTTTTTTTTGTGTGTGTGTGGCATGAGGTCATGAGAGATTAAATAACATTCACTCTTTGACAGCAGATAAGCAAACAAAAACTGTCCATACTGTCTGACTGACACATGATCTCAAGGAAGTTAAAGCATTGACTGCATACAGTAGCACCAGTGATGTCAGAAAAAACACAATGAAAGAACTAAAAATGTACCATTTGGTCACGAACAAAGTATTATTTCAGGCATCACTATTTAAATGGTAACAAATCAATAAGTATACCGATCCCCTGATATGATTTTGAGATGATTTAGTTAATAAATAGTGAACATGGACCAGACATTCTGTAGAAGGTCTAATCAGGTGCAGAGAAAATCCCAGTCTGATACCGAAAGTCAAATCTCTCTCTCCGTTGCCTGGAGCAGGTTTTTTTTTTTTTTTTCCATGTCTTCAGTTGATATTTGCATCAGAGGCAAATCAGTCTGCCTCTATGAGTGGGAGAGATTGTGTTCAGGGGCTGAGCTGTAGCAGCCATATGCTCAACAGTGGAAGCAATACAGATGTTTCTGAACCTTTTTTTAAGGTTTTGCAATGTAATTCAGCACTAACAGAAACTCTTTCTTCTGTCATTCACTTGTATAGCAGTACTTCTATTGATCAAACTGATAAAAGTGTAATTTTTAACCATGAGGATGACTAAAGTCATAGAAATGTGTTTCAATTGTTGTACAATATGTACACACTCTTTTTTTCTATTCAGCTCAGTACAGGAAGAGTACATCATGTGCATCATTTGTTGCTGGAATTCAGTTTTGGAAACTGAATCCTCCAGCGATGGGTCACACTCCTCCTACTCCCCTTCTCCCAAAGACTTCACTTGTATTTTCCTATGCAAATAACTTTGCATTCACAGAGCGGATGCAGTACCGGCTGCAGGAGACAAGGCTGCTCTGTCATTCGCAGGCCTCTTCCTGACCTCTTTTGTTCAAATGAAACCAAGATGCAAAACTGGCTTTAGCAGCAGACGTAGCTTAACAATACCTTTTGTCCACTACAGTTTGTACAAGGAAAGCAACAACCAGCAGTGACCCTGAACTGACCAATAAAAACAACTTTTTTAAGGTCTGGGAAATATCTTTAAAATGTTATAGCATCAGGATGTCTTTAAATGTATGTGACTGTATTATTTATGGTTCTCAAACCATTTCAACACACTGGACATTTAATCCTCACAGTATATTTCAGTTTAAGTTTAGTAATCTCAGGAGAAAGGGCAACACATGTCATCGGGATCATCAAGCCTTAATTAACCTGCTTCCCATCTAGTTTACCCATCTGCTGTAGTGAGTCCCTCTACATATGGCTGTATTCTCCTATAGGAAATGTAATGACTACCTTCTTAACAAATCCGCAGTAAAAGAGGCACTCTGGGCCGAGGGAACAGCAGGTTGACTACAATGAGGGCAGGATGGAGAGGGGGGGGGGGGGGGAGTTGGGTGGGGTGCAAGTTGTGGCATGGGCAGGCTATTGAAGTGTTAAGCAGGAACTAAAGGTGGGGTCGCACTGCAGGGAGTTAAAAGAGGGCGGTTTACTCTCACATCGGAGCGGTTTAAGCGGAATAGAAATGTGTTATGTGCATTAAAAAACAACATAAAAGTGATCATACCGTAGCTGGAAAACACACAAAGAGACTTGTTGGTATATCGTGAGCAAAAACACATCAGGCCAAAATTAGACCACGTTCACGTACCCAGAGAGTTGATCTCAGCTTGGCTGATATTGCATCAGTGGGAATCCCATCATAGCAACCAGGTGCCTGCGGCCAACCTGGGAGGATGGAGAGAACAGGGATACGGAGAAAAACAAGGTGCTTACATCTCACCCCCATGTTCTGAACTGGTTCATCATTTCAAACGCTATGCACACAAGCTCCTATATCATCCATATCTACTGTACATGTCATTTCTCCTACAGCGCTCTGATTAGGACATGACGAGGTTGGACAAAGCACCCTAAACCTGGGCGTCATTAATCATTAACCACCAGTGACAAAGAATTGACTGTGAGCAGCGGTAAAAGTGTAGAAAGGTTCAGATGAACACACAATCACACGTATCACTGACTGTCAGCAAAGTACAGACTGTTTTCTAGCACATTTCTGGACAGTTACAGCTTTTGTGTACATGAGCAACAGACTAGACTGACTTTGTGTCTGAGCGTTTATCATCTTAGCTGTTTGTTGTGATGCTTCAACGGCAAAAATTTCTTGTATCAGAAACCATCATGTAGGTCATTCACGTGACATCACAAGTAAAGTAATGGGATGACTCCTGCTCCCATGTTTTAGGTGTAAAAGGCAGATTAAGTATTGTCTTAATTTGTTAGTACAGTGCTGCTCCCAGCTGTGACTGCGCTCATAAACCTTTGTGTTCGCTGCAGAGTGACTCAGTCATGTGCAGTGTTGAAGGGTTATTCCAGCTATTTAGTATTTAGTATTTAGTATAGAGCACTTTCATAATGTTGGAATTGCAAGAAGCATATTTGAAAAAGAATGATCAAAATTGAAGCAGCAGCGTCTGATATATCCTGACCAAAAACCCTGAACCCTACATTTCCCATAATGCAGCTTTGAAGTGACTTTCATTAAACCCTCCTTGCTTAGTAAATACTCACATCTCCACACCTGCAGTTTGTATCACAGGTTTTCTCAGAAACAGCATTGGGCACTGAGGAGATTTTGGCATCTAACAATTATTCTTTGTATTTTATTCATTCGGTCCAATGAAATTTGAAAAGTCTAGACAGGCAGTGTGCTAACAGGAAGCCAACAGGAAGTCAGCCGGTTCATCCTCTCAACCAGCTAGCGTGATATATGGGCCCCAAAAAGCAGAACTCTTTGGAGGGAGTTCAATATCTAGTTTTCTAGTTGTCTAGTTTTTCTTTATACGTCCATGATCTCCAAGCCCAGAAGATGATTCAGGATAAGTAACTGTCTCACATTTTAAAATCTGATGGTTTGTTGACTCATCTATCCACCCTGACCGCCTCCCTCTGTGGACTTTGTGGTTCTATAATCGTCACTACAGCCGTTAGAGGGATTTGTCATTTCAACAAAAAAACGTCGTTTTTGGGGTTTTTCTGAAACGACTGATGTTGTGATTTTCCTTTGGAGTGCAGTCTCTGAATAACACAGTTTACAAAGACCTAGCCAGGATAAAATGCTGTTTTAAATAATAAAGTGTTGTTGGAGAAAATCTCTGTTCTTCTAATCTGAAGGAGCAAAGTCTCTCTTCAACAATTGGTTTAAAATTTTAAAAATTCAGAAAACTCAATATGTTGCCTCGGTAACAGTAAACATATCAATATCTCAATTTTGAGCAGGAAAACCGTCATGAAATAATAACGTGCAGTGATGAAAAATTGGGGGAAAAAATGAAAAAAAAAAAATTCTGTATAATCTTTATCACAATGTCACAGATTGTAACATTGATTGATTGAGATGAACAGATTCCCTCACGTTTTGACTTGAAGCTGTCATTAATGTGGTTTTGGGTGGATTTGGATTCTTCTTCATCTACTTCCTCCCTTTGTCTTTCTTTCTGCGAGTGATTTCATCTGACTTTTTGAATTCATGCTAAATAAATAAATAAATAACTTTTTATAATCGACACCTGCTCTTTTTTTTTTCTCAGACATTTTAAATGAGTAAGATGAAACTTGGGGAAACCTGTGGGGAAACAATGAGTCGCTGCATTCACAAAACAAAGGCAGCAACAACACCGTCTCCCTCCCACCCAAACAACCCACTTCCTGAACACAAACCACATCAGCAGGTCTGAAGCAACTGTTCAGCTGCTGCTGATTTTTTTTTGTATGTTTTGCATGTGGAATGTAAAGCAACCGATGCAGCGCAACTTGTTGATGGAAAAACAGGTGTGTAGTGACAGTGTAAACAAAGCCACCTCATCTTGAATTGCTGGTTTCTTCCTGCTGCAGGGGAGTCCATTCACTAAACCGTATAAGCTACAGAAAAGTCCCGGCTTCTTATGTTATTTTCCACCAAAACAACTGAACCTGATTACTGTATAAAGTTCAGAGGACAAAGAGGAGCAACTACCGATGAGATATTATTTTGTGACATTATATCATATAAACTCACAGCCTGCCCTGTTTTTTTAAAAAATGTTTTTACTTTCATTTACTTGATTTCAGGGTTCACTACATTTTTCTTGACGTTTGTTTTACATTATAAAGAAAAAACTACAGAATCAAATGTGGGCTCACTCAGAGTGCCACACCTTGAAACACACATTGGTGGTTCTCATGGGATGGTGGATCCGGCTACAGCTTTGTGGCAGTCAGTCTTTAACAATCAATATGTTTACATAGCACAACCCAATCAGTACACTCAGGTTTTCAAAAATTCAATAGATGTTGGGTTGGGATGTAAATACAGCGTTTCTCTTTTTTTCAGTTCATCACTTCTCGAAAAGAGGAGAAATATTAATTAAATCTCTGCTCTGCTCAGTATAATGTGCAAAAAAGAGGCAAATTCTTCAGTAGTATCTTGAATTTTTCATGTGCTAAAAAATGTCAGCGTAAACCAAACCATCACAAACCACAGTGGAAAATAAAACTGATGTAAGTTCATCAACAAGAAAAGCAATATTTTGTGGTGCCAAACATTAATTCAATGTAAAGTCGGGGTGTTTATGACACTGGGTTGCTGCAAACTGTGCAAACATTTTCACCAAAACATAACCTGTGATAGACCTAAAATCTCAAGGTTCACTTATTGGAGCTTTCAACCATATCCCATGGCTGTCTTCAAGCAAGTGAACCTTGAGTTAAGGATATTTAATCATAGGTATGTGTTCATGAGGTCAAGAATGAATCTCTACCCTAAAACTTACCTTCACTCACACTTACTTGTGTAAACTACCTAACACTGGGATCTGAGGCAGCCAGTGGATCCTGCGTCAAACCATCTCCTGGATGAATCTCCACCATCTTGACATAATAAAATATAGCCAGTCTGATAAGAGCATTATAGAAGAGCTTGTGTTTTCTGTGCATTGAGCTCCCTCGGACACAATAAAGGGGTGACATAACAAAACATCCGCTAGGCTGCAGGAGATTTTCATGTGGTTAACCATACTGACAAGACATTGGAATATAATGGGAGACAGTTTGCAAAAGGGGTCAAGCAAGTACAGAAAATGAGGCAAAATGACGATATAGAAATAGATTTCTGGGTTGATTGATCAGAAACAGAAACGCTGGTTTACACTGATAGTTAAGAACAAGTCCTGAGGTGCATCGCATGTGTCATATTTCACATACAGTAAAACCTCTGAACTAAATGATTTCCCCTTATTGTATTCACGTTCACATATTTTTTGGAGGAGAAGAGGAACAAGTTGCACCACACCAGTAGGCAGTAACAGAAAAGCTCTGAATACAACCACTAATCCATTATTACCTCTCAACACTCAACATCATGTAGAGAAGTTAACTCTTCCTAATTGAGCGAGAACCCAGCGGAAACCTGTTCAACGATTGTTTTTTAAGAAATAGTTGGATATTTTGGGAAATACATTTGTTCATGTTAGATGAGAGGATCAATACAAGTTCAATCAATAAAAGTTGTATTGATCTTCTCATCTAACTTGGCAAGAAAGTGTATTTCCTTAAATCTTAATCTTTTCTTCAAACATGTCATTCTTTGTGAATCATTTTCAAAGAAACAAGTCTTAGTCTGACTGGAACCCAGTTTTATTACTTGAACACAGTCAGGGTGTGTTCTGTTTGTATGTTGAAGGGTTTAACATCCAGAAGCCTGTCTGAACTATTGACTGACCTGAATCTGACTTTATTCACCTAAATAAAGTCTAAATAAAGAGCGCCTGATCTGTACCAACACTCAGAATTATCAGACCTTTCCTCATCTGCTGCTTGCAATCAAGTGAGTGTGATGTCAACTCCGAACAGGCTGGAAAAAAAAAAAAAGTAAATTCATGCCAAGAAAGACACAAGAGGATTACGATGAGGAAAACATTTTTGATGCAGTGTTGATGTGGATATGTTGTGCAGCACAGCAGTAAATGCTGATACCAAGATACAAGAAACATAGTGAGGAAAAATGAGCCACTGGGCAAATAGGAGAAGCAGCCTCAGCACACATGGGTTTCAGGTAACAGGTGGCAGGTAGCGCCCCCTGTCGGACACCAGAGAATGAAGCACTGATGTTCCTTTCTTTCTTTTACCTGATAGAAATGACTCCCGGCTCCACTTACAGTCCACTAAAGAAAAATAAACTGGATATAAATCATTAAGTGCTTGTGTTGTGGTGACAGTTATGAGGCAAACAACTACAAAAATAGATGAAACTTCAGAAAAGCACTCAACCGAGATGCTCTCACCTCCTTTTAAGACAGATATTAAAGGTTTGTCAGCTTCATGAATTTCTGTGTAGTCTGACACTGATGTGTTGGTCTGTTGGATGTAATCGTGCGGTTACACAACAGGAGACAATTGTAGGTTATGTGATTTCCAATGCACCACTAGATGGTGCTCTCATCTCATCATGTTCAAGCACGGCTACTCTGACACACATGGGGTGGACAAAATAATGGGAACACCTTACCTGCAAACTAATAAAGTTTAGAAAGGTGTGTTTTTATAGAGACTGTCAGAGGCGTTGATTCAACTGTTTGAGGTGTTAGATTGGATTATGGTTTCCTCCCTATGTTCATTATTATAGAAATTATGTAAATTATATATAGAAATTAACTACCAGCAGAGCAGCCAGTGTGTTACAGTTAGATAAACAAGAACTTCAGTCAAAAACAGAAGTGGACAACAGGGAACTGCTTATTGTATATGAATATGTAAAAAAGAATGAGAAGACCGTTACTTCACTCACACCCAAGAAAAATGTTTGAGAAGAAAACACAAATTTTGAAACTTTGACTTTTTATATATAATATTCATAGTTCATCGATTCTGAGATAACAAGCCAAATCATATTTCAAAGCAACAAGTTAAAAGTCTTATGAGACATTTAGCAGATATATAGGCCAACACTGTGACTACTAGAGGACATCATGTCACACTGATGCAACCAGTTTCTCAAAATATAAACCATTAGTTCAGTGGATATGTGTGAGATACTTTGAATATAGAAATAATTAGGTTTTTATGCTTTAAAGTTACTAAACAACAACTCTTAGTCCACTAAATAATGAAAATACAGACGTCCACATGTTGTATATCAGCACACTGAATTCATGCAGGTTACTTGAACATTTCTGTCTGATCTTTGTGAATATAAAAGCAAAACAAGGATTTGATAGCAGAGTGTCGTGGTTGGTCCCAGCGTCCAAAGCAGTCACGCTGTCCTCAGAGAGGACGTCACTGCTAAAGCGCTGAGTCATATGCCAAAGCCATCTGAGCCGTAAGACAATTAAGACTAAGAAGTGGCACACAGCAGCATTTAACTGGAGACGTTGCACAGATACCAGCCAGTCTAAATGGGTTACAGCAAACACAACACGCTTGCCTGCTGTTTACATGAACTGAGGAGAACCTCAAGTGTGGGATAAAATAGGTCAAGAAAATGCTGTAATATTACACGTGCTTTACAAAAAAATGTAACAAAATATTCAATGTCAATTGTCAGTCCTTCATCAAGAGAAACCTTTAACAGATACAAACTCCCAGATGACATCACAGGGGGGATCACATGGGAGAAAAGACTTAATTTTGAGAAACACTTATAATGAGAGGCAGTAATTATCTGCCTAAATCACTAAAACATTCAGCTGTCATCGGTGGAGGGAAAATATCAGGCTGCAACAAAGAAAATACAAGTTATTATAACTATTTAGGATGAAACTGAAGTCAGTAAATGTAGCTCAAACCATCAAAACTCTCACAAATGAGTTCAGTTGATGTCTCACTGGATACTAAATATATAGAGGTTATTCTTTATTTCCACATTGTTAATATATTTGATTTTGTTACATTTACAACACTTTTCCAGGCTTGTTTCTCTGTAACATTTGAAACAAGAAAACAGTCTTTCTCCTAAAAATGAAATGTTGAATTCATAAGCAATTAAACACATTCTTGCTAAATTCAGTACACTCAGTGGTTTTACCGTTACAGTCTTAACTGGTCTGGTATAAGCAGTAGCTCATGTTTAACGATGTGTTTAAATGATGCTTCAAAACTTGTGCTACTGTTCTGTGTGACTGGCAGCGCATATAACTGACACTGTATCCTCCCGTGTATGCAGACAGTCCTACATGTCAAAATGGATTCAACATTTAAAATCTACGGAGACTAAATTTGATCCTGTGGAGTTCAGTCAAATTATGTTAAATTACATAAAAATACTGAAGTGTTTTGAAGGAGAAAACCAGAAGTTAGTGGAAGCTGCTTAACATGAACTCTGTGACTGTATATATCTGGACATAACTGATGACTCGATTTCCCGCGAACAATGACTGGACTAATCCCGAAATAACCAGAAGAAGAAATGAAACTTATTTCAGCAAAAAAAGGAAACTCCATCTACACCAAGTCCTTAGAAAACAGTTCCATATTTATTGCAAAATATTTTTGTACAGAATACAACTGAAAAAACACCAACAGAGGAGGAATGGACAGTAAGGCCAACATCAGAACTCCAAGAGCTGAACTGTACAAACACCAATAGTAACATTTTCTGCTTTGTGTTTTTATACATAAATTGTTTCCCGCCCTCACAGCAACCTCCTTAAGGGGGAGACACAAAAAAAAAAACCTCAAACATCTTCCCCATTTTTTTCTAAAACAATAATACAATATTTGCCTGTAAACCTACCAACTTAGCACACCAATGGACAATCCTTAAAATGTTGAAATTTCTGTAAGAAACGTGTCCCTTGATTGATAATGTCTCACAAAATATAAATATATACTTGTAAAAAGCTCCAAACTATATGGGACTGATAACATTTTGGAAGTGAATGTTGTATCACTTGTTGAGATCATGAGATTCAGAGCACTACAGCGAAAGTTAGGAGGCTAACACCATTAGCTCGACATCTAACACCAGTAACTGAGTGTGCTGAGATAATACTTCTGATTTTGAACTAAAATACATTAGCGTTTAAAGTTTGCTTCTTAGCTTTAGTTCCTTCACACTGCTGGAATAACTGAACCCTCACTTGAGCTCGGAGGGGTTTAGCATAGTGCGTCTAGATAAATTCGGGCGTGCATGCCCATGCACATCCTCATGCGATTTGGCACTGATGTAAAAGTACTTTCCTCAAAGTAAACCTCGTGGTAAACGCGTCTCAGTCTCTTCAGCTCCTTCTCTTACATCTTTTTTTCTTTACAAACTCTCCACATAAAAAAGGCAGAGTGAGACAGGATCCTTTTTTTCACCCCCGACATTCAAATGTACATATTTAACATTGGCTCTCCCAAAATTTGGGATCTAATGAAGACAAAAAAGAAAAAAAAAACCTCCTGTCTCTGGAAGTTTATTATAGAAAATAAAAATTAAATAAAGATTAAAATAGATACGATTTTTTTTCTCATATGCATAAGCCCTTCAAGAAAACACACCAAAACATTAGAAAGGATAAAGATGATGTACAATCCAGAGCTCCAGAGGAGAGAGGGGGGGTTTCTTCTCAAATGACTCGATGGGGAAGGTAGATGAGGAACTAGAGATGCAACGCAACAATGTCTTTGCCCTTCTGATTCTATATCTTACAATTTCCTCTATGTTTAATGACAAAACACAAGTATCTTCCTTTAAACCATGAACCCGGTGCTTGCTGATGACCTCTACAGCAGTCTGTAGTCTTCAGAAACACACAGTAGACCAGCACGATGCTCTCGGTCCGAAAATAAACACAGAAACAATGCTGACGGGATGATTTAAGGACAGGTTTTTAGCTTTCTTTTTAAGAGGAAAATGACAGTTTTGTTGCAGAAACTCCTCTGAAATTATTGAAACATTCATTTCTCTAATGATAATGAAATTTTGAGGGTTAATAAAGTGAACCGGGTAGTTCTTCTGTAATCTTGGGTCATTACGCACAACTTTTATGACATTTCTTTCAGTGACCCTGCACTAAAATGATCTGATACTCTGCAGCTCTGTAATGGTGGGTGTGTGAGTGGGGTGGGGTGGGGAGGGGAGGGGAGGGGGGGGTGGGCTCTTTAACCTTGTATGGATATCACAAGTGCTTTCAATGATTTGATACCCTGAGTAGAGGACATAGGCTTGGGGTGAATTTCAGTAGAAACAAAACCTTTTTTTATCCAAGCAAACGCAAACTGAAAAAATGACATTACTAAGTAATACCACCTTTCACACATAAATAAAAATCTGTACTTATTGGTACATTAAAAACCACAAATGTAACCAGAAAGAAATAAAACAACAACGACAACAAATCACCCATGACGACACAGTCATTTTCAGCTTTACAATATGCATATATTCATGCATATATAGTGTGTATTTCCCCTTGCATACAGGCGAGTGGCTGGGGAATATATAGAGAGCCTTTAGTTATACCAACTCCCTCTGCAGAGACTAACACTGATTATTAAGAGATTGATACAAATGATAGCAAACGTAACTCACAGGACAGGCCAGGAGGGGGGAGGGGGGGGCGAGAAGACGGGGACTGATTCTGTGCAGCCTTGTAAACAGAGGAGGCCAGACAGCCAGAGAGGATGATGGGTAACAGACATCCACTTAAAGCAGCAAAGATAGGACAGATTACAGGAGGTGGAGGGTGGGTGGGAGTGAAGGAGAGAAGAGGTAGGGGACCTTTTTCTTACAGCTTACCGAGCAGAGTATGCAAAATGGCAGCGTCACCTCACAACTTAGCCTTGACTAAGCCTTTTCTGCTTCCCGCCGGGCTGAGAGGAACGTCAGTATTGTTTCTGAAAATAAGTTAATGTGATTGACATGTTCCTGCTTCAAATGTAACAAAGAGCGGACTCTCAGCGATGTAACGCAGCGTCTTAGTAAAGCAACCTATGGGCCGAGTGGGTATTCGATCACGGAGGGGGGGACAAGCAGGAGGGTGTGACAGGCAGACAAAGTGTAGGGCGGTGGCAATCTTTATCGTCACTGGGTCTTCAAAAGGTAACAGCTGCCCCCTCCCACCCTCACCCCCCACCCCCTTCCCTCCAGCCCCCTCCTACATCCTCTTTGGGTTGTTAAGAGCTGAGAGGAGAGAAGCTCAGACAAACAACTGGATCCGCTCGCGGATGGTCTGCCGGCAGATCGGGCAAGTCTTGAGCGCGGCACTGCAGTCGATGCAGGAGGCGTGTCCGCACTGGAAGACCAGCTTGATGTGGTTGTCGATGCAGATGGGGCAGGTGATTCGCTCCTCCATCTGGCGGTAGCGAGACTGCAGCTGCTCCAGCAGGTTGTGCTGCTCCGAGTTCTCGATACCGGGGCTGCAGTCCACCTCCGTTTGGTCTGAGGAGAGGGTAATCAACGTGACTTAACATCTTCATGATAATAGAAGTCAGGCTGTGTAGTTTTGTGTAAGATGAAGCTGTTTTACTGTGCTATTGCTTCAAAGATAAAGCTGTAGGCTCTAGTGATTTGATTTTGAGAGCATGGATAAAACATGACAAAATATTTCTGACAGTTTCACTGGTGGTTTGTTCTTGATGTAGATGTGCTCTAATCTACCGTTACAAAGCTGTGTCTCGCTAACGCCTCAGGATGACTGATTATTGATGTTCACACAATGAAAAAAATGCCCAATGTGTAAATTATTACAACCACAACAAAAAGCAAAACTGGTTCACAAAAAGATGAACACAGTAAACCATCTAGACAGCACATGCACATCACAAATTACATGTTTCCTCCATTCAAAAACTAAACAAACCTGTTAAATCACTACTGGGCTGTTCATAAGGATTCATGCTGGACACAGGAGTATTTCTGCCCTAAACATGAATATATATAGAAGACCTGGAATTTTTTGATACCCTACAAAAGAGGATTGTTTTTACCTTGTCGAATTTTCTTGGTGATTGTGACTTGGCATTTGATGCATTTCTTCATTCGATGGGCACACTCTGTCAAGACAAGAACCAGGTCAGCGAGAAGATAAGCAAGAGAAAGAGAAAGAAACATGGACAATAGATGAGAAGGTTCTCAAGAGTTCTGTTTGTATTCGACATTGCTGTGATATTATTTTCTTTAATATCACCATGACTAGTCAGACCTTGTTCACAGAGTCTAGCAGCGCTACTGTAACGCTGATTTGAGATAAATATTGTCTTTTTAACTGGTATAGAAGTGTAAAAACACTTAAAGGGGAGTTCTTGCACAACTGTTGCCAGTGTGTGTACATGATAAATGTATGTTGAGGAATACTGAGCTAAGTTTCTAGGTTGTTAACACAATTATAACACCTCAGAAGTACATTAGAGTGTGCTGTTATGCCTTCTTTTTGATTTTGAATACACCTCAAAATCCCACCTTTTATTTCTTTTTCTTAAATCTCTGTTATGTTTTGTCTCTATATGCTTTTCTTCATACAGACACACACATTATCAGCCTATTGATAACAGCGTGGCTCAACTGCTGATGGCTCCATCAACTCCTCCGCCCATCACAGAGCCCTCCACTCACCTTCACAGGCCACACTGTGCTGGCAGGGGCAGAAGAGAACAAGTAGAGCCAGCTCGGAGCAGATGAGGCATTCGCTTGGCCCCGGAGGTGTAGGAAGAACCAGGTTGGTCATGGTGTTGGGTGTAGTGTGGACTCGCCGCAGGCTGGCGCTGCTCAGGCCTTGTCCACATGTGATGGCTTGCAGACGCTGCAACCTGAGAGACAACACAACATTATAATGAGCCAAAAAACTAAGTACATTTTTTTTTTACTCTAAAATGATTCACTGTCTCTGAAGCAGCTGACTGCAGGTAAAAAGGTATCGGAAGTTTCAAACAAGGTGAACGTAGCACTTAAAATGTACTCTTTGGTGTATCAATATAATATTTAGCATATTCAGTGCTGCTTTTGCAGACAACTACCTGTGTTTCTCAGAGAAGCTCTTGATGAGCTGTAGCATGGAGCTGTCTGCCACCAGGTCCAGAGGACTCTTGCCCTTGTGGTTAGCGTAGCTGATGTCAGCCCCTTCCTGCGCTAGAAAACAAGCGATAGCTGCGCCAACACTCAGCTCGGTATTCCCCAGAAGACCCGAAGCATTCAGCTGTCAATACAGAAGATGACGATGGGAAGAGAGGATGGGAAAGACAGAAAAAAGGAGAAGATGGTGTCAAAACAAAGATACAGCTGGTCCTGCTCACGATCCCACTTGATAAAACTAGGAAAACAAGATGCCAGTGGGCCTTGGACTGAGTATTAAAACCCTTTTCAACAAACATGCTCTCAATAAGAACTGATCTTGTGCCAATGATAGAAGCTGAAACTTAGTCAAGGACACAGCTGATTATAAACTAACAAAAAAGATAATTGAAGTAAAACCAGTGCAATCCAGCTAAGGCTGATACACAAACCCAAATCTAATCAGCAGTGAAGAACTCCCCTAATAACTCATCTGCTGACAGTGGCCAAAAAAGCCCTTAGCACTTAAGTCTCACCACCTTCATGGCTGTGTGTGTATTTGTGTGTGCGTGTTGGTCTGGCAGGTGCCCAGGATGTTGAGAGGAGCTGCAGTGTTTGCGGTCATGTAGACCAGAAAGGACATTTTTCATTGGCGCAATGATATCAACACCTACTGATTTAACAGTATTTAAAGTGCTCATATAAAAAAGAAGCAGGGAGTCAGGTCTTTTAATGAGCAATATTAAACTAGTTCTTGTGAGTCATCAGCTCTTTGAAAAGCAGGAAAGAGATTAAAAGAGACATTAGATTTCTGATCCCCATCACCAGATGGATACAGTTACAATGTTAACGTCCGTTTAAGAAATCCTCCCATGAGTGTTTAAAGCCGCTCTCGTCAATTTTGAACTTACATTCGTCAGGTCACCTGTAATACAACTCCAGATTAATGTTGTGATAATCTTGTTTTATGTCTGTTATATGTGGAAATAGGCAATTGTTGGCTAACACGTTAGCTGTATCAACTTTATAAGGTGATTTTATGTCAGTGTTGTGTTTCCAACTTGCTGTGCTTCCCCCAAGTGGCCAAAAAAAATCTATTAATGTTAGTTTAATCTTAAAAAAAACTGTTTCATAAAAGCTTTCTTTCTGCCAGCCTGCTTTGCCATAATGAATATTCACATAGCTGCACATAGTATTTGTTGACTGAAGTGGTGACTGACTGAGTGGGATCTTTCCCAACAGAATGACTTCACAGAGAAAAACAGACTACAATTCAAAATGTCAAATTGTCACATTAAGGACAGATAGACCAGAGGGAGGCCTGAGGATTCAGCGTCTCAGTCAGTAATATCTGTGCCTCTGAGGATGAATAATAGCACATGACTTCTTTTAGATTCCTTAGATTAATGGAGTGTGGTTTCTGTCCAAGGTTTAGACATCAGGATCAAGACATCCTCCTGGGGGGAAAATGACGTGGTGCGTTCCCACCGTACACCCTGAGCTCCTTCTCTACCAAATCTATATCACTACAGTAAGTGGGCCCTCTTCACCTCTAAACCCTTCAGCACTTCCTCTTTCCATTCAACATACCATCACTCTCAGTCTCTTGCCAATACTCTCTTTTAAAGATATGAGATTAAAATCAAAGACGAGGTAATCAAAGATGAAAATAAATCCTGAATGCTGAGGCTTAATTGTATGTATTGAACCTGCTTTACCTTACACACCACTTCACTGCACTCTTACCTCGGGCTGTGATTGATGATATATATCGTGTGATGATAGAAAAATGTCTATCGTTTCATATTATTCTCTATTGTTTATTCCGTTGTGTCGCAAATCACACGCAATATATTTAATCATTTGGAGTCTGTCCATCTTTTGCACAGATTACATAAATAAATTCCTCTTCTTGGTTTTTTTACTCACGAAGCTTTTATTGCACTAACAGTAACATAGTGACGTATTTGTCGTCAACTCTAGTGCTTCACCTGGTTCATTGTCTCTCCTCTGCTTCGCTGCTGAGCCCCACCCTCGGTGAACCACAGAGAGCAGAGGAGAGTAGCAAAACCATAAATGAAGGCAAAACGCTGTAAAGACTGTTTATTTATGTTATTTACCTAATTTATGTGCACTTGTTTCATTTCAGCGCAGTGTGAGAGTCTCTACTGCGTTTTGCTGTGATTCATGGTCGCGCTTGTTTCTCTCCTCTCCTCTGCAGTTTAGCGAGGGCGGGGCTGAGCTCTCTGTGTGTGTGCTGCACACACAGCGGAGCAGAGGAGAGACAGTGAACCAGGTGAAGCACTGGAGTTGACGACAGCTACACTCGTTACGTTACTGTAAGTGCAATAAAGGCTTGCGAGTAAAAAGCCAAGAAGAGAAATTTAATCCACGCAAAAGATGGACAGACTAATTCACAGAAAATGTGCTATATAGTGATATGTATTGTTAACGAGATATGAGATTTTTGGTCATATCCCATGGCCCTACTCTTACCTAATTACTTTCTCCTCCGTAAACCCTTCTCTCTTGCCCTGTTCACACAAGAGAGCCAAGTCCTTTCTCCTCAGTTAACCCTCTCCTTAAAGTCGTCCCGCTTGACTCACTTCTTTTCCCTCCTCTTACCTTTCATCCCGTCAATTACCAGGTAAAGCCAGCTAACTCCTTTATCCTAAATGAAACCCCCAGACTATAAGCAAATACCCTCACATTCCTTCATTCTGTTTTTGTTTACCATTCCCTCCCTGCTTAAATATTAAGTCTCTTCTTATCCCGTCAGTCTTTATTTACCCAACTATGAGCCTGTTTGTACCTCCTTAAGACCACATTAATCCATCTTCCCACCTTCAGTCTTAATTTACCTGCCTTTGGATCACCATCTACCCCTCATTCAGTCTATATTTACTCCTCTTTGAAAGTTTCATGTATTCTTCCTTTAGTTTATATTTACTGTGGATTCTATTTAGAAATACTCTCTTCAGCCTTTATTTATACTCTCTTAATTTAGCCGTTTTTTCCTCCTGTCTTCAACTTTTGACAGTTGAGTCATCTCTCCAGCTCATTTAGTCCTAACAATACCCTGAAATTCAGTGGTAATGCATCACTCAACATTTATAGTCACATTATCTGTCTCTGTGAAGGCAGATATATTTGTAGCTATCTTCGTGAAGTGCATTACTTTCTTCATATGAACAAAGATGCACAAAATGTCACAACTTTGACAAAAAGACTGTTGAAAATCAGGTCAGTTTAAGTTATATTTTATCTTATTTCCCTTAGTTTTCCCCTAAACCAGATAAAATAAAGTGTTGTGTTGACAACCAACTCCCCTCTGTACTCCCCATCAGTCCTCACCCTGCAGTAGAGCGATGTGGTGGAACACCCCTCGCTGCTTTCCTCCGTGCTGCTGGTTCCCACAGCGGGGCTGAGCATAACATTGGCCAACTGCGGGCGGAGGAGGGCTACGTGCATCGCCGTGTCACCGTCTTCATCCTCCATGTTAACGTCGGCGCCCTCAGCCACCAGCAGCTGCACCAGGTCAGTGTGGCCCTGCGTCACCGCCAGCTGCAGCGGCGTCTGGTTGCGGTTGTTGCGGATGTTGATGTCACAGCGTCCCTGGGGAAGAGGAGTAAAACAACTGATCAATTTCCTCTAGAACATAATAACGGGAAATCAAATGTTTCATTAAATTAAATGAGTACAGCTTGTTTGTTCCATATTCAGCAAAGAATGTAAAAGCTGCAAGAAAGAAAAAAACATGAAAACAGGATTTGCTCTTGTCTTCAGCTCACCTCCTTGATGAGGATCTCAGCGACATCGCGGTGGTTGTTGAGGGAGGCCAGATGCAGCGCGGAGAAGCCGTCGTCCTTCTTAACGTCCACCAGCTGCCGCGCTCGGCCCAGGATCTTCTCCGTGGCCCTGTCGCCAGGACAAACAACACAAGACTCAATTAACGCTGCGACAATGCATCTACAGCAACACCACTGCAGACAGTCTAACATGATGGAAGCCTACACCTCTCACAATATGGAGCGAATACTATCCTGTATCTCACTGTACTTGACATGAGCTTGGACAGAGACCCAGCTGCTGCAGAGTTGTTAACAAGCCGATCTAACAAGAGAACACTGAGGCACAATACGGCAGGCCAAGACTCCAACAGACAGCCAGTTCACACTAAATACAGCCAACTGACCTCCTGATGTCCAACTAACCCACATGAAAAAGACTGACCCCTACATCCAAGGTGTTACACATGTACATGTACACGTTAAATGCTAAAATCTTTCGAGCTCCAAAATTTGAATCATCCCCAGAGTATGAGTATCATGCATATGAGTGTTAACACAAGAGAAAGGCTGCAGAACTGTATATTATGAGGCCACATTCAGTGAAGAAAGACTATTAGAACTTTTTTTTTGTGATTCACGCAGCGGGCTGATGCTGCAGTGTGAGAGGCTGAGCAGCACTGTAGAGTTGTCCTCTGCTCTGTGGCTGAGCCTGCTTTATGACGTGTGAAATTGAAGCGGACAGCCTTAGCGAGCACCCAGGAAGCTGGCATGCCACCATGTGACATGACCAAAGCTTTCTATGGATGTTAGGTTAATGTTAATGTTAGCTCTGCTGGATTTCACTGTTTGGAAATACTGGTGTTGCTCATGTTGGTAAAGGATTCTGCTGTCAGTTTTCAGCAAAATGTATCGTAATGAAGCCAAAAGATGGACAACACACAAGGCATGCTTATTATTTCCAGCCTCTCAACATTAACTTACATCACTGGACAGATAATTATTCCATATTGATCCTTTACGGGGCAACTGGTTTGACCACCAACACATTATTTTGCATTGTTAATGCAGCTTTAATTAAGGTAACTAACAAATTATACGGTTTGCAGTCTAATTAGCAGCAGATTGCTGATACATTTTAAAGGCATCACTGAGAGCATAAGGTGCTTTGTTACATGTATAGTCACATACAGTCAGGATCTCCTCTGGCTTGTATTATTAAGGATGAAGGCTGTTGGGGAGACATTGTGCTGGAGGTCATTGGTACCTGCAATGCAGCTCTGCGTGTGGGTGTGTGGTGATTGATAGGCGGAGATGCTGTGCTTGCTTCGGATTCTTTATAATCATGACTGACTGAATCTCCAGAGAAGATTCATTTGACTAAAGAGCTCAACCTCACGGTTCTGAAGGAGCCTTTCTGATTGAATAACAGTCATGTCAGTTGTGTCACCTTTTTACCCACTATGCCTCACTTCTCTGCATTATTTCCATAATCGTTACTCTTGTGTGTTCATGAATATTCAGTTTTGTGCTGACATGCTCTCACACTCAACAGCTAGAGGGCATCTCGGGCACCCTGGTAATGACTTTTCTAGAGACTGGAGTCATCATTTAGTTATTTTTGTGAGTTTGCGTCATACGTCTTTGTAACTTGTGCCTTGATCAAAGCTTGGTAAAGGAAATGTACTGAAACAGGGAGTAAATGTGACTCAGGAAGGGAAAAAAACAATGATGATTCCTTGGATAATTTGCTATGAGATGCTGTGAAGTTGATCTGCTGTGTGTCCGACATTTTACACTGTACTGTCAAAGGCACAATATAACCTCAGAAAGACAAGAGTAAGTAAGAAGTGGAAGTTACAGAAAACAGAAGAAAACAATGTGTTGTGGGGAACAAAAGGGATCTGGTGAAAGTGAGGCGACAACAAAGAAGCTACGAGCAGTTGAGATTACAGGAAAGAGGGAGAAAGACGGCCAAGTTTTCTTTCTTTTCAAGTAAATACAGTAAACAGACAAACCATCATGAACATCCATTTGCCTCTTATATCAGGCTGAAAACTCCAGAAGAAATCTGGCCGCTTGCCTCGTTTCTTTTTCTTTCCCAGGACTGTTTGTGTACTTGGCCTCTAGCCCTCTTTTTCCATTTCCTCACAATAAATAAATACTCTAATAAACAAAACATTCTCCTCTTTCTGTCTCAAAAAACCAAAAAAGGGCCACATCTGCTCACGGGAACTCCAAACAGTGTTGCATGAAACTAAAAATCAATTTATGGACGGTCTTAACTTTCAAAGCTGAGGACAGTAAAAATCCCAGGCAAAGGTACATGTCATACTTTGGTGGTTGTACATAAAAAAGGTGGATAAACTATTAATGACGTAATAGAATAATAATATAATAATGAAACTCCATAACTATATACTTGTACTTTATAAAAAAAACTCTTTAGAATACTATTAACCTTTAATTTACACCACAAAGATTTAAGTCGTCTTCAATCTGATGCCTGAGTACATTAAACTATATATGATAATCTGTATTTAAGACAGGTAACAAAGTAAGAAAAAACACACAGTAACTGGCTGGTATCAATGTAGTGTCTGCCTGCTGATGATATATGAATGAACCGGTGAACCAAGCTGATCCTGAACACTGTAAATCCTGTGTCTCTACTTTTGGTGCAGCGGCTGATGTCAGGCTAAATGAATGCTGGGGAGTGCAGCAGAAACTCCCAGCACTGCACATATGACACTTGCCAGAACAGATCGGACATTTATTTAATGACTGTCTACTGCGGCCTCCACGCCCGTTCTTTTTCCTCTCTGACTTGCAGTTATTGCTTGCAGACAGTCTTTTTTTTCTCTGCTCAGTTGACATTTATCAATATATTGCACTTATGTCGAGAGCAGCCCTGGGTTTATACGTTTTTTTATAGGACAATTCTCGGGGTTTTTACAAAAGCTGAGCTCCTACAGCCTCGAGGAAGGGGCTGGTTGTTGACTGGTTTAGTACTTGACAGACTGGCACAAGCAGAGTCTGCAGGCAAATAACCAACCACGCAATGTACTCACAGCCTGACATTTTTAACTGATGACAATAACAGGGCTCCTACTCTTTGGAATATAAGTTTCCAGGATATTATCCATCAAATTACATCAGGCAAACTTTAAAAGTCTCTGATTGAAACCTTGAATGAAGTGGCATCGCTTTAGGGAGGAAATTTATGGGGATGCTGGTGTTTTTCATTCTTGCTTCCTTTTCTTCATGGCACCTCTTAAAAAAGAACCAGGGACAATTTTCCATCGCCTGGTTTTGTTATAATTTGGGAAGGAAAGTTCAAATGAGGTCGTAAAAGCCCTGAAGCATGGAAGCAGGAACCTCACCATGGTCAGACAGACTTTGTGTACTGTGAAAAATATCAGCACTTAGAAGTCACTCAGTCCAGTAAGAAGACTTAATATCTTTTTCATTTTTCAAACAGGTGGAAAAATGATATTTCCTTTACCTTAGAAAAATGATCTGCCTCTACATTGACATGTTACAAGACCTTGACTGCGTTGGAAACAACACAGTTGAGATTTTTACTTAAGAAAGATACGTTTTACGTGGAAATAATGCAAATAAATCACCTGTTGTGGTGGTTTTTGGAGCATGGAACTGCAATAAATCAATTGTACTGCTGAAAGCATCAAGGAAACTAATATAACAGATTAAATCAACTCTAGTCAGCTGCAGCGATGCATGCAATATATCTATGATGATCTGATGGTGAAGTGTACATAGTCTTAGAGTGTCATATCTTTCATATCTCTGTGATGCAACATGCACAGAGGAGGACACGGGCACAGCAAAAAGGAGACAGACATAACAGTTGTGTTTGAGGGAAGAAACCTTATCATTGTGAGAACATTCAGCTACCTACTGTGTTTTTCCCTGTCTGGTCGGTGCCCCGTCAAGGCTCAGTTTGCGATTAAGCACTTCCAGTGTCAACCAGCCTAAACCCAATGCAGTCACAAGACAATGGAGCCTTTGTGACAGGTGTCAGGAAGGCAGCCTTGATGTTTGGCCTCAAGCACCTCGGTGTAAATTAAAATGGCTGAACAGATCTTTCACCAGCTCTCCAATAGTGTCACTGTGGGAGACTCGGTTTTAGCAAGGATTACAATGCATACAGCCATTTTTGGGGGAATTAAGGCATGATAGTTGATATTTTCATAAAAATAAATGTGTTTTCATTCGTCTTTCTAAATAAGCACTGAGGCACAGCAGTGACATGACCTCTAGCCGAGTCATGAGAGCTTCAAGGGTTGCTGTTAAAAACAGTGCTGAATACTGTAGGTCTTTCCTGGGAAAAACGACTGGCTCCCTGTTTAGAGTTTGTTTGGATTTTTTTTGAAGTTTTCCTCACTTCTGAATCCCAAATCCTCAAGCTCTGCTTTGCTACATTAAATATAGTTTGTGGAAAAATTTGAACGACAGGTCAACATGTATGGAAACTAGATGGTTGAATAGCAGCCTGCTGACAGCAGCAGAAGCTGCGTGGGAGATTAGCTCTCTGTCTGTAAAGAATAATGTTGAGAGTTGACCTTTGAGTCCCCATTTGAACACACAGGAGAGATTCCCACACACACACACACACCCATAACCTTCATTTCCAAAGCTCACATCAGACACCTGCATTTAAACTACTAAGACACTGAACAACTGAGCAGATTGAAGGGAATGGACATGACACACTGACAATGACTTTCACACATCTTAGAGGAATTCTTGACAACAAGCTAGATTTAGAGAATGCACACCTGGATACTACGGCTATCACCTACGTCTGTCCAGACTGAGTGGCTGACAGGATCACTCTATATTGTCCAGATTTATATGAAAAAAAAAAACACTGGAAATAATAGAGATGATCCTGACTGGACTGAGAGAAAGAGAGTTAACTCCTCAAGTCAAGTTATTGATAACAGCACTCCAGACTTCTGGTGATTTGTTCCTAATGTTAACTTTATCACCACATTTACCATTATTGTCATTATGTATCATGTTGAGTCACATGTGGAATGTTTCTTAAACTCAATTTCTACCAAGTGACAACCACCAAGGCTGAATGTTGAAGCCTTTGCAAACATACAATAAGATGCAGTTCCTCTAATGCCACTGGGATGTTAACTCCAAGAAAACCTCAACTGTATCAAAGTTCTTGAGAAAACACCCACACAACTTCTCTAAAAAAATACATAGTTAAGACATTTTTTTCCCCACTATGTTTTGTGGTCAATTCCTAATTTAACTTCCTACTTACTATGTGCATCTGGCTCATCGTTCAAGCTATGATCTTTACTCACAGTTTGTTTCCTTTGAGGGCAGCGTGGTGCAGCAGGTTGAATCCTCGGTGGTTCTGCTGGGTGAAGTCGATGTTGGGCACCACGACCAGGATCTCAATAATATTGCGGAAATCTTTAGAAATGGCGTCATGGAGCGGTGTGTCCCCATATGAGTCCTGATTGGGGGAGAGAAAAATGGACACGCAGCACAGTGAGTGAGGCTGTTGCACATATCAGAAGCTAAAGTGGTTCTGCAGGTTTTTGGGTCTTTTCTTGAGGCGTGTTGAGACATGACACAGCAAAATGCAAAATACTATTAGCAGATTAGATTTGTTATGATGGAAATCGTATCAATTACAGTTGCTTAGTAGAGAGAAATTGAACTTTGTTTTCAAAACAGCATTATTAACCACTAGATATCTATAGTACTATATCATATGACTATTACAATGATAGTTGAATATCTATAATACATCTATAACAGGGGAGGCTGGTCCATAGAGGCAGAGGAGGTTGCTCCTCCTCTATTTTTTAGAGCCAACAGGAAGCTCAAGATACAAAAAAAGAGTTATTGGTTGAAATACACCATTACCAAATCTCAGTATCATTTATAAAACTAGTGCAGTGCCCGTTCAAAACGTGCCTGTTCGGAACGGGCCAGGTGCTTATTATGCTCACAGGTCAGAGCCCAGAAGCCCCGCCCCGTTGTGATGTGACAGTGTTTATATCAAACAGCCCCCCGCTGTACTCAGACATGGAGCTGAGCAGCTCGCTGTTCGCTTGTTTATTCGAAGTTTGTTAATATTAAACGTGTCGCATGTCCAAATTGCACCAAAAGAGCATCTGCCTCCACAGTAAATCACCTGTTGAGTGTTTGATGGTTGTTTATTTGTGCTTTAGAACGTAACCGCCGTGAAACAATCAGAAAATAACATTTTTATTTCTGTCATTCACAGGCTTTCTCTCTCTCAGACAAAGCTTTCCAGCCTGCTACTGTATCTACCATATACTATATACAGTCTATGGTAGATACAGTAGCAGTCAAAAGTTTGGACACACCTTCTCATTCATTTGATTGACAAACTGTGCCCAAACTTTTGACTGGTTCTGTACATACACATAGACACCCCAATGTAAAATCAGTAAAATCAGCCTTTATTTGCTTTCTTATTCTTTTGATTGTTTTTTAAAGACACAAACAAATCACATGTGCACTTTCCACATGCAAACAAAAACAAAGTCTGGGCTGCTATTCCATGTTTTTAGTTGAGCAGCCTCGCTGCTCAAGCAGAAAAAAATGCTGTTAGTGAATTCCAGGCCTGGTTGCAGGCATGTTAGACAGTCTGGAAAATGCCCTAAAAGAGACACTAAATTGCCTTAATGAGGGCTGAAATGATGCAGGGTCACAGTCAGATACCATAAATGTTTGAATTTGTGTGTGTTTATGACAGCTTGAAAGGGCAATGTGTGAGATGCACATGACATATGTAGAGCAAATGACTGACTCTGCCAGAGAAGGTCACTTATTGGCTACCCAGACTCTCACTCACAGCTTGAACCCCAGTCATTGGCTGTATGCTTAGTCATTGAGCTCCTTCTGTGATCACTCCCGACAAGTAAGTGAGCCAGAGAGGGGCAGGATGAGGGTTTTGTAGAAGAAATTACTTGATTCAAATTGATTACTTGATCCCTGACACATGGATTATGTTGCACAAGTAGTTTTACAGAGTTTTTATAGATGTTTTGATATTGGTTTGCTGTCATAATGAGCATGTGTTCAATAATAGTATATTGGTGGTTTTACAGTGTATAAAATTAACTTACACTGCTCAGGCACTTTCAGTATAGATTTAATTAAAGTAAAACACATGTATCTATTACTTAATCTTAGGTACAGGCCAAACCAATATGGGTTATTGCCTAAAAGAACATCTCTTATCACACATGATGCAAATGGCTAAAAAAGTGAAAATGGACATTAGAAAAAAAACCAAAGTCTTAGATCAGGGTTTGTAAGGTGAGACATTTTAATCAAAGGATAGTTTGCAATAGTAAGTACGGCAGGTCTTCTCACCTGGAGATTGACATCAGCTGAGTGTTCTGTCAGAACTCGCACCACGTCAGTGAAGCCCTTGTTGACGGCGATGTGGAGCGCCGTGCACATGGAGTTGTTCAGAAGGTTTACATTTGCCCCCTTGCTCAATAGCAGCCGAGCGATCTCTGCCTGATTACTACACCGAAACAAACAAACAAAGACACACACACAGATTAATCCTGCCGTTCATTTCTGTTGAATGACTCAACCTGTCCAAAGAGTGTTTTGAATTAAACTAATTCAAACCACGTCCTCACCCGAAGGCAGTGTAGTGCAACGCTGTGTCTCCATCTTCATCCTTGACCTCGATGGAGCTGTTGGCCTGTAGCAGGGCCTTCACCACCTCCATGTGACCTTGGTGTGCAGCGACCTGCAGTGCAGTCTTGCCCTGGTTCTTGATATCCACCTGCCAGGAACACAAACATGGTTGAATATTCATTAGAGGAGGAGATGGCCTGGACACTAACAGAGCTGAACTTAGACTGGCTGGAAGTAATCTGAGCCTGAACAGCAGCCACGTTCGTCACACACATGATACATAATCCTAATAAGTAGTGTAGTCATCACCATGGATAAGCAGAAATGTAATCAACAACACTACAAATATGTACTTATTTATTTTATTTTAATTTAATTGTACAACATGTTGTTACTTTTCTCACTAACTAAAAAAAAACAACTCAGGGAATATTAGACACAACAGAATGGATTAAGTAAAAACAGGTTAGTTATTTTATCTATAAAGTTTCGCCATCATATATTGTGAAAATGTACAATATTATGACACTACAAAATACCATGCACTGTGACAAAAGATTTATTTATATTGCCCACACCTGCCACTGTACTACCTACATCTAAGTTCAAATCCAAATGATAAAAGCCATGATGTTAAACATGATGACAAAAACCATTTATGATAGATATATGATTTGTTTTTTATAGACTCTACAGTATCACACATTTTAAGGGTTCAAACTCCAAACCATCAAGAATTTTATGACTAATACTCAGAGATATGATGAATTATCGGTGTATTTTATACAACTGTTAACGCCTGATTACTTATTAACCTATAATGTCGCTGGCCTTCTCATGTTTTTATGTTCTATAAAAGCATTCTTGCTTTTGCTACAAGACTAATTTGGATTACAGATGAGTACAAATGTGAGTTTATGTGTGCGGGTGATCTGATTTTTTTCAGGATCCAGTTGGAACATAGAGTACATCATTGTGGCAAATATCTTTTTTCTTTTTTTTGATGTCTCAATATCCTCACGGTTGACTGCTGAAATCTGAATTGAACTGAATGAGACGGACAACAGCCAACGAACGTCGGTACAAGAAAAGGAAAAAAGTAGAGGATGTGGTGCATGAGCTCTGCTTCTCCCTGCATTCTTTGGTTCCAGGCCTCTGCTATAAAACCAAGACACAGAGACTCCAGGACTGTTTCCCTCCAAAATCTACCAAACTCTGCATCAAAGCTAAGAAAACCTACTTGTGATGTGAACAGAATGATTTTGTGTGTTGGAAAAATTTGTGCATGTTCGTTTGGCCTTTGAATAATATCGTTGACGTTTAATGACAGTATAACATCTGTTTCATTTGTGCTAGACGTGCCATGTTTGGTGACATTCAATGACATAAAAGCTGACTTTTCTAAATTGGATATTGGACCGGTGTGCAGTATGAAAATTTTAATAGTCCATTATCCGAGTCTTTAGCTTCATCAGACAGGTCGGAAAATGTCTGTATAAAGCGTCGTTTGCCTTATCTGGCTCACTCAGTCACTCTGGGCTTCAAATTCCCCACCCCCCCCAGTCCTGGTGTCCTGGTGAAAAGAGCTCTTGGAACAGGCAGTGGACTGCAGCAAAGAGAGGGATTGCTGCACTAACCTTGTCAGGATACTTCTGCACCAACTCCCGCACTTTGTTGGCACTGCCGTGTGCTGCCTCGATGACCAGCCGGCTGGGATTGTCCTGCTCTGTGGACTGAGACAGCAGCTTCTCCAATACAGAGATGACAGTACCTGAACAGAGATATAGGTAGATGGAGAAGAGGGGCGGGGGAAACGGAAAAGAACAAGGTTGGGAAAAGGGGACAGACAAGAGGGACAAAAGGATTAATTTAGCTTAAAAAGTCTAATGTTAACAACATGCTTAGAAATGGTGCCACAGAGCCTTCCAGAGACCCAAAATAGCACCACAAAGACACAGCTTTTATCTGGTTTGTTCAGCTGAGTTCATTGAAAAACCACAGGAATGAGTCAAAATGTCCCTCCATGCAGTGCAATCTGACCACACACACGCTCACAAACACACAGACACAACACTCTGTTGTCAACCTCCCATCCGCTGAGGTGAACACATGCACAGAATAGATTTAGTCATGATTAAGAGACTGCTGAGAACTTCTGACATGATGACAAATGTCTGTTGTGCTGCCAAAGCCTCTCGCTGTCAACATGCAGGATCATGACATCCTGCAGAGAAGAACATTTTAAAAAAACGGACACTCAGACCACACACAGCTGAAAAGAGACATAAAGAAAGTGGCCTTGAATGTGGCCTTGAATGCGCATGCACGGCAGAGACAGAGCTGGAATGAGAACAGGGGGAGAATGAATGAACGAACGCGGAAGGTAAAGCTGGAGCTGGAGTGTTAGAGATGAGCCCCCTTGTCCCGGCAGAGGCCTTACTTCCAGATTCGTTGGGGTTCTCAGCTGTCATAAGGTTGGCGTCCACCTCCACGGGCTGGGCCGAGAGGCACGCTGGGTTGAACGTCCATGTCTGGCCTCCAAACGCCACTCGTAGGTCACCATCTGCATATACTTTCAGCACCTTGCCGACTTGACCAAGCACCTGAGGAAAAAAAACAGGGAGTGAGGTGGATGTGTGGCTGAGAAAGAGCCTTTGAAAACAAGGCAGACGGCTGACTGGGCTGAATAAATAAATGAATAGTGGAAAAACGGATACTAATTATGGTTTTACATGACTAATGTCTGTCCCTCTTTCATTAGGTAAATAAGCAGGCTCCATTCAAGGAAACGGCTCTAAACTTGATTACTTCCTGATGTACACCCAAGTTTGGTGAATCACGTCACTCTTAATTGAGAGGGATGTCTGCCAAATAAAGACTTTAACAAGTGACACAGTTAACATTATGCAGACAGACAGAGTCAGGACAAAGTCATTGTTTTGCAAGTCACAGTCTTGGTTGTAAAATCCAGAGTCAAGTCCCACACCAAGACCAACAAGTCCTAAATGAAGCCTAGGTGTTAAAACTTCTTTTTCAAGTCCTCATAATGCGTCCTTAACTAAATTCATTCCCGTTTAAAATTTTTAAACAGAGTATCATTTTGTTTTTTTAATTATTACTCTGAAATACATTTTATAACATTTAAAAGCAAAATGATCAGATGCTTGGTATGTTATTCCTGAGATTGTTTTGCATGTTGTATGGTTTTTTTTTGGACCACAGCAAGGTCTTTACATATGAATGTGATAATCTGAGGTATAATCTGTTGTAGCTGCTAGTGTGCACTGCCAAACGTACCTTTACGTACTACTCGGCGCAATGTGATTGGCTTCTATCAGACTATTGGAAGTAAACAAATTGCCAGGAAAACAATGTTAATTTGCAACACGCTTTCTTTTTATAAAATATGTTTTTATTTTATCGGTTTCGAGAGGACAAAGTCAAATAACTTAAGTATCTTTTTATTTTGTCAAGTCAAAAGTCAAGTTGACTTATTATCTCCAAGTCATTGACTCCAGTCCATGTCTCTGTCAGAATATGAATTCAACCTTCATAACTAAATGCTAAAATACCATGAATCACTAATATTATCAGGCATACAGTATATCATCAGGCTAAATGAGCATACAGGAGCCATGCTGTCTGTCCACTCTCCATGGCCAGCCTGCAGTCTCTTGACACTCTCCATGTCCTCCAATACTCTTACAAGTTCGCCGACCCCAAACGTGTTCACCTGGGGGTAAGAGACACAAAAGATATTAACATCAACTGAAAACATACTGTTGGACCAACTAGACTACTGCTAAACTGAAGTTCTGAACTCTGTCAAATCTTCCGGCAGAAACATATCTATAACTTGGTACCTTGGTGAGGGCTCCAGGATGGAAAGTCCAGCGGATGTTGTTGCTGTACTGGACTCTGACATCTCCTCGGTCAGTGATTCTATGAACAGTCCCGATCCGGCAAATGTACTGCAAACACAAATAGGCTGTTTCACCCTGGGTCTCCCTCTGCATGGCTATGACCTTAATGTTCCCTTTAGCAGCTGTGATTTGAGGGTTGTATGCTCTGTTTCCTTTCACTCTGTTGCACATCAATGTCCATCTGAGCCACTTACATAAATATTCTGTACGCCAGCTTCAAGAGGCACGTGTGTTTTGACTGTGAGGCCATGTTTGTCCAAACCATAGAGAGCACATACTACACAGCCAGGACAAAGACTTCATAGTAACTTGTCGGAAAAAAACAAGGGAAGTACACGCTGTACTTCTTCATTATAGAACTCAACAGGGAGTTATGTAAAGCCTATTGTTAACATGTTTGGAATTGTGTGAAGATTGTGTTTGTCTTGCTGGCAGACGAGAAGACTTTAATACCTCTGCCATTTTGGGGTTCCACCCTCCGTGGCCCTCCTGCATCTGTCGCAGAATGTCCACCTCCAAGAGACATTTGACCTTGTCGCCCTGCTGGAAGGAGTGGCCGTCAGCACTCTCCTGGCGCTGCAGCTCTGCGTGCTCTCCTGGATGGACAGACGTCAGCATCAACAAAAAGGCGCCGACTTGCGAGGGTTTTTCAAAGTCAAAACCAGCAATACTTTGAGTTCAAAGTCAGTCTATATTTAGTAATGTCTAAGAATGTCATGCAAAAATACAACCGAACATTACAATAATAAAGGGCCGACAAGTTTTTGATGAACGTGTTCCTACATCACACAAAAATGATTTATCAGTTGACCACCATATCAGTACATAGTGCCATAATAGACTAGAATCACATCTTTCATGTAGGCCAGTATCTGTTCAATATACTGCTTTACCCCTAATTGTGCAGTGTGACCTATTGAACTGAGAAATGGATGAGGAATACATACTTTGAAAACAGGAATCTGTCTTACCGAGCTTTGGTAGGTGGTCTTTGTAATAGAAGCCTCCTTGGCCATCAGACACGTATTTGAGGTCTACCTTGCCCTTGTGGCCCATTCGGTAGACATTGGTGGTGCCATTAGACCAGGTGACACTTGCCACGCTGCGACCAGACTCTGTGTCCCAGCCACGAATGTCCACTACCTTCCCAACCTTACCCTCCCCGCCTACACACACAAACACACATAAATGCACACAAACACACACACACAAATATACAGGAGACAACAGTGCATCAGTGTATGTGAGGGAAGGAGGACGCAAAGACAAAGAGAAGGAAATCTGCGTATTAAAGAAAGAAAAGTCCTGACATAAAGAGAGTGGATTTTGGTGCGTTGTGATCAGGAGAAAAATATGTGAACGACACATGTGATCACAATACGTAAACATCTGGTGAGAATGGAAGGCAGCGATTGTACGACATGAGGCAAATGAGATGACAGACAGAAGTGTGAGAGAAAAGTTTTCCCTGTAGGGACATAAACTGCAGAGTGTCAAAGTCATTCACTTCCATTTTCTAGAGCCAGATCAGTGCTATGTGCTTCCTCCGTGGATCTGAAACCTGACAAAACACAAGTCCCCTTTCTTGATTCGAGTACAAAAGCTTCAAACTGCAAGATTCACCGTTAAACAATGAACATTTCAAAGCTACATTGTTAAACCAGTGACCCGAAAGACTACATGGTGGGCTGGGGGTTTCTGAGCATGCTCAGAGCGTCCTGTATGCACTTACCGCATACACCATTTAAGCCTGATGAGTGACTTAACCAAACCCCAGGGTGTTGATTTCAAAGACACCAAAAGGACATTTTGACTCATTCGCTCTAGCCCAGAAAAGGGAGCGTTGCTATTCTCAGAGACAACGATGACCCCGGACCAGGAAACATAAAGATATATTAACATTCCATCTTTCCCTAAAGGGAACATTCAAGGGCTTTAATTTAGCCCGCTGATGTGGATGATTGTTTTCAATTGCTATTTAGACTATTCAAACATCAACCAGTGGAGACTATTTGTATCTGAGAGAGAGGACATTTTTCAAAACAACAACAGTGTAGACTCGTGGTTTGTCACATAATAAACATATTAACATGGAAGCCATGAAAACACAAATCTCAACTCTCTACTTTCTCAACACTGGCAGCATAGATTATAATTTAAGCGAAGTTTATTCTTCTCAGTTTATGCCACTACACAAGGCTGGAAGGAGAAAAACAAAGAACAAATGTTAATGAACAAGGACTGTGAAAAGACACAGACACACATCTGTGGAACAGACTCAGATGAGTCACTGGCAATATAAATGCACGCAGACACATATTAACACAACATTTCATGGGTTAATGAAATGTGAGGTTAGAATGTTATTATGGGTTGCGGATGGTGAAACACTTTGAAGAGGTACAGCTCCATGGTCAAGAAGGTAGGGGGCCTGCTGAGTTGGCAGCGCCGGGTTAGTGGTAAGAGCAGTACCCCCACACACCACTCACCGTCTTGGTTTCCCCAGTCCCAGTCAGGTCCACGAACCACTTTAACCCCCTGGAAGATTCCTTTGAGGATGATCCGCGGGAGGTTCTGCCTCGGTGCCAAGCTCACTCTGTGATAAAAGCATGGAGACACAGCTGAGCAAACTGCTCTACTTAACGTTGTCTGAGACAACGTTAAGACTTGCTATCAAATCTTAAATACAATACTTTGTTGAAATATGTATATTACAACCCCAACAAAAATGTCTTCTCTTGATAATAAACTCAGTAAGTGGTATAAAAAGCCATATCAACAGAATCTGTGACTGGTCAAGCTAGACACATGACCCAAAAGCCATGAAAACAGAAAAAATTCAGTATCACAATATTTTTTAGCAAATACAATTTACAAATTTACAACAATATACATCAGTACGACGTCATGTTTAAGGATGCAAATAAACACTTAATCAATTAACAATAAATTAATCATTAAGAGCATTTTAATATTAATCATCAAGGAAAAACATCCTTGATGGAAAGTTTATTCACAGCAAAACCCAACAAAATTTGCTGTTCCTGCAACCTGACAACACATAATTCAAAGACTGATCCTGTGCAACTTACAGGCTTTCCTGGAGAGCATTAAGACTTAACATGTAGGACACTTAAAGCCTAACCTACTCTCGTATGAAAGAAAAAGGCTTTAGGCTACAAATGCCAACTGTATACTGAGTAGAAAATAACAATAAAATGGGCTGCCATGATCTCCTGACAACAGCACTAAAGGAAGCTTGAGTTTTCATGTATACAAGCTTACTTTTATTTACATTCAACTTTCTTCAAACAAACTACACAGCGTGTATCCTGACATGCTGAATAAATTAAGTAGGAACCCTCATAAAAACCTGAGAAACCTTTTATGGAATTTTTTGAAACTTGAATTGTTAACATCAGTCGTCTTCTTCGTTTCCTCTTTTATTAGCACATTGCTGCCTGTTTCATGTCACCTTGCGCATGTATACAGATGTGCGTCCTACTGCGTATGCTGGTAGAACATAACATTCAAACAATACAGGAAACTGCTCACATTGATCTACTGATCCCGGTTGGCCACAATAAGCCAGTCCATCCTCTAAAAATCATACAGACTATTTAATAAAAACCAAAATCCTTGATGACATCTACTCTCATATTACATCCTTCATATTATACTGATGTTTCCAAGCTCCACCCTTTACAGAAGATTCATTTAGTTTGCTAAATGACGTCTATTCTGTGGTAGCTCTTCACAAAGTCAACATGAGATAAACAGGATAACCTACTTATCCAAAGTAAGACACCATCAACTCCGATCACACATCCAGACACTTAAATCAGACAGTCACATCCTCAAAAGCTGACATACCTTATGGTAAAGATTTGATCAGATCTTGGTGCAAAAGAGCTGCCTATTCCCATACTTTCTTGGCAAAATCAAACCTCAGCTTCCATTTCAACCAAACAGCTTTTTTGGATAGAGTCAAAATCATATAAAATCCAGTGTGATCAAAAGAAAAAGAGCCCAGTGAGAGTTGTTGTCCTCAGGAAGCCGCATAGAGGCTTTTGCCATGTGTCTCTCCAACGTTGGGGTTTTGCCTAGCTTTCCATGAATGCTTGAAGTTAGGCTTGGTCCCTTCATCCCTTGTCACTGCCCAGATTTTCCAGGTTCCTGGGAGCCACAGCAGGAAACAGCAGTACATTTGGCTCTTCGAGCCAACTAACAGTAAATCTCTGTGTGGGACTGAGCTTGGACAGGTCTGTGCTGAGAACGGTGTGTATCTGAAAACAGAGCTTTGAGCCTAATCCCTGGACAGCAGAGCTATCAGAAAGCAGGCCACCTCAGGGCAAAACATAGAGTGTGTGCCTACGTGCATGGACAGTATATACATGTCTATACATGTCTATATGTATATACACACATTTTACTGCAGTATTTCAAAGCATTACATTGCTTACGTGGCTGCCTTTTCAGAGATTTTCAAGAAATTCGAGATATAAATGGTACAATTGTGATCAGGCTAACTAAAACAATGGTTGGTTACAGTAACATTTCCTGAGTTGGTAGTATTAAGGGTCACGGAGAGAATGTAGCAAGCTGTGCCAATTTCCTGATGGCACGAAGCAGATGTAGTTCAGGCTTGAAGGACGGACTGAAAGCTACTAAGAGAACTGTTTATGACAGGGAGCACTGGCTCAGTAAGAGAAAAGACTATTCCTGAAACTTGACCCAAAATTGTTAAAGCATAAAGAGTATAAAGAGTATGCAAACTGACAGATATCCCTATTTCATGACAAAGAAACAATGACCTCAGTGTGTGACACGTCATGTCTTAGTGTAGCTACTCTGAGAAGCACAACAGCTCTTTCAAGGGATCAAGATTTCTAATCCTGCCTGACCAAATGTCACCTCTGCTCCAGACAGGATCAAGACAAGAGACCTACAACTACAGACACGCTACCTGGGTCAACCAAGCCAAGGGTTAGCTTTACTCTTTCTTGAAATTAAAGCAGTGGAAAACATAGCAAAACCATTTGTTTACAGAAATCAAGTGAACCAACAAATTCACAAGAGAAGAAAAAAGCATAAGAAAAGTGACTTGATAGAAAAATACAGTGAAGTTATGTATTCATGTAATGATAACAGTTGTGGGTGGCATGATGGCTCAGAGCTTTCACCTCAAAGCAAGATGGACCTAAGTTCAAATGTCAGTCCTGTTTGCAGTGTGCTTGTGGTAACTATACTACTGTAAAAATACAGATCCAAACAAGACCAAATTGAGTCTAACAAGACAAATCTTTAAAAACAAATGGTACAAGTAAAAAGTCTGGAATGGGAAAGTGTGTCCACACTTCTGACTGGTGCTGTACATCAATACATTGGACCTCATGTAAGAACCACTTGTACGAATGATTTAAGAACTTTGGTGGCATTCATCAGTTTTCTAATACTTAGAATTTTCTCTTAGGTACGTATGAAATATACAAGGGGTCCAGACCTGTCACACGTGTCATGAATACAAATATAAAGTCCTCATTTGAATTACCTGTAGACTATAATATTCTCTCCTCTGATATCTCGGCGACTGTCAAACTCCTAAATGTGTTGTTTTTTGTCTACTGATTTCTGAAAGCAGAACTTGAAGCTGCGTGGTGTCATCAGGCTGAAACAAGCAATTTATGACAAATTCAGGCAATTAAGAGTTTGTTGAATCTGACTTGGAACATTCATACAAGCAAGCCTCACTGAAAAAGTGAGAGTTTTAGGATAAGAATACAAAAATGTTCTTGAATGAGGCCCATTGTCTTATCATGTCCAACAACTTTGCTTTAGTCCACGTTTCACCTACAAAATCCCCAAAACCCTTTTCAAATACATTCAAGAAAAGAGCAGTTTTGCGATAGGAGTGAAAATGTGATAGACACGAGTGACAAAATCTCTAGAAGTTTAGCTCTAGATACATTTCAGACCAGAAATGATCAGAGATATTCCAATTAGCCAACTAGGAGCAAATATAAGTAGAACTGTCAGGCCATATTGGCAGGAAGACAAAGGACACACTGGAAACTCGGTGGGTCAGTAATGGGGTTGGGTTGGACGTGCCTTAAACATGACTGTGGGGTGGAGAATTGAGGAGGTCAAGGTGGAGCTGTGTAGCAAGGGAAGGATTAAGCATTGAGTTGTCTCGATAGCTTCCCTGGGACTGCATGTGTGTTGTTTGTGTGTTGAAGAGCCGATTAACCAACTGCATACCAACCACCTCCTCGTAAACATATGGTACACACATATGCTGCCCTGAGCACTGTCAGCATGCACACGCATGGCTCGATGTACTATGAAACATATGAGCCATAACCAAATGCAGGACACTGTGAGCCATTCAGAACGCTGAACACAGGAAGCAGCCATCGACAGTGTTTAGCCTTATAGAAAAATTACACTCCAACAATAATTTAATGAAAGTCCTGATATCCTGATTCTCTTAATCTGTGTTGAGAAAACACAATACAGTCAAATAATAAACCTGTGGACATACACAGTTTACTGTTATGTGAACAACACACGTTACTACACCTTGATTTGTTCTGTATCCAACACTTGTTATCTAATACATGTCCTCTAGGAAGTTGAAAATGTTAACATGCTAATCCGCACAGCTGAGAATGCTAGCATGCTAATCCAGTTAAATCTGTTGTAATTACAATGGAACACTCATGCCGAGAACATCCGGCTCAGGTGTCACAACATGTCTGCGATGGTATAACTCCAGTGTCAGCTCGTTTAGTAGCATTTTATAGTGTTGACAGTTTCCAATTGTCCCCTCGGGACACTGATAAACTTTCTGCTTACAGTACGTCTATAAGTTACAAATAGATCTACCCTACTTAAGTTGTCATTTAAACCCTCACACATGTTTGGTCCACATGAAAGCAGTCTCTCTAACTATACTAAGCACAAACCCAGTTTCCTCACAGAAATCACTGCTGGCACAACAAGTCCCACTCATTATGAAACCAAGCTAAATTTGCCTTTCCAGCTAAATATCAGTGTGTCCCATGACTGCCAGATTATAAATTAGTCTTTTGAAATGCTGTCAGTGAAATATGGGTCAGTGTGGTCTGGTAATAAAGAAGTGCTGTGTGTCTGGCACTACATACTGTACAGTACTCCTCTATTTCATTCATCTGATTCATCTGATGAGAAAAGAAGTGACTTTCATGTGATGTCCTCCCAGATGTACACTCTGTCCCAGTGCTGAGCGACAATCACAGCTCCATGTTCACTGAGACTGTGCTTAGATGTCTTTGATAAAAGGAAGAAGAGAGACGGCAAAGATTGAATGTCATGATGGGATAATTTCATGTTAGTATGATGAGCAGCAGCTTGTAATTTGAACAATAATTAAATGTATCAAAATCTCTCTGTTGGCCTGCACAATCTGCATTCACTGGTTCCTTCATCACTACCAGGCAAGCTCAACACTGACTATGTGCTGACAGCTTATGCAACAGTACATCAATTATAAAATCACACAAACATTTGACCCAAAACACACACACACACACACACACACACACACACACGAAGATCACAGGTACACAGGTATTTTCTACAGGTCAGAAACACAGCATGCAATGTTTTTTGGGGGTTTTTTTTTTATAAATAAAAGCTACTTGAAATAGCTAAACAAGAAATTACGGAAATTAAAGAATCATTACAAATTATTCTTTAATATTTGCAGTTAAGATTCATTTTCTTCCAAAACCTGCAGGTTAAATTTCAATCCAATTCAACACCACATTGTAAAAACTAATATGTAATAATTAAGCAAAACATGTTTTTTAAAAGCTGAAATTAATTTGCTGCATAATTTCACCTCTAGGAAGTGTATAATTACAAATAAGACATGGATTGGAAAAATGAAAGGAATGATTAGAATACTAAGTGAAGCAGGACAAGCAATGCTGTAGCCAGACACAAATCATAATGAAGTCTATCTAAATGAGTTCATAATACTGCTACCAGGAACAAAATATGAAACTTATTCAACGATGAACACCAAACCAGCATCCTGAACATTGTCTAAAAAGTCATAAATGCTCTATAGGGAAACGCAGACAAGTGATGTTTGAAGGTTTCATTCACATCATGGCTGGCTGACTTCAGCTGAGTCACAGTCTTTTATGCCACTTATGGACATCAATATACCATTCATGTTTCCGACTGTAAAAATAATCTCCCTGAGAGCCATAATGGAGAGAGAACCAGTGTGTTGTCAGTGACGTCAATCCATTCAGAAGTGATGCAAACTTCTTGAATGGAGCACCATTTTCTCAATATGATTCAGATTAGTGAAGCTAATTAAAGGGCTGCCAGCATACTGACAGGCAATATACATCCATTTAATGAATGTAGCACTGAATCTCAAGGTATCCTACAACAGTCTTTCAACCCTAATCTTGACATAAACTTGTTGTTTGTAGTTAATCCTGGCTTTGCTATTTTATTCCAGTTGGACTGAGCCTTTAAAATGTGTCAAGTGCTATAAATGATATAAAGGTTCTTCAAACCAAAAACAGTAGGGAGTCTCTTGATCTATTTTTAGTTTTCTAAGTTAAGCTTAGTTGCATTCAGACATTATGTATCATAGCTGTGTGGGATTAGAAACAACCTCTAAATAACAGATTAATACAGATGCTAATAGAGCTATTTGACATTTATATCAATAAAAGGCAAAAAGTTACAAATTTCCACAGTGTCAACAATATTCATCTTTCAATTTATTGCTTAAATTTATAACTTAAATTGAGGTATCATAAAAGAGAAAATGTATCATATACTGTAAATTATTACAGTATCATTAACCTTATTAACATGTCAACACAATGAAAAATGACCCAGTATAAGCGAGTATTTGAGCAGCGTCAACAGATGGAAGGCAGTGACCTGTTTTGACCTGGTTGGATGGTCACAGAAAGGTGTTTGTTTCACCTTAATGAAGGACACTGCTGAGCCAAACAACATTTGGGCCTCAATGACAAATCAATATCTCTGAAGAGAAACTGAAGCAGGAGACGAAATGAGATTCCATCTGCCATCAGAATGCTAGATGATCGCTGGCAGAGGCCAGGTTTTACTTAATGCCCGAATCTGCAATTGGTGCGCAGCTCCATTTCCAGCCCAACCATCAGAGTCCACACAGCCTGTAATCAAATGTCAGCCCAAGCTAAATCTGACATAACACTTCATAAAGACATTTCTCATATTAAGTGAGAATGTGCTCACAGAAAATGATAGCAAGACATAAAAATAACTAGAAATACCACCTTGCGTTTTATGCCTACACCAACCAGTCAAGTTGCAGTTTACATCCACGTCTGTCCAGACTCATTTAATATTTGTAGTGAAGATTTTGAAGGAATTTAATAAAAGGTATTAAGTGTATTTTCCTCATATGTGTTCACATGCTTGGCCAATAAAGCTGATTCTGATAGAACACAAAGTTGCAGCCGTAGACCTAGTATCTGTCATTCACACAAGCTATGATACCTGCATTTTAATTGGTGATTTTAACATACATGTTGAACATCTGGTAGATACCGGAAACAAAGAGTTTTTATAATTGTATGGATTTTAAACATCATGTGAACAAATCGACTCACAAACATGGACACACCTTGGATTTAATTGTATCATATGGTTGTAACATCAATATGTCTTCTGTCACCGATCTGGCTCTGTCTGACCACCACTGTGTGTTTTTTAACAGTTTCGATCATTCTCTGCCAAGTACCAAGGAACATATTGTCAAAAAAGGTTGCATTACCCCTGAAGTAGCCACAACTCTCAAATCATATATTGCAACCTACAAAAATAACGCCTTACTGTCATCCTGTGAGGACTGAGTTAATGATTTTAACCCTAAAATGAAAACAGTGCTTGACACAGTCACTCCTATTAAAACCAACAAGAAATAACAATAAAAAAGGTTGTCCCATGGAAAAATATTTAAACCGTGGAACTAAAAAGAGACAGCAGAATTACTGAGCGCAGAGGGCGAAAAACAAAATTAGTAGTACATCACACTATGCTCACCGAAAAACTTAAAAATTACAACAAGGCAATTCAAACATCATGGAAAGCATATTTCTGATAAGCAAAACAACAACAAAAAACCTGATAAACAAAAAACATTCTCAATCCCAGTCTGCTTTTAGTACAATAGATTCTCTGATAAATACCACAACTAACTACAGTATCGAGCTTCCAGGTTCTAAATGTGAAGAGTTTGCTGGTTACTACAGGGAGCAAATACTCAACATTAGATCTGGTATCTGCCAGCAGAACAAGCACACTGCACTTTCACCTATTTCCTCTGTATAGAGTTATGACAAGTGGAAAGTTTTCACCTAGTTGATGCTCAAACTCAAGAAAATAGTAACAGAATTGAAGCCCTCCACGTGCTCCCTTGACCCAATTCTTCCTAAAAAACTATTTTTAAATCTGTATCTGGTGACATCCTTGCAATAGTAAATCACTCCCTACAGCTTGGTGTCTTCCCCACTCATTTTCAAACTACTTTAGTGAAACCTCTTTTAAAGAAAGGGAACTTGGATATTTTACCACCCAGCAATTTTAGACAGATTTCAAATCTCCCATTTTTAAGCAAAATTTTAGAGAAACTAGTTTTTAGTCAGCATGTATCTTTTTAAACTCAAACACTAAAATTAGAAATGCTTCAATCAGGTTTTAGGAGACATTGCAGCACAGAGACAGCCCTGCTAAAAGTAGTAAACCACATCAGATCAAATCTGGACAGCAACGAGCCTTCAGTTCTGGTGCTGCCTGTGATGCTGTGGACCACCAGATTCTTTTAAATAGATTAAGTGAGCATGTTGGCCTGTCTGCATCTGTTTTTAACTGGTTTACCTCATATCTTTGCGGAGGAAAATGTTTGCATCTATCAATGACCACTTCTCCAAACACTATGAGGTTATCTGTTATCTGTGTTACTTTTTAATTTGTACATGCTGCCTGGGGCAGTGTCATCAGGAGGCACGGCATCTCTTTCCACAGCTATGCTGATGACACTCAGCTCTATGCGGCTGCGTCTCCTGGTGACAATGAGCTGATTGACTCACTTTTTAACTGTATTTTAAATATTTAGGTTTGGATGTCACAGAATGTACAGCTCAAACAGGATAAAAAAGAAGTACTGATCATCCGTTCAAAGGCTCAGAGAGAGAAACCGACCTCCAAACTATACACACTCAACCCAAGGACTCAACCCAAGCCAAGAGGCAAGAGATCTAGGGGTGATTTTTGATTCTGATTATAATTTCAAGGCTCATGTGCAGGGTGTCACAAAATAGCATTTTATCGTTTGAAGAACATCTCCAAAGTGAGGCCATTTCTCTCACTGAGCAACACAAAGAGACTGATACAAGCTTTTATAGCGGCTGGACTATTGTAACGGACTATTGTGTTGCACCATACTGGTTTTCAAAAATGCTTTTTGTTTATGTACCAGGAAGTCCCCTTAGATCTTCTGGTTCTTCTCTTTTAGCTGTTCCACAAAGCAGAACAAAAACCTGCGGTGATGCTGCTTTAAGCCGTTACACTTCGAGCCACTGAAACATCCGTCAGAGGATCTGAGAGGAGCTGAAAATATAAATATTTTTAAACATAAACTAAAAATCATCTATTTAGTCTGGCTTTTATGTAGTGTTTTATAATTTTATGGTTTTATTATTTATACTTATTTATTATCATCATTATTTATTTTATTCCATTTTGTTTCATTGATATTTTACTGTTTTACTATAATCTATTTATGTTGTGACCTTGACCTTTGACCTTTAACCACCAAAATCTAATCAGTTCATCCTTGAATCCAAGTGGATGCTGGTGCCAAAGTTGAAGAAATTCATTGAAGGCATTCCTGACGTATGAGGTTCATTCATTCAAGTCAAGACCTGATGATGATGATTTGTAGCAAGGGGTGTAAGGTGTTATTTGTCACTTTGCTGCATTGATAATAAATTACGTCAATTCAATGACATGCTAAAATGCTAAATTTATTAGTTGCATAAATAATAATAATAATAATAATAATAATGATAATAATAATAATGATCACTTGTGAATTTAATTGGAACTTGAATCAAATTGAAGCTAAAGAATATCGAGTCACGATTCACACTTCTGTCTGCAGCATTCATTGGACAACAGGCACGGGAAAATAAATGGGACTGTGTTGGACGTAGACCTTGCTAAACTATAGAGGAAATCTGGGTCATTCATATCACCTCGTTAAAATCAGCGCAGGCCATCCAGCTGACATTCAGACAGTGCCTGAAGCAGTTTGGAGCTTTACTGTGAACTGATGCAGAAGAGTGGATTCTGACAGGAGAACTCACTCCAGTAAATCTGGATACATAGGACACTTCCAATCAGCTCAGTAAACATTTATCTACAGCAAGGCCAAGTGTGGTTTGCCTAAGCTGACTGAAAACACAGAAGCAGCTGCATTGTTACCACCCCTTGTGATAATTCACAGTAACTATGGAAATGCTTGCTGCTAGTGTATGTGCAGAGATTGCTGCCTCTAGTGCTTCTGCAGCATGTCTTGCTGAAAAAAACAGCACTCATATCGAAGAAGTAATTGTGTAATAGCGAACATTATTTACCAGTACACGTGCATCCTAGTGTAACCACAGAAAACACTGCCTATTAGTTGAAAGTTGTATTTTGAATCGGAAAGGGACATAAGAAGCAGAAAGCAGGAGCAAGACATCTCCTTTCTTCTCTTGGTGCTCTCTCAACAAAGCAATGACTCAGGAAAAAAACCTGTGTTTACTGTTGATATGAGAGGTTCAACACTGATTATTTGACACCAGACACCAAACTAATGAAAGTTAATTGGAGGCAGCAACACTAATAGGGTCTTACTTCCTATGAGATGGACTGGATTTGAATAGAGGAGGCAAGCTGACCACAGACATTGTAGTGGACGACACCATAATTACAACTAAAATGGGGATCAAATGTGCTGGGGAAGTGGCGGTGCAGTACTCACGGCTGGGAGTGTGCTGTCTCGTAACGCTCGAAAGCGTGGCTCAGGTCGTGCTTGTTGTTCATGTAACACTGGGTGCACAGGTCATAGTCGAAGCACACCTTGCACTTCCATCGCATTCCCATGATGCCATGCTTCTTGCAGCTGTCACAGATGATGTTGGAGTGACGCACACCTGCAGGGGAAGGAGAGGTGGTTGAGGAGAAGTCAGTGGGGCTTTAAATCCAACATGCCTGAGGTTTCAAAGACATACATTTTTTTCTGAGGAACTTGTCATGTCCTGTATAATAAGATGGAAGTTCTATACTACTCTGTGTCTCCCGTATGCAAATCACTAAGCAGACAAGGCATATGTCATGTCCTTACCGATGTCACAACGGCTAATATCATGAGATGTGGGAGAACTGAGGCACAAACAGAATGACAAAAATACCCCCACCCCCTTAGCTCCTCATCGCTTCTCCTCCTCTTCTTTCGCTTCATTAATTGAGGGGCAAGCTTCTGAGGCAGAAAAATGGCGCTTTAAATGGAGCAAAATGCTAATGAGTCCTGCATTAATGTGTGTGTCATTCAAGTCCAAAAGAGAGCTGGATGGCTGACAACAAGAGATGGTCTTTACTGTACCATGTTTACTAAAAATGGGCTTTGGGAAGGTTGCATGAGCCACAGCGATGACAAATAGGCACAAATATGCAAGATAAACACTTAAAAAAGGGGTTTCAACAAAAAACATGGAAAAAACACTTTGGACAGAAAAGGACAAAGCTGATCCTGAGTGGTATAATAATAATAATAATATGGGTTTTTAAAGCTGAGAGAAATATTTTTGCAAAAGTATTAAAAAAGATGATAGTTTGTGCTGAAAATAAACATATAAATTTGGTAAAACCATACAGAGACCAAGGATGATTGTGTCTGCAGAGGGTTCTCAATGTTGTTGCAGCAGAGTATGAGTATGGCGGACTTCTGCGCTCTATTGTAAAGAGCATGCAGGCAGCTGCAAATTGATTAATTCAAAATGCTTATGTGAATTCAAACTATTTATCTGACATCAACAGCTGGGTATCAAACTTAAAATACTTTTTGGATAACGAGCAAAATGTGTCTCAATTGCTCCAAGTGTAATATTTTATTTAGGCAAAGTTCTTGAACAACAATGCATTTAAGAAATGTGGGTTATTTTGTTAAGCTGAAAAACAAAGTTTTATGAAAAAGCGTTTTTATAAGTGTTTCTTAATGTAACTTATCAAAAAAGTATTGTTTTTTGATACTTTTTCAATACCTGAGTACTGAAACTCAGGTATTGTATTGGAAACAATAACCAGTTCTAGTTGGGCCGGTGTTTTAGTATGACCCTAGACTTCCAATCTAGGGTCATACCGATTTGATTACCGATTTGAGCGTTATCATAGAGCAGCAGGTCGTAAGAGCCCTGGTAGCCAGTGCGGTAGTTGGTCCGTGTGCCGCTGTCCCACTGCACCACTACTGTCTTGTCTGGCGTAGTGGTGCTGCCCTGTCGCCCGATCTCCACCACAGTTCCCACATGGCCCTCGCCGTCATCCTGGTTTCCCCATTTCCAGTCCAGGCCGCGCACTACACGCATGCCCACCTCCATGCTGCCTCTGCTGGGGCCTGGCCTGGGGGCTGAGCGCAACGGCCTGGGCCTGGCAGCGCTGTCACTTCCGCTGCTGCTGTGCCTCCGGGGCTTCTGAGGAGCAGTGCTGGCGCGCGCTGACGATATCGCGGGCAGTGATGGCACCAGCGGTGTTTCTGGGAACAGGTCAGGGGTAACTGGAGGTAACAGGAGATAAGATTAAAAGTTCAGTGAAACCTGGGAAAAATACAGCAGCAAAGTCACAGTAGGATAGTGCAAGTTTAAATGAAGTAGATACATTTGTGCAACAAAGTCATGATGAAAAAAAAAGGCGACTTCTTCACTTCTTTCACCAAGTTACTACTGTACATAACAAACAGCTGATCTTTGCTATGAGCTTCACTAAACTTGGGTCCGTTCCACTGCTTGTAAATGAGGAAATTGTGCAACCTGTGTGTTGTCCGGCTACGTGTCTATCAGTGGCCGCGGAGGGACTCATGAAGCAACGCGCCATATGTCTCATTAATTTCATAGAAATATTTTTTCTCTTTGCTGGTGGATCACTCACTGGAGGCCTTGCTGTGTGTCATGGCACACTTCTGGAGAGGGCAGTTGGACATGACCGCGATGCCCTGCTGCGCTAATCAAGCCCTGACCTGACACACACACTTGTACTTGCATCATTACCAAGACAGTCCATTGGCTTCAATCATGTCCCGAACCACAACCGTAACACTCAACTACCTAAACCTAGCCCTAAACTAGCAATCATGAGGTGTAAGATGTAAAAATGTAAGATGAAACAAGAGTTAAGTTTCACAAAGCATCTGTGCTGCAGCCTATAGGATCAGCCATTCAGCCATCAAGTTGAGTACAGTGTTATTGTGGCTGCTTAATCAAAAGGTTAGATTAAACCTAACCTCAATTACACACCCCACTGGTTTGAAATTTTGAACAAAAAGGTTTGTACTTGTTATTTTCAAGAAGAGGCAAAAAAGTGGTAGCCAATTAACAAAAACAAAACAATACTAACATTTAAAAATTCTCAAAATACTCATATAGCATAGCACACATCTCAGGTCTCAATTTGTATGGACTTGCCTGTATCTGACTGTAATTCCAACATCAACCCTAAAATTTGAATTGAAACAGTTTAAGTGTTCTCTAGAAGAAATAAATAGGTCAAAATCTTGTCTTGAGGACAGACAAACTCACACATTCACACCCTTTTGAATGAATGCTGCCGGGTGCTAGAAATAAGAGCTAACACAGGAAGGAAGTGGCATCTATGTGGTAGCTTGAGTCAGCAATATAGACAGGAACATTTGCTGAGGATCATGACCATCAGCAGATGGCCAATCAGGTGCATTAATAATCACATGTGACACATCAGAAATATCCTTTTATACACTCTGCTGCAGTGTCCTTTCTCCACCCTTACAATTATTAATAAGCACTCCTCGTTGTTACTGCAGTGCTATTTCTGTGACTAATTGTACAACAAGAAATGTTTGTGAGGTTGCAGAAAGAGAAATACGCAGGTTTGTAAAACTCAAGGACAGTATACAGCTTTTGTTCATATGTCGACCAACAAAAAAACTACAGCTTTCAGATTGAACATGCTGTGTTTGTGATTGTTTATGCTTCTGTTCTTAAACAGCATTTAAAGGGCTACTACATTATTTTAACGGTGCACTTCCATATAGTCGAAAGAGACATAAGAGACAGATTTACAAAAGAATGGTCAAAATCGCAGCAGCAGAGGCTGAGATATCCTAACTTTTAGTGTGTAGTATGGAACAACTCCAAAAATACCAGATCCTACATTTCCCATAATGCAACAACCAACATGTGTTCATTAGACATACTTGCCTCGTAAATGTTGAAATGTGTAGTCTGAGCCCAAACTGAGGGTTTTTTTTTTTACAATTTTAAAAATCCTCCAGATCCACATGAGACCTTGTACAACTGTTTGCACAGCCTAAGTAGTTCTCACCATGACAGGGAAACAGACTTAAATGAGTTAAATCAGTCGAGTTCCGCTTTAAGTAGAGAAGCAAGCCCACTGAAGATCTGACATATGCCACATGGGGAAGTAGGCTAATACACAGTCAAGAAAGTTGAGCCTAATTATTGTCACTTTTCACCATTAAGACAGGCTCACACTCACTCCTACTGTGTATTAACATCCCATACAGACAACACTACCTCGGAGGTCTCACATAACTTTTTGAGAATGCTGACATTTGATCGTAATGTGATAAACCTTTAACGAACATGCCAGCCAACTTACGTTATCCAGCAATATTAGGAGGTTAACTTCCTTGCAATACTAACAGCCCAGGATTTACCATTAATGTTGGTAGCATTTATGACCTGTAATAAAATCACTGTTATCACTATGCACTCGTACAGTTGACAAAACAGAAACAGAAAGCTGCATCAGTAACAGCACTTGTATTGTGTGACTGGCTACATTGCAACACAAAAGTGATTACAGAGATGGTTGGAAGTTACACTAGAGAGGCTACCCTGAAATCAAGTGCCATGTTTGTTAAGAGGTTCTATACATCTGGCCACATTCCTCAGCTGATGGTGGTGGTAATCCATCATTTCCTTGTTTACAACCACCACTGAGCTGAATTAGGATAATCGGCAGACTTGCGCCTTTTGTGTGGACAGCAAACATTTAGTAAGTTATCTAAACCATGTAAACAGGGAACATTCAACATGTAAATACTGTTTTTAAATCTGTATGTGTGACTATGACCTTAAGGTTGCCTAATACCCTCCATTTATCTGGTACCTTTTACCCAGGATGCTTTTGTATATAGCCCGATAGGTCAGCCAGAGTGTTGAGTTACAAAATCTTTCAGTAATAGGGCGGACAGATGTCTGTAATGCGGCTGAGATTAAACGTGCACGCTTATCAAGATTACAATGTCATTCTGGTATTAAAAGCATCTGCTTAAGCATAAAAACATAGGGGATGTAGGGGATCAAAGGAGGGAAAGCAGGCTGCTTATACTCAATTTTCTGTCCGAAATGACAGCTTAGCCTCTTTTATGTGCTGGAATAATATCCAAGCCAGTCTTCTAACATTTCAGTATGCAAACAGAGGAGCTGTCACAGGCAGTGGACGGCTTTCATGCAGCTCCCTGCATTCTGGATGTGGATTGATGTAAGAAATGCCAAGTTATGGCTGGTATGTTGTAACAATAGCTGACATTACAATCATGATGAAAAACACTAAAAAACCCTTAATTCAATATTTACTGTATATCAGGCCCATGAGGGTGAAAAGCAGCTGGCTTTGAACAATCTAGCATTCTGGTTTGAGGAACTGTTTTCCAGACACAGACAGAAAAAAAACTTTACCTACCACCTACATTTAAAACTGATCTACTACCCACACATACCCACCCCCCTAACTCGCTAACATGTTCCAGGAGAATTCAGGCCAAGCACACTGATATCTTATCATTATTAAACAGACTACGACTGGCACTGACAGGTAGACAAAACACAGGGGATTGAGGGGACGACTCTACCTACACAACAAGTTCCTATCCCACATCTACAGGGACGCCATTTCTTACTGTGAGCTTTATCTTTGCCCTCCATGCATTAGAAAAAGATGAATACACAAGCTGCACTATTTGCGTTACATGAAATCAGGAGAAATATGCTCATCTTCTTAGGCTAAATCCCATTGCATGTTATTCTGTATTACATTATTATTTCTGTGTTGACAGATGGTCACTGCTAGAAAATCCTCCCCACATATGAAGCGATAAATCGGAATCAAGAGTGAATCCTATAAGTGACTCCTAAACAGGAATAGGCAAAATGTAGAACTGCAGATGAACAGCAGGTAAAGCAGCCTCAATAGCTTTGAAACACAACTCAGTATATATTAACGGAAAGAACAAGCAAGATTTATTGTACAAAACCTTTCTAAAAGCTTTCAAGGTGACTGGTAATATAGTTTTAGGTGTAAGATTGGAGAAACAACACGATAAATAAATACAGATGTAAAAAAAACACTCAGTGTGCTCTAGACAGAGAAATAATATAGCCTTGTGTTTGTAATAACACTCTTCTGGTCTGAACAATGTGAACTCTAACATCATGTTTTATATTTGCACTTTTTATCTTTTACACTGTTTATTTATGCATTTTTATATTTGTGTGTGATGTTATCTACAGCAGGACTGCGCAAACGGTCCCGATGATGAAATCTCTTCTGATTGTTTACTAGTTCACTACCAGGAAATTTGCAATAGCCGAGATGTTGCACGGGTCAATGACAACAACTACAACTGTTATAAATACTGTGACCTATAAAAATAACATACATATTAATAGCTTTTATAAAGAACTCAATAAAAATAAATCACATTACTGACGTAAGTGTTAAAATGTCAGACATACAGCATATCCTGATGGTCATCCAAACTATTTACAACATTCAGTAGCAGTGTCCAAAATTAATTACTTGACTCGTGCCAAAGTTGCAAAAACTCAACAAATTAAACTGAAAGTCCAAAATAGTCCATTTTCAATTCTATGTTCTTGGATACTGAATCAGGTCCTGTTTGTAACATTTAATTAAGAGATGAGAAAAGATTTAGAGCTTTAAATTATGAACTATAGTAAGTTAACTTTGTGTATTTTGACATGTCATAGCTGGACATACACAGGTATAATAACTAATATGTCATAACTTTAACGAGGGGTCTGTTCCACCTACGTGTTCCAGTAAACCACTACAGTGAGCCCGCATGCACAACAGGAGGGACCTGAAACCTGCACATATAAATGGAATGATTCATGTCATTAATTACACATGTGCATTTCCTGGTATGACATGTTAATGTACCCTATCTGATAGAGGGCCTTTTTTAATGTACCGTGTACTGTATTGTCAAAAGCAAGGAAATAGCAGTCCGAAGCAGTTTGACATAGACAAGCAGCTATATAAACAGAAGCCATACAGAAAAAATATTTTGTTGAATCAAAATGTTTAGCAGGAGGCTGTCATCAATAAATCCACCAGAGTCAGATTTTAGCACTATTTGGTCAAATTTCACCTGAATACTAAGTGTAACCTAGATGCAGTTGGCTGGTTTAGCCGGCTTTGCACAGAGTTGAAATTAGTTTCTAACATGGGAGTAGCAACATATCAACAATGCAGGCTAATACTTATTGACATCCAATAGATGCAGCTGCAGCATGTGCTCTGTTGTTCCAGAGGTTAGCTGTAAAGTGTATGTTCACTTTACTTTTCTCTGTAAGGGGGGTTGAAGGCGGCCATGACCAGGCCACCTGTGTTACAGAAATGTCGCTGCCAATCTGTGACTGAGGGCTAAGAAGGGCAGGATTACAGCTCTCTGCCTAACAGATGGGCTGGCTTCCGCCATACACTGCTGAGGGCCAATCTGGGAGGGCAACGTCAACCTCCTTCACACAAACAACCAGACAGGTGTTTGTCCACAACACAAATACATACATGGCCATACAGACACACACACAAAAACTGCTAATGAATATTACGTAATTTCCATAAAGTGGGTGTATTATGCCACTGAAGGTTTAACTTGAAACCTTTTTTTAAACTGCTGCACATAGCATTTTAAAAATCAATAATACATTGGCTAATTAATTATGATAGCTGATATGATTATATTTTTGTACACAAATAAGGTAGAAATCATTCATTAACATATTTCAATTTTCACTACATTTCCCATAAATCCTTTGCAAATTTAGAAAACTACAAATACAAAGTTCAAAAACTTTTAAAGCAAGCGGTAACCTTCATGTGATTTTGTATCTTTTCAAGTTTGAATGTATTGTATATTAAAAACACAGCTATAGTGAGTGAATATTGTTCAATCAGGACTGTGGAACTGTACCATCTTCCTTTTTGTGCAATACAGCAATCTACCTTTGTGCTGTAAAGCAGATCAGCACATTTTCCTCTCGGTGACCAAGACGAACACAGTGTAAAATGTAGTGGAGCGCTAGCACACTAGACACTGTCAAACAGAGTGCTGCAATGGGAATGGGATGCCTCGGGTCCCGCATGATCAGAATCTCCACGAAGTTGGATCTAGTCTTGACTTTCACTGTCGGGTAGCATAGGAGTGATTAAACAAAATGTTTAAGAATCAATACAATGCTGGTACACGTGTCCCTGCTTCTAGTTTAACTCAGCCAGTGTTATATAAGGCTCAGGGGCATAGGCCAATGACATGACAAACTAGCCACAGACATTGATGGTTTCACTGAGCAGATATGGCATATTTGTAATTCTTCACCCAACCTACAGGCAGATCCAGTTCAGCACACTGATAATAATCACTGAGCAGCTTCAAAAAGGAAAATGAATCATGAGTACTATTATTGGCAGACTCATTGCCATCAGATATGTGAGGCAGCAAAGGCCTACTGGGGCTGCATGTCTTATGACACGTGGTCTGACTGGCTTATATCCTCACTCTAATGTCTAATAAGAAGAGGCTGTTTGCCTGTGCTGTTCTTTTTTATATTGCTGCCACTGGACTAAAATGCTTAGCAGTGTGTAATCTACACACAGGCTCTATGACTGCAGCCTCATCAAACTTAATGTCAGAAATGAGTAAAAGCCTGCTGGAACTGGTTTATGTCAGAAACATCTGGTGGCCAGAGGACTTTCAGGAAAATCAATACGGACTCTGAGTAAATAACACATTTACAAAGATTTCTTCAGAGTGGGCGACAGGGCTAAAATAAGACCCTCCATTCTCCGTTTCAGGCTTCTGCTTTGCCTACATTCCTTTATTCTTATCTCACTCAAACAAGCACTGCGTACTCAGATCATATAGCATTATTAGATATCTCCATCCAACCTTTTGAGTGTGGAGTTGTAGAATTATCACAAGTAATTAAACAATCATACAACTACTGAAACAAAAACACAATGTTCTGCATTGATATCACCAAATACTTATCTCATCAGCATTGTCCAAAAGCATCCTTACAAAGCCTAATGGCTGCAACAAAAGATTTAAAAAGCAACTTGATAACAGCAGAATTGTTCCTCTTACTAAAAACTGTGCCACAGCAAACCATACTCCTGAAGAACACTTACTGTACTGTACGTTTGAGGACACTGTGCGGCATTGCTGAGATTATCATATGCTATTATTGTGAATTATCATACTCACTCCCCATGATCTTCAGCCCACTTTTGAACATGTTTGGCAGCTGGATTCCAGTATGCCGTGACACCATGAGGCTTGCGCTGCTTTTATTCCAGGTAGAAGAACAGCACCATCTGAAATCCTGAGCCCTATGAAGCAGTCATCTTACTAATGGGGGAGTGAACCCTTTCTGGCCCATTCTTTGTATTTGGTTTGCTGTGAACTTTGCTCTTCGTTTTGGAACATGCAGTTTTTTTTTTTTCCTGTGCTTGGTTGTTTTCTTTGTCTGACAGATGTTGCTCAAGGACTTGACAAGCCTGATGCTTTATCTGGAAAAAAAAGGCCAAGCTGGCTGAATAAGGTTAAGAAATGACTTACAAAAGAGCCATGCTGATTATACAAAAGCGATTGTATTAGAGGTAATCACATTACTTTGAATTATAATGGGGCATTGTTATGTCACATAATCAGTAGTGTGATTAAGCTTTGATCATTTCTCATGTTTGCTATGACTAGTTTCTTGTGAGATCCACACAACTGTAAGTCCAAACTACGGGGCTCTATCAGCTCAGGCTTGGACATCAAGTCGAATGTCATTTCAAAAGTCAATATTGAGTCACGTGTTGCCTGCGCAGTCCCCAATCTGTACTTGCTTCACCTCAAACAAACAACAACACAAACAAAATCATTCAATCTTATCTAGGCTACGCCTGGATGGTATCATTTCACTCGATGCTTGAAAGATGAAAATCAAAACATATTGTCAGCAACACAATCATCCTCCTTAAATCAATCCTACAGCTACACTATATGATTAGAACCTCTTTGAAAATGATTTTCGAAGTGCTGTAGCCACTGTCTGTATAATATAGTACCAGCTACTTAATGTTTTAGTAACTACTTCTAATAAAGTCAAATACCTGCAAACTGGGCACTTAACATACTGTAACTGTCTGTAATCAAGAATCCACACACTAAAACCCCAAACTGCTTGCACAACTTTAACATCACTGTAAGATTATTGCAATGCAGTGTCTGCAGGTCAGGACAAACTTTTTTTTTGCCTTTATCATAACCAGTATGTTACACAAACAATGATAGCAGCAAGCCAGGCCAGCCAGATGTCTGCCTGCCTGCTTAGCACATCTATTAGCTGTACTACAGAAAGCAATGACATGTGGCAATATTGTAGCAGCATGGCCATGGACATGTACTGGCTGCATGTGTGTTGTCTTTGCATATGTTTATTTACCTGTCTGGGAAGTAAATAGCGTCCACTATGACAGTCTGATGAAAACAGAAGCAGCCATATTTCATTTAAAGAACAAGGAGACTATATGGCTGATCTTATTTATAAAATACAAATCTCCTTTATTTCAAAAAGACCACATCTGACAAGAACGTATACTGCTCTACCTTAAAATATGAACAGTATCATTGCACAGATTTCACTGTTTTACAAGAGAGACATGCACTACCACCTACCAGACAAGACTGACATTTCCTGGATAAATAAACCATGTCCTGTTTAGCTGGTTTACCTGTTGGAATATTGGTGTGCAGCAGGGTGAAGAGATAGACGGACAAAAAAGGAAAGAGGAAGCAGCTCTGACCTCCTACTACATAAATGCATCAGATGGTGATGGTGGTCCCACCAGCTTCCAGCGAGACAAAAAAAATGCCACCTAAGGGCTGAAGCCCTGGTCTGATGCGCTCCCTGAATAAACCGGCCGAGGAGGAGGAGGAGGAGGGGATACAGGAGGAGGAGGAGGAGGCCGGTATTCCAGAGATGTCATATACAGTTGCAAGCAGAAACAGCGTCCTGCTGTACGGGTGAACAGCCTGGCTGTAGAGGATATGAGCTGCAGGAGGAAGAGGAGAGAGCCGCCAGCATTTAGTCCTTTGTGCGTTGTGTCAGCAAGGATTAGCACCGTGGAGGAGGTGGAGAGGAGAGGAGAAGAGAGGAGAGGGAGGAGGAGGATGACCAGGGAGAGCGGCTGCCCGATGAGCGCTGCATTCAGGTTGACGTTCCCTCGCTTTCGCATAAAAACAGGCCAATGGGCTTTGCTCCGCACAGGACTCCTCTGATGCTATATTCCATCAGTAGAGGACGTGAGTGTCAGTCACACGTGTGTGAAGCCGACACACTGTGTTTACTGATCAATATGTACAAACACATGCGCATCAAGCTCTACATAAGGATGTACAGCCCTCTCTTTCATAGCCTGCGGGGACACCATTCGGTCTACTGCCAATGAGCAGACAAGCAGAGGACAGAGGGGAGGGGGGAGGGGCAATACATTTCAGGGGGGAGGGTCTGGGTGTTGTTATTTTTTGGAGGTGGGAGGGGGGTGTTGAGGGAAAAGGAAAGGGGTGGGGTTGGAGGAGATTTGATGAATGGGCACCTGCCATGATTCTCATTTTCAATCGCAAACTGGTTTGTGCAACCGCTGCTGGTGAGCTGGCAATACCAACCCACAGTCTGCTCCAGGCTCACACAGAGAAGAGGGATGAGGGAGATTGTGCATGTGTTCCCCAATGCTTTCCTCGCCTTGAACAATACCCTTTAATGCAGTCACAGCTGTGGGAGACATTGACAATATGGTTCCAAAAAACAGCCGAAACGGCACGCTGCTGATGCTGGCACACACACATGAATGTACAGCTGGTATTGCCAGGATATGAATAGCCAATAAATGAGTGGGGGCTTAGGAAGCGGTTGAGACACAGTCTTATAATTTAGTTTATTACACCACTCTCCCATCTTGTAAACAAAGATGCTTCTGTCCATGTAATAGACTTGGTCCAGATCATATAAAAGAAAAGCATTCATTCAGACAGCTCCTCTTCCAATAGACACTGACACACACACACACACACACACACACTAACACACACACACACACACACATGAACATAGCAGTCATCAGACTGGAAGGACTGTTGAAATATGGGCTTGTTACAGCCTGGGAAAAACACAAAGCTTAGATACTGGGATATAGCTGCAAGGAGTGTCTGATCAACCGGGCATTCTTGGAGGTAATCAAGCATAGTTTGAATCCACTAGTCCGTTACACAAGGCTGGAAGGAACAGCAAACATGTTTAGGACTTTAAAATCCTTCTTGAGCAAGCCATCCTTACTTCTCACACTAAAGCTTATATCATCTATGCATTGTGAATTCAGTCACTTACAGTATATATACCATTAATCTGTACAGAATTTAAGGTAACAGAATAATAAACATTTGAGGCAGAAATGCTTCTAAATCTGGACCTACCGCCTCTACTGTACCTATTCTTATTGGATCTTATCCTCCTACAAACCACTGTCATGAGCACCAAATATTCTCACAAACACTAGTGGAGTTTCTTCAGTCTATTCCAAACTAAATGACTCTCAGTCTCTCACACTTTTAGGGGTGCATGATGCACTGCAGCTCAAACTCTCAACTCTATAAGTATCACAAGACTGGCTTGTGGCCAGAAGGCTGTTGGTCTGAATCCCCAGTCAAGCTGGGAAGATCCTGGTAGGGAATTAGCAAACAAGCCTCCCCTCTTCAACATGTGCCAACTAGATCTAGACCGATGAATCAGCCAATATCAGTTTGTTGCAGCTATATCAGTATCTGTGCCTTTGTAGACAGATACAAGAATCTGCAGTACAGAAATGCCAAAATGGGTGTCATATAATTTAGAAACCATTATACAGTTTTACTAACAAAAAGCACTAACAAGATGATTTTTACACTGTAAAATGTCCCGCTATTATATATTTTGACATTGTACATTTTCTGTAAATTCTATTGAGTAACTTATTATAAATAAACAGGATGGAGATGGCTGTTTTTGGTAATACCTGACAAATCAAGGCACTTTACATTCATCTAAAAATCCTGCAAATCCAGTATTGCCATAAAGCAGTCCTGCTCACTGTTTTTCAGTATCGTCCTTAATGGTGTAATACAACCAAATATAATAATGTGAAAAATTGCAATGCAAAATTTGACAGTACACATTTCTATCATCTCATGATATCATCATATTGCCCAACCTTCAGCAAAGCACAGTTCAGCGGCTCACCAGCAGGCTTAATATGGTATTCTGAATTGCTGAAAAATGCCCTCAAGGCAGTACAGAATACTAGCCAGTCAGTGTCATCCAGTATAGATATATAATGGTTTCTTACTGCAAGCCTTTATTCTGGACTGATTCTAATGCAACATTTCATTTTGTGTCATACGAGTGCTTCAGGTTGATGATCTTGAAACAGTTTCAGAGGCTTTTCCCTCAAAGAAGAATTACATTCCAATGAACAATTGAATAGCACAAAATATCACATGTAAGGCCAGCGATGGCTTAGTACAAATGCTGCTTTCTGCAACCTCAAACAAACAATACTGGTATTGGCCTGTGGCTACCCATACTGGTTACTGTACTGGGGTGACACCTTATGTCAAGCTCCATATTTGAATATCATGCCATCAGCCAAGAATGCCTTTTTCTTTTTGAATTTCATTCTGATATTTTTTTGCAGAAAGTGGTTAATTAACACACTGGATACTGGAGGTGATGAGGAAACACTGCTAGCATTCCTTATTCAAACCAAAGGTGGCTATGATCCACGAGATGGCTTGTTAACTTTAGTTTAACTTAACATTAATGTACACCTACAGTTATGGTGTACATTAATTGTAGCAAATTTGGAACAACTCTAAAATATGTCCTACACACAGAGTCTAAAGAAATTATGTAGGAATTATTTATCCACAATAAAACAAGTTCCATTAAAATACTTGCACAAATGCATACCAAGAATTTATGTAAAAAGATCTATCAGAGGCCAAGAACTAAAAGGTAAGCAGAAACAAAAAAAGGTCCCATTAAATGATCACAAGGCTAGTTTTGCACAGGATACCTTTAAATTACCAATAAAGAGGTGGACACAGTCAGAAACCCTTTTCAAAAGTTATCTCAAGTATTAAAAGTGTCTTACCTTGAGAATTTCCACACATTTTCCCCAATTTCATCTCAATTGCTATCAACTGATCACATATGGCTAGACTGGCTAGCTAGGCATTTCTGTGATGTAAGCCAGCAAACATTTCAAACTAGATTATTGTGATGTATATTAGTGGAGACAAGACAAAGAAACAAGAGTGACTGAAACTTTGCTACCAAGTAGGTGTGGCTGCAAGCAATTGGGACTATAGTATGTCCAGTTTTGTAGCAGCTGCAACTGGGCTTTTGCTTCATCACTACCAAATGTCCAGAAAAATGACAGGTGTTAAGGGTCAGGTCTCCTGTAACAGCTACACTCTTAGCACAGCATAATGGCATAGTCCTAACATATGTCAGTTCAGTCAAACACTAGTAAAGCAACTGTAATTCTTTTACAGTTCTCCTATTTTGTTTTTTTGTCTTTTTGAACTTAGGTGACAGCGACTGTTCCTGCCATCCAGCACAATGCACAGCACAGACTGACAACTTGACCAATGCCGACAGGTACAGTAAAACAACCATGACACCCAACCGGTCAGCTAGACAAAGTTAGTTTTCTGGCTAGTCAAGTGAAAATGACAGTTACGAAGGTAACTATGGTTCTGTGAATCCCTGAATGACTGCCAGTGGCAGTAAACAAAGTGGATATGTCTCCTCGCACTCGACAGTCACATGTGTGGCTGTAGGCTACGTGCGTGTCCCAGCTATAAATACCACGTGGTAGCCTGCATCCGGCCTCTCGGGATCTTCTCGTTCCGAAAGGTTCCAAGAGACTGGCAGTCATCCAGAAATTTAGAGAACCACAGTTACCTTTGTAACTTCCATTCTGTTTCATTCCTTCCTGACTGCCAGTGGCAGTAAACAAAGTGGATGACTCATACCAGTAGTGTCGAAGAACAATACCCACCTACTGGTCAACTGTAGAAACCAATGGCAGAATAGCAGATGCTAGCATGGACCCAGAGGCCACATTAAGGCGACAGAACCTCAAGAATGTGCAAGGCATTGTCCAAGATACCACCACACACATCTCCGATAGTGATACCCCCCTCATTACCACCCAGGATGTGACCACACCCCTGGTAGAATGACAGATAACGTCTGAAGGGGAAGCTTTACCTGCTAATTCATTAACCTGTTTGATTGTCTCAACAATCCAGTGGGGAGCCTTTGTTTAGACAGAGCCTGTCCCTTGTTATTTCCTCTGTAGCAGACAAACAGCTGCTCTAAGCGCTGAAAACTCTACATTGCCTCAATGTACAGCCACAATGCTGGACACAGCAAATTGGCCCTCTCCTCCAGCTTGGATCTAAACAGGGGAGGATGGTACACCAGCTTGGATCTAAACAGGGGAGGACGGTACACCTCCAGTTCTACGGCCTGATTAATATTGCTGGGGGATAAAACCTTTGGTAGGAAAGTGCGTCTATCCCAAGCGGGGAACTGGTCTCCACCGAGGAAAATCAAAGAAGACGATGAGTTGTGCACTCTGAGGCAAATAGATCTACATGGGCTTCCCCATACCGATCCCAAATCATCTGCACTACCTGTGGGTACAACCTCCACTCCCCAGGGGGCAGCCCCTGGCGTGAGAGGTAATCTGCCACAGAGTTCACTCTGCCTGGGAGATGCATCATCTTCAGGGAGGCCAACTGAGGATGAGCCCAGGTCCACAATCTCTAGGCTTCTCTCAAGGCCTCCAGTTACCTAGTTCCCCCTTGATGGTTGATATGAAACACCGCTGAGGTGTTGTCTGTTGGAATGAGCACATGGTTGCCCTTGAGAAAGGGCAAGAAGTGCCTAAGCGACAAGTAGACAGTCCAGAGTTCTAGGACACTGATGTGCAGCCCTCCCCACTGAGGGCTCCAAACTCCCTTGACAGACCTCTTTTACCATACTGCCCCCCAAATCATGAGGTGAGGCATCTATTGTCACCACCTCTTGCCTAGCTGGGACTGAGCCAAGCGGAACATCATGCGGCAGAAATGTATTGTCCTCTACTGTCGGAGATGAACAAGGCACTTGGGGGTGACTCTAACCCACCTGTGTAGACAAGGATCCATGTAGAGGCTGTTGCACCTCTGCAGAGAGAGAAGATGCAGCAGCCCCAGGCCTAGACCAAGCCACGCCTGACATCATGTCAAGATGAGGGTGGACATCAAGCAGCCACTTTCTCATCAAAGGCAGCCACATCATTTGTGGAGGATCAGCGAGTCAATACACTAGCCCACAGGACATGTGATCCAGGCCATGTTCCTCTGCATTGCGCAGTGTCCTAGCATCCCTGCCATGGTGCCATGGTGCCCTTGGATCCCTTGGTAGGTGAGGGTGGAACTTTACAGGGTGGGGCTGCGGGAGTCCATTGAAAGAACAGGTTGCCCACAAGGTGAGTAGCTGGTGCGTCATCCAGTCCAACCTTAGCCAGGATTGCACGCAGTGTCGCTCACAATGGAAAGGGTCCCTACCCCAGCTCGGTACTCCCAGAGCTACTGAGGGAAGTCTCTGAGCCATCCTTAGCCTCTACACTTGCAGACTAAGGCTGCATTCACACCAATTCAGGCGGTGCGGCGAAAACGCCAGTCATCCCATTCATTTGAATGGGGGTAGTGCAGCTCAGCTGCGGCCGTTTTGGCTGCTGCAGCGCCGCACCAGACTGTGGCCAGAAAGTTGAGCATGAGTCAACCAAATGCTTTAAGCTGCTCTATTTCAGCTAGTAAAGCCTCCATCTCCTGGCGAGAGGGAGCTTTCTCCTTTGCCTTTTTACGTTCTGGGCTACTGCACTCTTCAAGCAGTCACTTCTTCTCTAGAGCCAGAGCTTCTATGAGTGAGCCCTGACAGAGGGTGGAAGGTCATCTCCAAACAGGAGGACTTCCACCTGACACAGCCTCTCCTCTCCCACTGAGAGTGGCAAAATGCAGCAGTTAATGCTTGAGTCAGACAGGACTACCTTAAGGTGACCCACACCCACACACTTGGGGCACAAATCATGGCGATCCTCAACCTGAAGTTGAGCTCCACAAGATGCACACGCAAGCATTGTTTAAATCCAAACAGGGGGTCAGGCTAGGAAATCTGAGCGAGAACTGTGACTGTGCCACAGGATGTGAATCAGAACCTCTAGCAGACTTATCTCACAACCACAACTAGACAAAAAAGTGGCTAGCCAGTCAGGCTAGTCCAGCCTGCTGTTTGCCTGTTCACCTGAATTGCACATGTAGCCAGGTAATCCAAGCGAGAACTGCAGCACAGAACACGACTGGATCCTCCAGCAACATCTCAGCAACTAGCTAAAGACCAACTGTAGACTCCAAGCTAGCCTGCCTGTCTTTAAAGTAACTTACCAAGCTAAGCTAGGAAGACCAGACGAGAGCTGTGGACAAACCACTGCACGTGAATGGAACATCCAGCATTTGGAGGAATCAACTCGCACAAGAAACTGTTTAAGACATTTAGTGTAGCTAGTGAGTGAGCCACCACAACATAAGGACACTCGAAAACCTCCAGAGAGGAAAGAGGGAGAAGTAGGATTGCTTGACAATACAAGATCATACAGGCCAGAGGTAGACTACCACATGGTATTTGTAGCTGGAACGGACAGGTAGCCTACACATCACACATGTGACTTTGCTATTTAAGATCTTGACCTGCGCTGAGCCTGAGGAGACATATCCACTTTATTTACTGCCACTGGTAGTCAGGAAGGAATGAGACAGAACTCCACTTACTGCCTGCTCTCTTATGTAGAGACTATAGGGATGTAACAGTGTGTTTGTCCAAACCATTCGGTTCAGGATGTTTGGTTCGGTACTTGACTTTCCTCAGTTCGGTATGCTCCATGACCCAAATAATTACTATCAAAATAGTTCAATAATCTACTTACTCCAATGTGTGGAACAAGTTCAAGTTTATGTAAAGTTCTCACATAATGTTTTGGCAGCGCACCACTAATACATCCATGTAACATGTTCATGGATGTATTTGAGCCGGCTTAGCCAAGTTAGCCTGGTTACCCTGTAGTGTCGCTGCCATCAGAATGACAAACGAGGCCCATAACACTGACCAAGTGCGACACTAGTGCACTATTATTAAAGGCCCTATGAAATGAAAAATACATTTTCCCAGTTTTAATCCTGAGTCCCTGTGTTAACTGTTCATTTATCTCATTATATGTAAAAAAAAAAAAAAAAAAAAAATCAGTATCAGAGTATTTTTACATCAAAATCCCTGTCTTTTCTCTCCCTGTAAAACTCAAGGGTGTTTACAAAAGCTCATCCAATCAAATCTGACTTTGGGCAAGCGGCTAACCACACTGGTCATATAAAACCACACTTCACTGTTTATGGGCCGAAGTAGCGAACAAAGTAATATGGAGAGAGATAGGACGAGATGCGCATTTGGATATTAGTGGGCAAAAACTTTGCACACAAGCACTTTGTCTTTTGGTGCCTGCTCATATCTATGTATGGTTTAATGCTGCTGTGTGTGGCTATCAGGTGATGCTGGACTAGTTGTTGCTTTGAGTGTAGATAGATTTTCAGTTTGTTCACATTAATTCCTGTAATGTCTATTGATTACACTCTGGTGATTGACAAGTATAGCTATCATTGAAAGCTTACTGTTGGATGAGGCCACCAATTTAAATAATACATATAAAATGATTAAATAGCCTACTTGAGGCTTCAGTTTAGGGCTGCTACTATTATTTTCTTTATCAACTAATCTGCCAGCCTAGATTAATTGATCAATCATTAGGTCAAAGAAATGTCAAAAAAATGTAAAAATGGCCCGCCCATAAATGTCCAGCCAGTTACTTTCCTCTGGCGCTGGGACTGGCCACCTGGAATATGAGAACTGCTTCAATCCGGTGTGTTACTAATAGGCACGTTAACTGTGGAGAAGTGCTGCTCGATATTTAGAGAATAAGCAAAAAAATTCAATTTAAAATTGTATTTCCCAAATTACATTTGTTTTAAAATATGTTATCTTAATTTCATATATGAAATGGCCCAAAATGATCACTTTAAACGTATGACTGCCTAACACAATTAAAACAGGGCATGAAATGATTCCATCCCACAATTTTTTAAACAAATACGTGATAATCACTGTAACGTGATCAATATGAGATGTTTCCACTACACATGATTATGATGGGATATGCAGTTTCGGGTCAGGCGCGGATCTGGTGTTGATGGGTCGGGTCAGGTTGTGTTACTAATTGGCCATATGTGCGGGTGGAGGGGCGTGTGCGGTGTTGCACGTCGCCCGGGCGGGGCGGGGCGGGGCTTGAAAATCAGACCCGTGCAGGACTCTGGTTGGCAGTGCAGCGATAGTCTATTTTGGGATTTTAAACTGTTATGCTCAATCGGAAAGTGGCCCATATTCTACATATTAACCTGCTCTGTCATTGTGTACACGCTATAAATACAGTTTGTAGGTAAATATTGTGTAAGTTGTGTGGTCACCCGGTTTCACCAGCCTACCATCTGTTTAACTTGTGATCATCAGTGTGATACTGCAACGAGATTCAGTGTTTCCTCTCAAGCAAGCGATTTAAAAAGACTGAATTCAGGAAAATAAGTGAAGAAATGTGAATGTTTCTTGTTAGCGACACCATTTAATTTACACAATGCAAGACAAAAAGGAGCAGACGCATATATAGTGTGTAAACATTCAGTGTAAGATAATTTAAGACTTTTAGGACACCTACATTTTCTGTTCGTGTTTTCAACAGCTGCCGTCGTAACCACGACAACCACGACTCGTTCCGCTGATAGTCACCGGTTAACACGGTCACCGGTTAAACCGAAACAGGCAGTTTACTGAACACGTTTCATCCTTACATAAAAGTCAGGAGCTGCTTCTGGATCGCATGCAAATGTATCATTAGCCAGCAATATGCCACACCACACAACGACTATCGGGTTAACATACATTTGTCAAAACCGTGAACATAATTCAATGTGGCTCAATAGAGGGTTTGTGGGATTGTGCGTATGACTAGCTTGTCAAACGTTAGCTAGCTAACTCATGTTTGGCCATCCTTTATTGGTATAAAAAACAACTTATTTCATTGTGTAGCTACTTACCGGCTCTCTGTCAAGAATGTTTACTTTGTGGTAAAATATAACTCCATGTCGCTGTCCCCCACCAACGCTGACATGGTTTGTTTTAGAACAAATAAGTATTTAGTGCACTGGAGGGTTTTGCAGCACACAGCCATGACAACACGCCCATGCATTGCGTCACTACTAATGCTGCCTTCATGTGCTCCTCGTAATAAACACAACACAGCCGGATTTTAAACTGGGTTTAGTTTCAAATCACCAGCCACAGAAAAGAAAATCTTTCAAGGTTAAAGTGCCATTGCTTTGCATCGTTTTTTAATTGAATTGAATAAACAGTATTATGGAGGTAAATGGAAGTAAATGTTTGTTGCATATGTATTTTCAAATGCAAAACAAACACAAAACGAGAACACTGGAAATACAGTCTGAATGAAAACAATTACCAAAAAGTGCACATTTGCTATCCCTTCATTCTTCTCCTCCCCGGTGATTGCTGAGTGAATCATGTAAATGCACACTCACTGCATTCATAGTAAGCACAAGACAGAAATAAATAACACAAGCCTACAATTACTTCTACATTAAAAATAAAACTGGAAAATATGTTAACAAAAGTTCACATTCTGCAGCAGAATCAGAAGGGAACTATGCATTACCAGTCTCTTTGAGCACTTTGGCTTTTTTGAAATACAAGACTTCACTGTAGATAACTAAAAGATAACCACTGCCAACAACAACCACTGTATATTAATCCCAAAACAACTGCTAAACAGACCAGACTCTATGGGAATATACAGGGTATAACATGAATAACTCAATAGGAATACTAGTGTATAACCTGTGATTAAGTAGCAATGTGCAAATGTGAAAAACAACAGTCTACACAAATAAATTAAAATACATTTCAAAACTGTTTAACCTGTTTAGTACAGTGTCCTTTAAACACAGCACAAAAACATGTTGCAATTCCACAAAACTTCACATGTAGTTTGGTATTTTGGCTGGCTCATGCTTCAGGCCTGGTATGTGTCCTCTCTTTTCACAACATGTTAAATGAACTCCATATATCTATCTTCTTAAATGCAGACAAAGGCTATTATTTAAATTTTAAATAGCTATTCACAATATTTACAAGATAGGAGTGGCAGTTTCCAATTAATCCGCCCCACATGTCTTTAGGCTATGCGTGGAGACCCAGAACACCCACACAGCTGCAGTGAGAAGGCTGACAGTTATTATGATGACGCTCGGGGGGAGATTCTCAATAAGATTCAATTAATATGTTAAGTCTAGATATAGTCAAATACTAACTTGAGTGAAAAGGCAAAGGTGAAAATATTTTCTCAAAGTATATGACACAGCAAAAATTGCATGCAAAGCAATAAAAAACTATCAAATCTAAATTAGATCAAAATACATACTGTAAAATCAGTTTTATAACTTCTCTGCTCTCATTCCAAAACAGTACATACAGTATGTAAAAGGACAGTAAAAAAGGTTGAGAAATATGAACTTATGAAAGTTGTGCTACAGCCTTACAGTTGTGGTATGTTGCCTAATCAAATAAGCAGTATCAATGCAGATAGAGACCTTTAAATACACAGGACGAAGAAATAATTAAACATTACACCTACAGGTTAAACAAATATTTCTGACCCTAACAGCAGTTAGTAGAGGTTTCTGTACATATTGTCTTAATGGTTGTTTAATAGCGCCCCCTGCTGACTAGTACACTGCTACACAAACCCAGTTCTTTTATTTGGCTGGTTGGTTTTAAGTTTACACATGTCAAATTGAGGAATAGTGACTTTCATTGAAAATAATAAAAATGATAAGAAAGATAGTAAACAAGTAACCTTTTTAATTGAAAAAAGGACTGTGAAAAATGTAGGTGGCATATGTGATGTGTAGTGTTCCTCTGGTGTCTCATGACAGTTTCTTTGTAGACTATATATTGTCTCTGCTGCAAGAGACGGTGTCACTCAGAGCACAGACACAAAGGAAATAACAACAAAGACACTTCTGTCACACTAACAGTGTGACAGAAGTGGTGTGTAGATCACTGTTGGTCATCTTTGTAGCTACATCTCTACCAACACAAGGGAACTGTCTATATAAAGGAATATGCTGATCTACATTCCTGACACAATATTTCAATTATTTTCTTATTCATAGAGTCCACTCTGTAATTCACAGATTAAAGATATCAGGATATATAGTGCACAGGTTTGAACATTTTTTACCATGTAAATCAAACAGTTGACCAATGTTCATCAGTGTCTGATTAAACCAATACTTAACATCAAACTGCTATCCTGTATGTTGGTTGTACTATCATATTTGTTAAGTTCCAAAGAAATGTGAAATTCTTCAGCTTTAATCCACAATGACGACATGGCACATAAGCGTCAGTGAGTTTTATTATAATCCAATGAAATACTATTTGGCTCTCCAAAAAAAAAAGAAGAAAAAATCACAATGAACAAATGAACAGGAAGTACCATACAGAATGAAATGTTTAGAATAATGGTTTATTGATTTTTATGGTATCAGTGTTGTGTCGTGTCTTGAGAATCTACAAATATGGCAACTGTAGGTTTATTGTCTGTCCGTGCGATGAAAACGTAGCCTATGTCTACAAAATGACTCCAACACTTCTTACTTTAACCGAAACATGATAGCGGACTTAATACTGGAAAAAATACATCTGATTATGTCTTCTAATAATCTCTTCAACATATAAATTAGACAATAAATTAAAGCCAGTGAAAGCCCTCAGAAAGCTTCGTACAAAGAGGTACATAAACTAGTCTGTATTAAAACAACAAAATTTGAAATATCAAAGCTAAAGAATCACAGTAACGGCAAGCTGCCAGGAGGCGCCAGGATGATCCCGAACACATAGAAAAGTCCCATGAGGAGGTTGAGCTTGGCGGTCTTCTGAGGGATCTTGGCGTAGTATCGGCTGCGGAACTGCTTCTCCAAGGGGAAGGCCATGGGCAGCGTGAGCAGAGGCAGCGCCATGCTGATAGTGTAACGCGTGGCGAGGATGCAGAAGAGCACGTAGGGGACGAAGAGCATGAGGTTGTAGAGGACGTAGGAGAGCGTGGGGCCTATGAGGATGGCCAAGGTGACAATGCCCGCCTGCTTGTCAGAGTCCATGTCTCTGGTGTTGTTGCTGTGGAGGATGGCCTCTGTGTTGAGGGCCAGCGGGACGGCGTATACCAGTGGCAGCACTGACAAGTAGCCAACCTGCACCGCGTGGGCAAACATGACTGCCAGAGGGCCAAAGGTGATAAGGATTACCACGTCTCCCAGGGCCACGTACTTTAGACCGATGCCTGGGGGGAGAAAAGTAAACAGCAGCCACATTTAGCAGTTGTCAACGCAGTGCCATCAAATCCTGCGTGTGCACAAGTTCACATTTCAGCCAAATAATGCAGCATCTGTTTTCACTGTTTTCATACTCTCTGGTTCCAAAACTTTAAATGATTACTATAAATATGGTCTTCAAGGTTCTGATTAATCCCATTAATAATTAAAAGATGTACTCGAGCATTTTATAGTTATATTCCCAGAAAGAGACTCGTGAGACACATTTTTAAAAAAGAATGGTCAAAATCAATGCAGCAGAGACTGAGATATGCTGACTTGTTTTGGTATGATGTGTAAAACGCCCTTTTTTTATTTTTTTGAATATGAATTAACAATGACAGCCTTGCAAATAGTGCAGGTCATTATTCTTGCTCAACTGTCTTGCACATGAAGTCCTAAAAAATGTTTTAGTCAATCTGGATTTTTTTCAAAGGGGAAAAAAATAGTGTCTGTGGAGTTCCCCTAAAGTAATACTTTACTTTTTTTTTTTTTTTTAAAGGCGCAGCATGTAGAATTTAGTGGTATCTAGCGGATAACAGTAACAGACTTGGCAGAAATGGAATATAATATTCATAAGTTTGTTTTAATTAGTGTATAATCACCTGAAAATAAGAATCTTAGAATGAGCCATTTATAGCTACATAAGGAGTGGGTCCTCTTCCATGGAGCCCGCCATGTCGCACCACCATGTTTCTACAGTAGCCCAGAAGGGACAAACCAAACACAGACTCTAGAGAGAACCTTTCACATTTTCCGTGAGTTTCACAGCCACGTAGGTCCCCCTACACACTTGGAAGGGGAGGGTGAAGGGTATTCAGTTTGTTACAATCTGCAACCTCACCACTAGATGCCACTGAATCCTACACGCTGTACCTTTACATCTACATTAGGGAAATACTATATTTTTAAGTTGAAACATCAAAACAACTTTAGCTTGAATCGCAAAGTGGGGCTGCAAAAGAAAAGAACATCCCGTCATAAAAAGAGCTCCAAAAATCTCCCTGTTCTTCCTAAATGAAATTCTGGTGAAAGGTGTGTTCTGTACATTTCTTCACCCACAGGGAGAGACGCATTGACACTTTAGCCCCTTTCAGACATGCACTTCACCTCATGAAGAAATGTAACACATTAGTGTCATGTCTGAAAAACATGCAGACTGTCTTTCAGGGCTAGTTCACCCAAATTACAAAAAACAACCAGCTGTAGCTCAGTTGATAGAGGGTCTGTCTTTACACATAAGGTTGATCCTGACAAAAGATTGTGTGAAATGTGATGTCAAAACTTTTTATCATTTACTATGTAGCCATGCAGACAGTTAGTTTTATGTGTGCAGGTTTTTAGATATCCTTCTCTGCCACCAAAGACACACCACTGTTGAGTGTTTAACATGTATCTTTTTAGTTCTTTGAGCAGCATTAACACACCACCACTGTATTGGAGTGGAGGCAGACGTTTCATAGGTAAATATCTCAAAACCACATAAAATCCAAACTGTCTGCATGAATAGATAACACCAGACAAAATATTTTTGGAGGTGAAAACTGTTCTTACCAGAGTTTGATTTTTTTGCCCTTTATTTGGTAATAAAACATAACAGACAGACCATGAATGTGATGTGTATATTTTCCTGGCATTTTTCCAGTCACTAACCTTTATCTGGTACCTGGAGCCACTATCATGCAATGTTGCCAAGTGCAGCTTAAAAACAAGACGTGTGTGTGTGTGTGTGTGTGTGTTCTTCATGTGGAGGCAGGAGTCCAAGAGATTCAAGTTAATATTTCACTCACCTCCTGTGTATAAAAAAGAGCTGGAGAGTCCCCCGAAGTAAATAAGGGCTAGGTGCTCCAGTCGAAGTGTAGACAGGAAGTAGAGCAGAGTGGCGCACAAGCACCCTAAAGAATATAACAACGCTCCAAACATAACGACATCCTGCGGTGCCAAGATCTCGTCTACAAGAGTCCTATCATCACTCTTCTTGTGGTCAATCCCTTTTGAGAAGTCATAGTAAGTATTTACAAGGTTGCCTGCCCCATGCACCACGAGGACAGCCACCGCACACACCATCAGGATGACCAAGTCCACAGATCCCTCCAGTTTGTACGCCAAAGCACTGCCGAGGGCCACCGGCGTGAGTGAGGCGCTGAAGCTCCACGGCCTCAGCGCAAGCACATAGGCCGCGCACTTGTGCCTCACGTCCGAGGCGACGCGGGCCATCCTCGACATGTGGTTGGTGCCTGGAGGGTGATTTTGCACCAAGTTATTCAAACCAGTCTGCCATTGTTGGCCAATATGACCATTTGATCCAGCCAGTACAAATGTTTCCGCCCTGCTATGTTTCTGCTCTTTGGCCATGCCTTTGCCAGGGTCTACAGTACCAGCAATGATCCTGAATGCCAGAGTCAGGTGTTCCTGCGGCAGTAAAAACATACCAGTGAAATGTCAAGACAAACAAAGCATACATTCACACCACAGCGTTGACACACACTGTACTATATCACTGATAAAAAATACAGCTCAGAAGCAAAACTTCAATACTTTGAACAGTAATCAAGATGGCATCAACTGCAGGCTTGTTTACAGAAATATGTGTCTAAATCTGGATGCTGGGGGTCCGACATTAACCAGGGTCTGAAATTAACACCCACCAAGTGCCAATTGTATACAGCTCGGAGGAAATCACTCATGTTTGTCCCTACACGGTGTAGACATGTCTACAGTTAACAATGCTGCAAAACTGTAGGAGCACTCCAGACGGTCTGACACAGTGTCTACACAGAAAGCAGAGCAGCAGCAGCATCGAGTGCTCTGTCTGTGTGTGTTTGGCCAGTAAAAATATGCTTTTTTTCATCTACCAGTCCTCTTGGCAGGTGAGTCAAAATGTTAATTTCAGGGTTAGTCTTGTAGCATTGTGGTCAAAATTAACACAATACATTAATATCGTTCTTTTAAGAAAATGTTTTACAGGGTAGAATTTGTGTCTAAGCTTAAAGGACATCCCCTGAAACTGTGCCTCATTTATTTTGGCATTGTTACTATAATAAAAGACTGTGGCAAGAGGTTTACTGATGTCATTTTTAAGGCTGATTTTGTATAAACATGTACTGTTTGGGTTTTTCAGTCACAACAGAAAGAATGGGAAAAAATCTTAAAATTATCTTAGCTAAGTTTCAGTTTTTTTAAACTTCTTCAAGTGTAAGTTTGCTAATAAAAACCTCTTCTCAGTATTTCATAAAGAATGTGAGCAGTACTTATACACCATCTAAATCCTGCACTCATAAGAACACTGTAAAATTGTAAATGAGTGTTGTTTTAATGTTTTTAACTATTCTGTTGTTTTATTTTATGTATTTTTTTTTATTGAAAAAATGTACGGTGAATTAGTGTAATGTGTGACACCTAAGCTCAAATGCATCTATCTCTTCTTCTAAACATGCCAATGAACAGGACGGCTGTCAAATTAAACCTGGGGTGTCATGTAATTGAAATCACATGACTTACATGTGATGCATTAAAGCAATGTTGCCAATTGTTATCAGATTGTGTTTAGGATACATTCATGCATCCAAATACACTATAAAATGGTGAAAACACATACTTCTTTTTTCCGTCAATTCTTTCCATTGTCCCACTTTGGAAAATGTGGTTTGAAAAGTGACAGCATGATTCTACTAATGTGGGACAGTCATATATGTTGTTGAATTGGTTAAAATATGCATTTAAGCACATTAAATGTGTACAAAATATAAGACATTATACTTTTTGTAACAGCAAAAACATAGTAATTACTGAAACTGAAATGACTTAAGTCTTGAGTGTTACTGACCAGAGAAGTTTTTATTGTATGAATTCATTCAGACCTTTCAGTGAGTGTCCCGGATTTCAACGTGAACTGTCCCACATTAGAGAAAGGCACAATTTGGCACAAGGGACACTTTTATATTTGCCATTTCTTCTCTGTGTATGATAAGAGTAGAAAACACCTTGGAGGTTTCAGAATGGTGATGTGTGCGGATATAATATATTTGCTTCATGTTAAAGTATACTGCTGAAGCGCCAATTGCAAAAAATTGTCCCACATTACTCTAATTCACCTTCAAGAGATAAACTGTCTGAACGCTGTGCAGCGGCAGCACAATAGCAGCCAGAAACTCTGAATTCAAAGTAAAGTGGGTGTTTTGGTCTCGCAGTTGACTACTGAGATTATGGGATTAAATGTGGCTGGCTACCACCGAGCTAACCCTGTGTGCCGGGACAGAGAGGAGGAAATGTCCGACTGCAGCTCTCACCTCTTATGTCTTCACCGTCCGACACAAACTGCGCTTCTTAAAAACATACTTCTGGGCCCGCTGAGGCTGCTGAGACGACAGGCAATTGGATATCTTACGTGTCAACTTCGAGGGTACTTGACTGGCTGGCAACTATAAAGCCTGCTGCACCCGACGGGCGCCATTTCCTCCGCCGAACGTGCAACGTCGTAAAGAGGCGGAAGGAAAACGCGCCTCATACAAATGGTTCCGACGTCTTTTTAATCCCGCAAATAATATGTTCATAGAAAAGTTCTGTTCATAGCAAAGTATTACACATTAAACCTAACTGAATTAAAGTGGTTACTCAGAAGATTACCTCAAACAAACAAACAACAAGAGCTTGGTATAATTTAATTTGTTCAAAAGTAAATAATTACTTCTGTCTTCTTATCATTAAACACCCCCTCCAGACATGTATTAAGAAATACGGAAATACCCTGCTTGGAACAATAATGTGGGTCTGATATATGTGTGTGTGTGTGTGTGTGTGTGTGTGTGTGTGTGTGCGCGCGCGCGTGTGTGTGTGTGTGTGTGTGCGTGTGTGTGTATTTATATAAATTACATTGTTAAAATCTCCTCCTTCTCCCTCATTGAAAATTCCAGAATCTATAAATATGCAAATATTTTTTATTTCAGAAGTTTTACTGCTGGACACAAGATGTCTCCTACTTCACTGTAAAGTCCATTCTCAGTGTTTGTGCACTGCAGTTTCCACATCACACTTATGTAAACTGAATATTGGACCATGATTGGCTTCCAAACCAGTTGTGATGTCACAAATCATGGCCCATTGCAATGAGCAGAGAGAAACTTTCCACTTTCAGCAGATGAATGTGAAAACAGCCTTCTAGTGTCACTCTGCACATACATTATTCTTCACAGTGAAGCTCAAACATCCAACAAGGAGAAAACAATGTTTTTGAGTGGAGGGGAACTTTAAGTATCAAATATATAAGGTGATAATCTTTTCACAAACTGAGGCAGTGGAAAATGTATTAGTCTCCACCCAGTTGCATAAAACAATGGATTAAATTCCAGGAGAGGGAAGAGAGGGAAGTAATTAAAGTTTATTTCTTTAGCACCTCTCTAGATCAAAAAAATGGCAAATAAAAATGAACGGAAAGTTGTAACTGTTATTACAAATACAATACACAACAAAGGAATTATTGATTGATAACATTACAATAGGATAACAGATGTAATAAATCAAATATAAGAAGTCAAATAAAATACAGATGAACCCAAGAAAAGTCCAAGTTCAAGGAGGCATGATGATGTGTAATGTGACAGTGATGAAGTAGGTGACCCAGTTCAACCAAACAGCCTGGAAAAACAAAAACTCTGCTCATATCTGATGAGGAGAAGCACACAGGACACACAGTAGAGTGGAAGAGCAGGCCGGACCTCAGGGTAAAACCAAATAGCTTCCTTTGGCAGAGATCTGGGCTCAATAAACAGCCAAGCTATGGAACAGAAAAGCCCAAGTTAGGCTCAAAGCTGAACCATAACACAGCGGATATAGTGTGATTAAACAGTGATAATAAAACTAATTCTTATATACAGCAATAGTGGGGATTTTAATTAAATCACACTCATTGAATATACCTGGGAGTTTCTAAATTGTACCCCTTTTTGACCACCACAGGTTCAAATTATCATCATGTGTCATTTGTCATTGTCCTACTTCCATCTATCCATTTAGCCAAAAAAGACAAGACAACAAATGCATGTTGTTTGTACACCCCATCACCACTCATGGACCCCTGTGTCACTTCGACAACTGGCAGTGCTTCAAACTTAATCCTGCAAGCAACCTGTATTCTCACTGTGGCCCAGCTATGTTCATGCAGTAGACATTTTTCAGACATTTTAACTTGTCATACCAGGAAAAGCACAGGTGTAATTGACATCATGAATCACAGCTATATTCCATTTATGTGTGCAGGTTTCAGGGCCCTGCTTTAGTGCATGCTGGCTCGCTGTCGTGACTTACTGGAACAGCTAAATGGAAGAGAGCAATCATTAATGTTATTAGTTACACCTGTGCTTTTCCTGCTATGACGAGTCAAGTTTCTGCTGTAAAAAGGGTCCATTGTGTGCTGGCAAGTCCGAAATACTTGCAAGTAGTGGGAGCAGCCACAACTTGAAAGTTTCTCAAATCAATAAAAAATGCATCTTTTGGAAGGAAAAAAAAAACACTGCAGCTGCACTTTGCTGTAAATGAAATTAGTTGTCATTTATATGATAACATGCTAAATTGGATGTTGTGCTTAGTCCTGGATCTTTTGGAGTTGAGTCACAGAATATTGTGTAACACTGGCTTCACTTTTTTACAGCAGCGTTGCATAAAACTCAGAAAAAAATCATGTTCAAAATAAGCCATCTGATTCTGCTTTAACTGAGCGTGGCTGCAGCGAGTGATGGACAGAGCGCGTTTGGTTTTCATTAGATTGTCTCGACACTGACCCCTTGCCCCATCTACAGTAATGTGAAACCAGTCCTCTGGCAGGCGCACTGTGCGGAAGAGAGCCGAGCAGAGCTGATGCAGTCTGCACTGCTTTCACTACCCGGTCCGCAGGCTGGACTGCGCTGCTGCACACAGCACCAGAAGCTGCTATCCAAGTAGTAACACAGCCTACTACCGGAACGTGCAATGGCTAGGAAGTAGTGTTCATGGGCATAGATGGTAAACCTGTGTAGACTTGGCTGAGGGACTTTTTTTTGTTTGGTATTTTTTCCTGGAGGTGTGATATCGCAGCCATGGTGTGCTGTCCGGCTCCCAGAGGTTTACGAAGAGGCGGCTGGGGCTTCGCTCCTCTGCTGGCTGCCGCGCTGCTCACCCTTCTGCTCGCAGGGATGCAACAGACCACAGCGTTTCCCTCCTGGAGGTTAGAGGTATGCTGTGACCACTTCATGCAGTGAAAGAGTTGTGTCTGAAACTGCGAAGGTCAATATATTCTTTGGTCTGTAATTATTAGGTTTTGTAAGTAGGTTTCTGTTTCCTTTATAATACCAAAATAACAAAACACCAAACTCCATTCAGAATTCTGTTAGTTAAAATTGGCCCTGCTCATCTGTAAAGCTAGAAAATAGGAATGCTATGGCTTTTAGTTATATTAAAAAGTTAAAGTCACTTTTCAATTCGGCATATTGCTATTACATGAGGCATCACTCATTTCAAATGTTAACTAGTTATAGTCCAACTTCTATTCACTGTCCTCCACTTATGCAGCAGTATGTGACCCAATGTAAAAGTCTGATGTGCACTGAAATAAACTTGGTGGATCCTCTATTATTGTCATTTACCACGACTACATACTAATTAATAATTAATCTTATTATGGGTTGCAATCTGTATCCATTTGACAGCCAGGTAAAAAGGGATTCAATTACATTATTATTTAATGAAGTTTGGTCTTCAGTAGGGGATGGCAGGTATCAGGACAATCACAGGTCAGAACTAGAATGAACAGAGTGAATCATCTTTCAAAGTGGTTTAACCATCATTTACATAGCTTTCTTTCACTGTTATTAAGCTTTAAAATACTTTTAATAGGGATCCACCAGCCATGCAGTTCCAATCATTTCCCTGGTTTCTTTAAACGCATCATTAGTTGTACATCATTAGATGAAATCAGAGTTATGGCATACCCATGGCAATACACATCAAATTCAATTAATGTTCGGTTGAGGTGGAGATAGATTAATCAGATTAGGCTTTGGAATGGATCCCTGTACACTAATAGCTTCAGTGAATTGGATAAATGTGTCCTTCCACACACAACTTCAATCACTGCCACCCACTGGCTGTGTATTACAGCCAGGCCCTGAGGGATCGCTTTATGTCATTTCCTTTGCCACAAACTGTCATTATTCCTCAACCAAAGTGACTACTAGTGACAATTACATAACTGCCTTAGATAAGCATCTTGTAGGCTATACAGAATATGTAAAAAAACAAATTAGAGTATAATTGAATCAGTTGGTGAATGCAAATTGTGGTTTAATTGTAATTTCTGATATATTTACCTTTATTTATGCTAAAAATAATGAACTGTTTGCACCATTCAAAATTTAGATATACAAAAAACACATACAAAAAGTATTTCTACATGTAGATCATTAATTAACACATTTCCTATCAAAATCTGATGGATACTTGATGTTTTTAATTATATAAAGTTAAATAGTATTTGTTGCATTGTCCCTTCAATCTCTCTTCAACTAAGGATGAAATCATAATTCCTGTTTTAACAGTTTTTGGAACTGAGGTTAAACTCTTCCAGACTGCGCTCAAGATCTTCTGGGATTTGTTGTCAGATGTTTTGCCCTCCGCGTCAGCGCTCACCACTGGCTTTAAGGTTTAGTCTAGCGCACTTGTTTCAGCCCTCATGGTTCATCTTTATTTGTGCCAAAGTGGGAGATTAGATTGCAGTGAATATAATAAGACACGACACAGAAAAGAACCGCGCCGGCCTTACTACATTAAACACCTCATAAATCACTGAACACGAGAATCCAGTGTGCCAACTGAGGTCAGGAAAGAAACCGTTGTACAAAACAATAACCGGTATATATATCCATATAATGCAATGCAGACACAGTATCTTTAACATCAGAGCAAGAGACGTCACCAAGTTCAACAGTAGTGTGGGACAGTCTGCCAGACTGCCTGCCCCTGTTTCACTATTTTGGTAAGGAAATGAAGGAAGTACTGCATCTATTTGTCCCGACTGGGCGAAGCAGAAACAGGAACCTGAGGATAGGGTGTAGAATACAAAGTGAAGGGAGTGGCTTTAATATTTGCTCTCCATCTTTAGTATTTTTCTGCAGTAAGAAAATGTCGGATAGGGGTGCCAAGAGGCTCTAAAAAATAAGCATGAAATCTATACATTAAAGGACCACCATGATGATCTTCTTATGAATGTATTTAATACTGTATGGCATGATTGTTTACACTATTGAGACCTTGGTATGCTTTAAACGAACTTCTGAAGCGTCCTCAGACTAAAGGCTACCGTTCCGAAGTGTAGAAAAACTGCCATCAAGGCGAGGGGTAAGACGCAATGAATCTTACAAATGGGGATAACAGAGCTGACTTTCTGTCAGTCTCTCCTCGAAGGTATTCATGGTGTTGTAATCGGTTGTACACACAAAAATGATGGCAGTAGTTGTGTGAAAATGGGGGAAAAAAAGCTTGAGAGGGAAGTTAAGACACTGCCTACTTTCACACCTCAACACATTGGCTAATTGCTGAATGAAGTGGGTATACTTGTCGGATTGTCTGTTTCGGAAAGTTACAGAAATTGTCGGATGCAGCCCCCACTGTTCTGATGTTGGAAAAATATGTGTGGGGGTTGCAAGGAAGTTTCAGATGCTGCTGGATAATCTGACAGGAATTATTTGAAGCGTATCCTCCTCCTGGCTGCATCCCACTACCTCCCTGAACTCTCTCCTAGAACTGTGTTTTGCATATTTTAGTAGATAATCATCTAGGTGTTTGGATAGTCTCTTCTCAAAGACATACATAGTTTTGAGCTCAGTTGTACACACAAAACGTGATGGTAGTAGTAGTTGAGTGAAAAAAAAAAGAGACCTTGCTTGACAAGAAAACCTCGTCTACTTCCATGACATCTGGTCAATCGCTGCGTAAAGTGAACATGATTGTTGGATTGTCTGGTTTGGAAAATGTGTCAGATCCTGACATTTCTGAAAGGATGTTTCTGATGTTGGACAGTCAGACAGCATTTTGTTTGGAGCATACTGAGGCATTTACTCTTCTTAACTGCAATCTGTTATCTCATAGGCAGTCTCTATGCACCCCCTCACATCTTACACCTGATGTCGTGGTCAAAGGTTGAGCATTAGATGTCAAATAAAGACAAATGTAATGGTGTTTCTATGAAGGGATGATATGTTCGTTGGTCTGTCTCCAAGTACACAGAGATAAAGTTTAAATGAGGTAAAGTGGTTGTTTTTAAAGATGTCAAGATTCAGGCTACGTGGGCAGTTTTTCGGTTTTAATGTACACCTCCTTAAATCCTCCTTAAATTTATCAGGTAGGACAGGGAGCCTTCCCGCAGTCAAGCATAAAATGGGCTATTGTGACAGGATCACAGCCCAACTTCAAGTGTTGGAAAGTGGATTTATTACTTAAACCCATCTCCATAAAAAGTTATAGGTTTTATCAACTGGTGCGATCACTGTTATGAAATATTGCAGCCAAGGCAAACCGAAACTTACCTTCAGTCACAGAATATTTATGAAAGCACTAAAATGCAAAGCACCCATAGATGGCCTTTCAAAGCTATAAAAGGAGCATATAATCCAGGTATTATTATTTGGAGTCAATGTTGCTCATCCCCAAAGACACATCAGACAACCTATCTGTGAAAATGATCATACTTAATGTTTGGAAAGCACTTTTACTGCTGACCACTTCCCTTTTCCAAGAGATGGAATGCGAATGTATAATATAATCCGTAACATTCACATGCAAGGCAATGAAATAACGGAGTTCAGTACTGTAGTAACTGTCATTTTTCAAACTTGAGTTTAATACCTGCAGCTACAAAAGTCAAACCCTTTCTGAGGCTTGTAATATGCATTGATGTGCCAAAAACAATCATTCATCTCACTGAATTCCTTCAGAAGCCTAATCAAATCATCTTTAGATTGGTGCCCAACAACAGCTTCAGAGCCCTCAAGGTTCAGTTCCTAAATTCACTTCAAGGGTGATCACAGTGTGAGGTGATTAATTAAAGGTTTTTCTTTGTCCAAGGAAGAAGCTTACACCACTGTGTTGCTCATCGGGATCCGCAAAGAGGCCCGTTCACATGTGCTTCACCTCTCCAGGAACAAGCGCTACACCCTCACCCCGGAGCAGCTCAAATGGGACAAGTTCAAGCTAACATACAAGTATTCATTTGCTGTTCTTCCACAAGTTAACACAGCAGCAAAGCACAGTTTAACAAAAACACAAAGTGTTGGTTTTGGCAGGAAAATACAAGAACACATGTTTTTCAGCTCAATTTTGCATTAGCAAAAATTAAATGCGAATTTTATGTTAACTGCTTTTAATTTCCCAAATGTCTTGCATATACAGCTGTTTGTATCCCTGCCGGTGTGTAGTACTGTGTACAGTATTTTTTAGACCATCACTGGACATTAAAATTGTCATTTCAGACTCAGAATAAAGACATTATCGGGTGGGTTAGCTGCACCTTAATGGAATAATTTACCTGAGCTTGTCAATATATTCTTACCTCATGTCAGTCAAGATGTCCTTTGAAAGTTTTAGGACCACCAACAGTTCAAAGTGCATCATCTGACAGTGAGCGCCTTACAGAACTCTCTGCTTGCATTTGTCAGAGAGGAAAATAAAGGAGTACAGTGGACTTTCACACCCACACAGCAATTGCTTGGCTTCAACACACTTGGATTGTGCTGCACAATCTGTTTGTGGAAGATTCAGGGATACTTTATTATTTTTGGAGCTGAGAAATGATGGTCCCATAAACTTAATAAAGTCATATAGAAGAAGATTGATCTAGCATGGTTGGAACACAGTATTTTGGTGATCCTGTAAACTTTATGATAATGAGCCAAATTTCAATCATTCCTGAATTAGTAAAATTATATTTTTATCTGTTTCATATTGACAGTCAATGACACTAGCTGATCAACATCTGATATTGATTCAAATCATCCATATCAGTCTAATCCTGGCTGAGATGTTAGAGAATATCAAGGTTCAGTAATGGAGCTGTACTTGCAGTGCTTGTGGGAATTCTGGTCTGTCTAAACAGTAGCCATTGTGTTTTGGCAGATTCCTCTGCTGTAGCCTAGAGGAATGTGTGTAGAGACCGGTATAAACTACACAGTTCTGTTGTTTTTTCGAGCAGGTTGCTGTCCTTCCCTACAAACTTGATAAATGCCAGCGACACGCGTCGAGGCATTGCCAAGGCTTTTCTCATGTGGAGCGATGTCTCGCCGTTCAGCTTCAGAGAAGTGCCAGCTGACCAAGAGGCAGACATAAAGATCGGTGGGTACTCTGCATGTGGTTGTATCAATCCCCAACAGATGTTCCATGGCTCCGAGCTCCAGACTTCTGCTTTGTCTTTACGGTTTTTCTCTCCGTGCTGTCATCGCCGAAATGTTTTTTCCTCCAAACTCATTAAATCACAAAAGAGCGACTATATTACCAAGCTTATATTCAGCATGATTCATAATTCTAAATGAAAAAAATAAATATATAAATGCTTAACAACTTCCATATATGTCAGCTCATGGTGAAGCAGTCTAAATTATGCTTTATCTGTCCCTTTGGGTACAAACTCCAGGGTCCTGCATAAATTCTCAGTGACAGTGAGAGGAATGGTTGTCATCCTGCAGGGTGAAGGCTGAAGAAAAAGCTCTGTCTTTTGTAATTCGTCATCCCACTGCTGTAGTCTACACAGAGCAGAAATAATGGAGTGAGGGTTTCCCTCCTCGGCTCTGAGGTATGCGTCTCTCCCTCTCTGTTTTGGCAGGCTTCTACCCCGTCAACCACACAGACTGTCTGCAGTCCTACTTGCACCATTGTTTCGACGGCATCACAGGAGAATTGGCTCATGCATTTTTCCCGCCAACAGGCGAGATCCACTTTGACGACCACGAATACTGGATTCTGGGAAACATGCGCTTCAGCTGGAAGAAAGGCATGCGTTTTTATCATGTTTATTGAAACAGCTAATATATAACCGATAAAGTGATGGATGCAGCAGACGCTGAACTGGACAGCACAGGGGGGTTCACGGCAACTGAAAGAGAAAATAAACTGTATCTTTGTTGCAGGGGTTTGGCTGACAGACCTCGTCCACGTGGCAACACATGAAATTGGCCACGTCCTGGGACTCATGCACTCCATGGACCCAAAAGCTATAATGCACCTGAATGCAACTCTCACAGGGCGCAAGCTAATCACACAGGATGAAGTGTGGGGTTTGCACCGTCTCTATGGTATGTTCATAACCATTATGTAACACTGTTTCGAAAAATAGTACAGGGCTTCAGAGAACCTTTGCCACAACTTAAATGGGAATGTTTTTTCTTGGGCTTTGACAGTGATAAATACACCTGAGAACATTGTCAGTTATCCAGGACATTAGATATCTAGAAGTAGTTAGTCAAATGCAAAAGGACTTAATTGGTCTTGAAGACATTTTGTAATTCATCCAAAACATGAACCACTGAACGGAAAACATCTTCAAGACCTGAAAAGCAAATCCAATTTTCCATCCTGGGATCAGACTACTCACTATCAGCCTGATAATGGGCCGTCGGGAAGAAAAAAAGGCATTGGGCATGCAGTTGCTTGTTTTATCCTGTGTAGCGTTTTGTTGTGGAAGCATCTAGGATGCCTCGCTATATCCCAACATAAAGACCAGTACCAGAATTATTTTTCCTTCTTTCGCCTAGTTTGATAATTTTTACGACAGGTTCCATAACGTTGGCATTAAACATTAAAAATGGAAAAGCGAAAGTGTTGAGTGTTGTAGTTGGTTCTGTCAGGTGGAACAGTAAAGTCAGTCACTAAAGTCATGAAACATGACAGTCTATGATTGGTCAGAGTCTGCCATGTCTCTCAGCCAAGTCACAACAAGGATTCAAGAATTTAAGTAATCTCCTAATCTGACACCGTGACCATCTCAGAAGGCAAAAATGTTGTGTAGTCTGATCCCGGCATTAGACAACCAAAATACACTTGTGAAGAACCAGCGGTACAAAACCTGTGATCCATTTTTGGTCAAAACCAATCTGTATGTAGACCACAGTGTTTGTCTTTGACGGCTGACACTGAAAGCCAACGTGGCATTAATGAATACTGTATAAACTACTCATGAGTCATCATTAGTGTGTATTATGGTGAGTCATTTTCATTGGAACCAAGGACAGATCGGTGATCCAAATTCCTTTGCTGCTGACTGAGAGCTGCTGTCTGATCCTCCTCCTCACTCTGTCTCCCCCTCTCTTCCAGGATGTTTGGACCGGTTTTTTATCTGTCCAGCCTGGGCTCGGAAAGGCTATTGCGACAGCAAGCGCAAGCTGATGCAGAAGCACTGCCCCTCCAGCTGTGATTTCTGTTACGGTAAGACAGAGCAGCAGCAGAAGGCAGCAGCAGTCCAAGGAAAAAAAAGTTTTCTCTCAACTGAGCAGCGCAAGGAGCTGCTGTGAACCGTTTGCCAATGGAGCAACGGGAGCCAACAGGTCCAGCCATGCAGAGCTGCGATGGGGGTTTTTAATAATCAGATTTTAAGGGAGATTACACTTGCCACTGGTGGAGTTTGAGTTAAGTTTTGGGGAGCAGCAGAGTCCCCAGGGAGCCAATGTGTGTTTTGGCCGACAACACTGACAGAGCAGAGCAGGTACCTGCAGATAGGTGTCTCAATGAGTGATGCTTTACACCAAGAATTGATAATACATCAGCAATCTGACAGCCTAAGCCTCTTTAGCTTTACTGAGGGACACACGGGCGCGGATGTCTCCTGTTGCACAACAGGAAATGGTTCCTCCTAACCATCACAGCCCCATAGATTGTTGTGGCTTTCTGGGATTTTTGTCAGCAACAAGGGACAGTGTGGAGAGGCAAGAGGATACGATTCCTGGCTCGCAGTAATCTGTTCCTCATTGTTGATTGGGAGACGTTGTACGGCTGTGGAAAATTCCTGAGTGACTCCAAACCGCTGGAATTTCAGACTGTGGCTTGAGGGTTAGAGACACACAAGGTCAATTTGGATTTTTGCGGCATTAACGAGAGCGACTGTTTTTTAAGCAGACTGTGAGATGATCACAAGGCGGCCTGTTGTGTTTGTCAGAAACCAGATGGGAGAGATTATATTGATAAGACAGCCATGACGCCTGCAGGTCAGGAGTTGTGAAAAGCATGGGGAGTGTCCAAAGTGATAAGGTTTGTATCATTGACATCATCATTGACTTTGACAGTAATCAGAGTTTCAGCGAGGTGTTTGTAAGGGAAAGTTGTGACATATCCAGATTATGAAATACTCAGAAAGGTTTTGATCTCCTATCTCTCCTACCTTCTTTTTTCTGGGACATTGCTTTTAGGTGACCGTAGGGTCATTAAAGTTGCATGTCTTAATTTTAGTATTTACCTGAATGGCTAAAATGTTAAAGCGTTTCCCTTAAATCCTTTTCAGAATTCCCTTTCCCCACTGTGGCTCCCACCCCGACACCCCCGAGGACCAAACACAAGCTGGTCGTCGAGGGCAAAAAGCTTACCTTTCGTTGTGGGAAGAAAATAGCATCTAAAAAAGGCAAAGTATAGTGAGTATCACTGTTTGCTCCGTTATCAGTTCACCTAACCATATACTATGATGTTTCTATGATTTCATTGGGCCTGTTCACACCTGGCATTAACATGCGTCTAGGGGGATCCGGTCACAAGTGGACAGCTCTAAGTATGTCAGTTCACATCTGGCATTAGAATGTGTCTCCACATGCATCTCAAGTGACCACTTGTGATCGCATCTCACTTCCCCGCTCTATATGCTAATAGACACGTACATCATTTCCGTTTGCAAGGACCAAATGCATTGTTTTTAACCGGTTGGAGGCAGCAATGCACTTCCCATGCCTAGTCTGCCGGAAATTAAAAGAAGTTGTTTGCAAAGACCTTGGCGCGCAGGCAAAATCAAAACCCTAAATCAAAATCTAAACCTCTTGGGCCCAAATGGAAATCAGATAGTGTGTTACATTTGTACTCCATCCACGAGAATCCAATGTTAAGTCACTATCTATCGCTGGATAAGGTAACACATTGGTGATTGACTCTATGGCCCGCTCATGAAAGCTCTTGCATTTGCAGTATTATGATTATTACTAACCGGGTGTCAGTGGCAACTTTCCTGCCATGCATTCAAATCACAACCAGCGCAGTTAGTGACACGTTTTCCATCACCCAGTAGTTGCAAGCAACAATTTGCTTGTGCTAGCGTTATGTCACACAGCGTCAGTGACACTGTTCGCGGTCCAAAAAAACACCTGCAATTACCGCTTAACACCATATGGTGCTGCCAAAGAGCACAAAACGGAGATCTTCGAGATTACCACTTTAAAACGACTCTGTTGGCACGTGAATGAGTATGTACTTCCGCTACGCAGAGAACGTCAGTTGAGTAGGTGGTCCTTTAGCTGCAGTCCTGCAGACTTATCCTAACCCTTAACGACACCCCTCCCCCAACCCACTCTATGAGTGACAACGCTCCAAAACGGTCAACATGGCCAGCTACATTGTCGCTGAGCCGCTGTTGAAGTGTTGCTGAAGCACTCGTTGACGTAGTTATGTCATCATGGGCTTGTGTGTGTCTGTAAACATAGATCATCAGATGAGAGCACCACAGTCCACAGAAGCTAATGTTGGCTAGCATAGTGTCAGACAGCTAAATAACGCACTACCACAGCTAGCCATTGTGCGTTTACAAATTGTAAAGTTACGTTACATACCTGGTACTCCTGCAATAGCTGCCACCCTCTGCCAAGCTGCATTTTATAAATTTCTGTCACAGTAAAAAAAGAGGGTAACATTAGGGTTAAATAGTACAGAGAACTGGCTAACGACAAGGATGAGTTTTCCTTACATTATTTTAGATGGAGCAGAAAAGGAAGTGGAAATGGTGAAGCTAAAACATATGATTGGTTGACACTCCACTGCATCATTGCAGCGCTAAAAAAAAAGTTGAGGCCAGCCCAACTTTGCAGGGCGTCACGCCCGTCATGCAACAAGAAGTGTCAGGCGTCAGTTTGTAGCTTCATGTCGCCTGCTTCTATTGAAAATAACTTGTAGCCTGTTGCTTTGTCGCTGGTAGTCTGAACACACAGTAACCCAAACCATCTCACTGCTCATGCCTAAACCTCACCAAGTCGGTGTCGTAAAGTGGGTGTGTCGTGTAGATACACGTCCGTTCTACGGCTGCAGCGGACTGTACTTTGCCCAGGACGCAATATTTTTTTCCTAGGATGGCTAAGTCATGACCCGCCCTACTCTGCCTCTGATTGGCTTACCCTGATATTCTTACCCTAACCCTAACCAATCTCACTCCTCATGCTTAAACCTAACCAACCCAACCAACGAAGGCAACGAGTACTAGCCAATCAGAGGCAGAGTAGGGCGGGAACTGACTTCGCGATCCTAGGAAAAAAAATGTATCCAGGACACACTCGCGCACACACCGCTTAAAAAAAATATGGCCATATACGACCCAGACCACCTCTGAATGTGGTTTGAGCGATCGGATCTCAGTGCGTCCTCAATGCGTCTTGGGTGCATTCACACCTGTACTTAGAGCGTGTCCACTTGTGATCGGTTCACCCAAGACACGTTAAATCCAGGTGTGAACAGACCCACTGAGCTCTGTCTAACGTCTGACTCCTGTTCCAGCTGGTACAAGGACGGCGAGCTGCTGGAGTACTCCCACCCAAACTACATCTCCTTGAAAGACGACCACATAACTATAGTGGCCAATGCCATCAACGAAGGCACATACACCTGCATCGTGAAGAAAAAAGACAAAGTTCTCACGAACTACTCGTGGAGGGTGCGCGTGCGCTTCTGAAAGGCCACGCCAGCTCCTCTGCACACTGAACAGGACGCGCGCGCACACACCACACACACGGTCACGAGGAGACCTCATTCACTAGGGCACATATTTCTGTTTTTTTAAAAAAAAGTTTTTTCTCTTCTTAACTTTCTACACACAACTGTATCGTTGATTATTTGTCGTTGTGTAAATGCATTTTCATATGTGCAAAAAATAAACGTTCCGTGACAAGTAGTGTTTTTTGTGAACACACCACCTGACTGTGAAAAGATGTTCATTGCTGTTTCCATTTTATGTGGTGATGAAAAATCTGTGCAGCCGTCGTCAGCTGTTTGGGATAATAACAGCTACTCTATTCATCAAGCCTGGACTTCTTCAAAGCTCTTGCTGTTAAGGAAGTACTGGGGTCCAGGGACACCCAGGGATTCTTGGGGTGTCCCAGCCAGATGTTAAACTAATGAATCACTAAGGTTTAATTCAAAAAGATATTAGCCAAGTTGGAGACTGTATAGGAGTACCTTCTCATATACAGTGAACACAAAATCTTCCATTATAGGGCCTTGGGGAAAAGAATCATCCAAAAAAAAAAAAAAAAGATCCATGTCCCTGACGTGTTTCTTTTTGGGGGCCTGAAAAGGTTGAGAAGCCCTTGCTTAGATGCATGCCTTTTGAATAATTTACGCACTGACCAAACTAAGCTACTAAAGCCAGAATAAGCAATGTTATCTACAGCCTTTGGAACTATTTGGACCTTAAACCACATATGGAACACCTCAGACGTCTAGCTTACTTTACTAGCCTCACAGTGAAGCCAACAGTCTGCCTCCGGAGACGGTGCAGTCAGTTCCACCAGCAGCTCTCCTTCCAAGCGTATTCAACACATCAGGCGTAATAATCTGCAGAAGGGCTCCGGTGGGGGTAGGGGATAGATAAAACTGATTAATGAACATTTCCATTTGGTTCTGGCTGTCTAAGTCCCAAGACGAGAGGGGATTTTTTTTTCTGCGTCTGTTCCAGTTAAAGCAGTAAGCAGTCTTGCAGGGAACTAAACTGTACTGTTTATTTTTCTTCGGCTCAAAATCAAAGAATTTATTGGTTTAATCCTGGAGTCGCAGAGCCATTTAAAAACAAAGGCAAGAGTGAAGTCTGGGCCTCTTTCCCCCTGAAAGAACAAAGTACGGAGACAAAGTGTGCAGTGCAAAGAATGACATCACTTTTGGACAGCTACAACCGAGTTGGGTTCAAGGCTGGATTTTTTTTAGGCTCGACTTCCCTTCGTTTTTTTTCTCCTCTGGCAGAGTACAGTTGTGTTTGCATAGCTATGACAGAGTTTATAAATACATGGAGAACAGCAGACAAAACAGTTTCAAACTTTATTTCTAGCAAAAACATTGTCCCCCTGTCATAAAGTGAGCTGACAGTCCTAAGTAAATTTCTAACATTATGTTGGATGGAAAGCACATCCAATGCTGCATCATTATACAGTAGCTCGGGCAGGCAGGAAATACCAACCATTTATAAAATCTGGTCCTCTCTCATGAAGTATAGAAGGGAAAATAAACAAAAGTCAAAACATGAGATCTAAACTTCTAACAGACTTATGGTTGTCTCTTTTTTTCAGAGATACAATCGCCACATTTAAAATGGTGAAATGGCTTGAAGAAAAAAAAACACAGAAGACAAAAAGTTGAGGGAAAATTCTGGAAATTCATCATGTTTGAGCCATCAGTCTTGCTGTGAGACAGTCCCGACTATTTGGTAACAGTTGCAATTGAACAGATATTGATCTGGTTTACGGTTGTAAACCAGTGATGCCGTCCAGTTCCAACAAAACAACAAGTCCCAGAATTCTTTGCTCCCCTCTTCCTCAGTTAGACAGCCTGCAGTGTCCCGGTTGTCCTACAGTTCTGGGCTCAGAATTTGAGGCTGAATCCTGGACCGACTGCAGACGCTCCCTGGTTGCTGGTTGTCAGGTGGAAGCCTGTGTCTTTCAGGTCGTCATCCCCCTGGAGAGATCAGAAAAGGAAAGTGAACTCATGGTAAAGACCAGCAGTCAATCAATGTTCAATCACACCTCTGATATCATGATCGTGCAGTTTAATTTCTTACATATTAATTATAGAGCTGAAAACTCTTCACTGACTGGATTCTCATGAGACATTTTTGATTGTTTTCCACACATGTATACAAGAACATATTATTGCTATTATTATTCTTCCTGGATTTCAGTGGAGAGTCTGTTTCACAAGTTTTTCTACCTTGACAAGAATAAAATATAAGATAAACGATGAAAACCATTGGCATGAAATGGTCTAATTTTTTGGTAAGACAGCAAATATCGACACTGATTTCAAAATTGAAAAAAATAATAAAAATCAGCCTTAAAACTGACTTCTAGGTGGGTAGGACCACTGTTAGGAACTAAAGGGTGCTCATCATGGAAAACACGAGGAGGAAATACCCGGACACAAAGCAGAAGCCTGTAGGTCTGTAATCTATTTAACACAGACAGCGTTCGGAAAGCCTGGTAGCTGTATGTAATGGAGAAAGTGGAGCCTAATGTCCTTACCAGGTGACTGTAGCCCAGGCCTCCCTCGGGTGGACGAGGACTGGTGCCTCTCTTCACCCTCTGTTGCTCGCTCTTGGCCGGCCAGGTGGGGAACATGGACGGGTCGATGGGCAATGGCGTCTCGCGGAAGTACTCGTGCTTCAGCGCCTCGTCTGATAAGATCCTCTTACTGGGGCAGTAGGTGAGGAATCTGGAAAACAGTCAACGATACAGTTCATGTGGAGATGCTAATACACTCTGGCGACGTTTCAGCAAAGAAGCACAAGCAAACAGGCGGCTCGGGAGTGTTGCATGGGCTTGGAGTCTTCACACAGAGACCTCCATGTGTAGAGCAACGGTTAAAAATTGTGAAACTTCCCTTTAATTTATTTTGTTTAAGACTATATCCTGGTTCCAGACTCCTGAGTGACCGCTCTCATCTCAATCTCTAATTCAAATAGGCCTTGTGTTGTTCTCGCTGATGGCAGTTTTCCTGGTTGGAAAACCAAATGGGCTTTGTAGGCGGGATTAAGAAAAATAGTGACAAAAAAATGGCCAAAAAATGATGCAAGCAGGGATGAGATTGATGCAGTTACACAGGTTGTTGGAAATTTGCTACACCTCTCGACTGCTACCTCTAAATGCTTCTGTGTTGACGGGACAGACGGGTCAGTCACTACTGATTGGTGATGGCGAAACATCCCGCCCCGAATAAAAAACAGCTGAATAATGTCGTGAAATAATAATGGCAATTCAGTCTGGTTATCAGGCCACTGAAGAGGTACACTGGTTATAGAAAATAAATTTGCACATCATTTGTGTCCCCAAAAAAAAATGTGGATAAGAGAGATAGAATTTATCCAAAGGAAATAAATTACAAAAGACAATTTGAAAATTGAGACTTTGCATTTAACATCATCTGTATTAACTAAACTACATCTAGACACACGGTCTGAACATGAGACGAGATGCACCCTGGTCTGTGGGGCCAGTGGGTTCATGAGTCCTAATTATACATGACAGGAACAACACAGCATAATGGAGAGCTGCTTAATTGTGAAAATTAGCTTTCAACCTGTGTCTGATTAAAATCTTCCACATGTGAGTGGGTGCAGTGTGGTAAATGATTAACCTGAAAAGGTTTTACTGAACTAACTCTCCCTTCTCTATGTGAGAGGAACCCCTGAGAAGAATTACTAGCTGCTACCAGCTTCATGACACAACACTGGTATCGAAAGGGACAAACTTTCACTACTGTTTTTGGTTTCGAATTCCAAGAATGTGCGCTCTTCCTGCACCTGTGAGCGTGCTACTCAGGGCCTGCAGGACCCAAAAGCCCTGCTGCTTTTCATTTAATCCACAAAGACGCCTTCATAACTGGGTCACCTGGCCATGGAAATTAATTGGTAAAATAAATAAAAAACGGTCAAACATTAATATTGGAAAAACAGTCTGAAGTAGTAAATAAAGTAAAGTAAGTAAAGTGCAGAAATCAATTGCATGTCTAAGTCTCCTCCGGTTGGGTACCGAAGTCCTCAACCTCTAAACACTCACTACACAGAGGTGTGTGATATTCCAAACAGCTCTGTGACGTCTACCTGTCAAACTACCCCTCTAAACCTCTACTACGCTGCTCTGTCTCAAGCTTTTCAAATAGCTCTTCTCTACGTTTTGACCTCCTGTGGTCTGAACCGGTCCTGCCAGCCGTCTGACAGCTGGAAGGTTTCAGCAGCTCTGGAAAGGTGCCAAACTTCCACTGAACCATGATTCCTCCGGCAGAACAGTGGACATGTTGTTACCGTCCTCTGCAGCTGTGAAGTAACGGAGCGGCAGGGTTTTTGCCATTTAAAGGTGTAGGCTGTGGGTGGGTAAAGATCTGAGAGGAGAGCCGAGAAGCTTGAGTCTGCTCAAAACCCGCGGCCGCTAAACAATGCTGATCTTCGGAATGTGCAACAAAGAATTATGAACCCATTCCTCTCAGTGTGAAAATGATTTTCCGTATTAAACATTTTCCTGTAGTGTGGAGCGTCACCATGGTGAGTGTGTCTGTGAGACGGAACATGGGGATGGAACGGGACTGCTGCTGAGGCATGTTGATGAATTACCAGTCCGCTACCGTTGTCATGTTTTAAGTCAGCTTGCCAGAAATGCAGACTGAATAAAAGCTCTGGAAAGACTAACAGAATTTGACAGGATAGCAATGCATTGATCCAAGTAAGGCAGTTTCCACTGCAGCAGTCACGCTGCTTTTTACTGATATTAGTGGTTGATATTTGCCTGTCATAAACATATGATATCAGTATGTATCCCATCAGTAATTGACTAAAAAACACTTGCCATCAAATACTTAAAGACTGATTCTATACTTCTGAGCTTTGAGAAATCTGTCAAATTATGCAACTAACAAACACTACCATGAAAACGGATCCTTTTTCGTGCATTTCATAATTTTCTTCCTATGTCAGTGGCACAAGCTCGCCATGAAGTACTCATGCCTTAATAGCAATGGTCGTTTATCCAGAACACAGATAGAAAAAAAGATGCAATATCAGAGTCAGACTCACTGTGGTGCAGTAAAGATGCAGTGTGTGTGTGTGTGTGTGTGGTGTAATGTTGCCTCTTGTGTGAGGAATAAAACAGCCTTTAAGAATCCTACTTGTTCATGAGGTCAAAGCCTTGGTCTGACAGCAGCGCTCCAAAGCGCTTTCGCAGGTTGTTGTAGGGATACTCTGTGAAAGTCATCTTCTTCACAGCGGGCAGCTCGCTGTAGCCGGGCCAGATCTTCTCGCTGGGTGATCCCAGATCCTACAGACAACACACGCAAGTCAGCAGACATACAGCGCTGTTAGTGTAGGGAGAGATGGATATGAGGTATTCCTACTTTGGCTGATGTATTCATCAACCACAGACATGTGGCAATAGACCAGTCCTAAGTACATTTCAATACTTTAATTCATCATTGGTAAAGACTGTAGGACGTCTTGGGAGGCCCGAATGACATCAGTGCACCCAGCTCTCGTGCGCTATGCAGATGATCTACTGAAAATTATTCAGGCAACCAGGGTGGGCTTCTCAGTTTCCTAATAACTTCATCTGGGTTGACGTCTACCTGCAGCTCTACCCTGTGGTGCACTACTGAACTGCATGCTGACCTACTCGTGACAGATGACACACTCAGAAGATTTACAGGCTGTAAACACAAGAGCTTTACCTTTAATGATGAGGATTTGCTTCATTTTATAAGGGCAAGTCAGGGCATTTACCTTGAAGATCTTGTTAATTTGGTCAATTTCAGATTTTCCAGGGAAGAGAGGTTTCTGGGTGAGGAGCTCGCCAAATATGCAGCCCACTGACCACATGTCCACAGCTGTGGAGTACTCCTGCGGAGAGAAGAACAAACATAGTGGCGGTCCGCAGAAACATAAAGTAGACAGTCTGCCTGGCACGTTTCTATGTTCGTCTGTCTCGTGTGCGAAAGTGGATGTGCTCTGACGGCTGCTGGAGCCCTGCCGCCTCACTGTGTAAATCATACTCTGTAAAACTCAAATTGTGTTTCAGTGGTATTTGGTATCTTATGAGCCAATGCCTCACAGATGTTGCCTTCTCTTGGAAATATATCTTTGGGAAAAACAATGAATCAAGATGATATAACCACATCTATGAAAGTACATCGCCTTAATATTTGTAGTTTCGGCTGTTGCATAGGCATTTGACCTGGCTCTTGCCATGTAGGGAAGCGGTGTGAACTTCAGTTCTTACCTTGGCTCCAAGCAGAAGCTCTGGTGATCTGTACCACAGGGTGACCACTACAGGGGTGTAGGGCTTCAGGGGGGACCCGTACTCCCGGGCCAAGCCAAAGTCTCCAATCTACAGAACAAGACAGATGAGGAAAAAAAATAGAAATGTGTATGTAAATTATTATATTTTTTAAGTCTTGATACGATTCCTCCAAACGTGTTTATTTCACGACGGTTCATAGTGGATCAAATGTATCAGTGCACAAGGTGGTTATATCTGATTTGAAAAATTACTGTGATTCATATTTTCTATTGTCAGTTTACATAAAATTCACACTAACAAATGTCTGAGAATCTGGTTTATTTACAGACCAGCCCAGTCTGCTGCTCATTTTGCCAGAAATTCATGCTCTCATTGACTTTTAGTAATCATGTGTTGTTTGTGCAACTGTGTTGTGTTGCTGCTAGCCCAAAGGAAAGTTGTGAATCATCCTGAGACGGATTAAAGGAATGACTTTTTTGATTTTCTGTACTATGTTAAAAATAAAAAAACTACAGATGGATTTTTTTAAACGAAAATGTGTTATTTTAGGGTTAGTTTTTTTCTGTTGGGTTGTGGTAATATTTAACAATTAAATCATGAATCTGGGCTGGAACTCAGAGCAGATTTAAAGTATCATAACTCTCTAGTGCCCTTAAGCCTTCAGACCTTCTTAATCTTCAAGTCACATTCTCCAAATACTCATATTAGAAAATCCACTTTTAGAAACTAATACCCCTTACACCAAAAGTTAACCCTTTGTGGCATTGTGGCTCTACATCTGTGCTTATAAACTGGGTTTAATACGAATGTGACATGAACAGACTTTGGTATGAACACTAGTTACTACCTACAATAGTTCGACTTCCCCCCAAGTTGCCCTGCGTGAGAACCGCAGTGCTAGCTTACCTTCAGGATTCCCTTGTGGCTGAGCAGCAGATTGGACGTCTTCAGGTCGCGGTGGAGAATCCAGTTATCGTGGAGGTGTCGGACTCCTCGAAGCAGCTGAATCATCAGAGTCTTAACTTCACCTGAAAGAAAGAACGTTATGTTTTAACAGAGATGCTGCGCAGCGGAGAAGAGACGTTCACTGCTTAACCCACGAATAAAGAGAGAACACCACTGTTATCCCATTCAACCTTTTAAACACAGAAATGGACTAAAGCTCCACATTACCTGGCAGGAAGGGCTGCTTCATGGTTTCCATCAGACTCTTCAGGTCATGTTCTACATAGTTCATCACGATGTAGATCTTGTCCATATTGCTTCCAACAACTATTTCCTGATTTAGTGGGGAAAACGGTCAGATTTCGTTAGAACACTCCAAGAGATACAATAACCAATAAAACTGTAAATACCTTAGTAAGTATTTCTCAAGTTCTCTTACCCTTACTGTGACGATGTTTGGGTGCTGAGCTTTTAGGATCGTGTTGATTTCTCTTAAAGAGGTGATGGGGAATCCCTCCTTCTCTTTCTCCATCTTCAGTCTTTTCAAGGCCACTATTTCGTCTGCAAACATGAGACCACATTTATTGTTTCACCAATAAACACATCTGAAACCCCAAGAGCACACTGACCTACATGTTCAGTCTCATACCGGTCTTTTTGTCCTTGGCTCTGTACACCACACCGTAGGTTCCCTCCTCTATTCGGTTCAGACACTGGAACTCCTCCACACTGCGACAGCCCTGAAGAACAAAACACAGTGTAATTGAAGACCTTAACACACCATTAAAACACCACTAACCTGCATTAGATGATTACATATGTATATTTGCATAACTTGTGGCTTATATGGATGAATATTTGTGTGATGTTGATTCTGACCTGTAAAGCAGGAAGATACTTAGGCAGCTCCTTCTTCAACTCTACAGGTGAAATTGGAGGGGAGTCAGGGATGTAGTTCTCTTCGGGGGTGGGGGATCGGGAATGAGTCTGAGATTGAGGCGTAGGGTCACCGTCCCCTGCGTCATCCTCGTCCTCCTCCTCGTCATCCATGTCTTCACCACTCTCCTCCGAGTCGTGGTCAAAACGGGACTCTGGCACTGAGGGAGGAAGGGTGAAGTCAGTTTAGTGCTGTTAAGTGCATTTGATGGGCGCTACTAGAATTTAGATATGGGTCGGTCACTGTTACTATGTATTTGATGATTAATTTAGGGCTGTAACTAACAATTATTTTTATCATCTACTAGTCTGACAATTATTTTTTTGATTAAAAATGGCCATTACAACTTTCCCAGAATACAAGTTGACATATTTAAATAAGTCTGACTTGATTGTGTTTGCCAACTGATTGTAAATCTTAATTTAAGTATTTTACTGCGTTTCCTCTGTACTGTAAACTACAAACAATGATCAGAATAGGAAAACTTATTTTTGCCTGTTTGACCCCAATCTATTTAAGACATGGTCTACAAAATAGCTTTTTCCAGAGCTTTTAACTGCAGTTTAAGGTGAAAAAGGAAGTTTTTTTTTCAGGGTTTTTTTTTGTTTTGGTCAAACTACTGTTTCCACTACTATTTCACAGAAGACATTTTGACATCACATTTGGAAAAGAACAGGTGTAAGTAATAAAACTAATGATGGCTGAACTCCATGTGGCTGTTTCGGTTTCAAGGTCATGGTATTGTGCATGTTGGCTCACTGTCACAGCTTACAAGGTCACTTGAATAGAACAAAGCCATCGTTAATGTCCTTAGTATTTTTCCTACTATGACGAGTCAAAAACGTCTGCTGTGTAAAGGGACCATCACACTGTCAGCAAGTTCCACTCCTGTGTTTTCAACCTTTGGTGGTGGAACTGCTTTTTCATTTGAATCACAGATTGTGCCTTTCAGGAACCTGCAGCAAAAGAGTCCTGGCAAAGAAGTTTCTTAACCTTCAAGAGAAGAATTATGAATAAAAACCCCCAAATGTTCAGCAGACAAAGCCAAACCTTTACTGATCCAAATATGATTTATGCACTCTCCCTCCTGGCCATGCAGCTCTTTCATCTAAAATGATTTCCAGATAAAAACTAAACATAAAAACATTTATACACTCAACACAAATAATTACAATTTAGTTGAGCATATACAATAGCTACACAGACATCATATGACGTGTTATAGTAGCATCAATGGGGTTTACTCACCTGCAGGAATATGATTTCCAATTTCTCTCTCCTCTTCAAAGTCTTCCTCTGACTGCTCGTCCTCACTCACGTCCTCTGAAAGGAAGAAGGCCGCTCTGTTAAACCCGTGTTGCTGTATAACTGACTTGACGCAGCCACATCAGTCAAAGGAACATTTATTTTTTACCTGCGCTCTGCTCAGACCTGCCTGAGCCTGAGACAGACTCATCCTCCTCTTCTTCTTCACCCTCACTCTGGCTGCTGGACTCTTCGTCCTCATCGTCATCATCCTCTTCGTCAGAGCCTGATCCTGATGCTAGACAAGGTGAAAAAGAAACATAGTCAGGGGTTTACCATCTGAAATGTCCTTCCAAAGAAGTCATGCTTCCCAAGAATGTTAGCTATTTACAGCAATACAAGCCTTGGACAAGCCTAGCGTGGTGTTTTAGTTGTAGCATCGTCTTTGCGCTCGCTGTCTGCTGGTTGCTGAAAGTGTAGGTCACGTCAATTACCTAAAGACGATTCTCCTGTGCTGGTCTTCCTTTCACTGTCACTGATGTCCTGGAGGTCTGCGAGCAGGTCTTTGCCCTCTGGCTTCTCCTCCTTTGATGCTACAGACATAACACAGTGTGAGCTACACTGAAATATAAAAGATGATCTTGGGAAAGTAAATGACAGGATAGTTAAGAATAGATATGATAAAAGCAACTTTTTTAGAGATAAACTCACTTGCACTTTTCCTTGGTTCGCTATGGTCGGATCTGTCCCGTGCAACGCGGGTGGGACTGCGGCTGCGGTGACTTTGTTTTGGCTTTTCACCATACTCGTCAGGTAGCATCCGATGGTGAGACGGCACTGTGGACAGGAAAGTCTCTTAGTAATCATCGCTGCAGATTTAGCTTTACAGTTCACGCGGGGAACTGTGTTTAAGAAAATACAACCCTTATGGCTGGAGCTGTTGTCTGGATGTGTTTAACCTATCTTAGAAGTAGGAATGAAGAAACACTTAACTTAACTCTGTCCACAGTGAAAAAATACATCTTTTGTCCGACAGTTGTTTGGGTTCAATCACTGACCTTCTCGTCGAGACCCTCGCTCTTTGCGTCGCTCCTCAGCCCTCCTCTCTCGATCCTTCAGCTCCCGTTGCTCTTTTTGCTGTTCACGAAGCTTTCTGTCCCGTTCGCGCTGGCGTTCCAGCTGCTCCAGCCGGTCCCTGTGGTCCAAAAAAAACCCAGGAGAATCCAGTCGAGGTCTGTCCAGACAACCAAAACCCCAATCTTGTCATTGTTAGTTTTCATTTTAGTTTAGGTAGTAAAAGCTTATTCAAACATACAGTTAGTTTACAGCTGCAGGGTTGTTTAGTTACCTTCAGCGTTGTTCTCAGTGACAAACATACAGCCATTAACAGCCTAACCCACATGGATTTGTTGTTAGATGTCAACTTTTTTAATTTGCTAATAAGAGAAAACACACTTTCAGTACTTCTACAGTAGATATAGATTTGAAAGAAATAGAAATCAAAATCAAGTTTCATGCTGCTTAAAGGCTTTAACATCCTGACAAGAAAACAGGGAACACACAGAACACTTGTGACTTTTCAACAGCTCCAATCCAACAAAACATGTCTTAGCATACATAAACATCAGTACTGATTAGGGGTGAAACGGTACGGTCGTACAAAGAATACACTCTGTGACCCAAACAATCACTGTCAAAATAGTTTAGTAATCCTCTTACTCTGACATGTGGAACAATAATCCTAGGGCATGAGTTCCACCTGTAACATTTTGGCAGATTATATATATTATTATATATATGACATCATTAGATTATTTATACTGAAGCATCAGTGTGTAAGCAGCATGTTACCGTTGTAGCTGCTGGAGGTGGAGCTAGTGAAACAGCTGTCAGTAGGCGTCCTGACTCCTTGTAGGAAACAGAAAAGTTGTTTTCTGTTTCCACTGCAGCACAACTAAACTGTTTCCATAGAAGTTTCCACTGCAGCACAACTAAACTGTTTCCATAGAAGTTTCCACTGCAGCACCTTTTTTTTTCCTGCTGTACCGAAAGCACACCAAACCATGACCGCAAAACCGAGGTACATACCAAACCGTGCGTTTTGAGTACCGTTACACCCCTAATGTCATTTAATACGTGGTCATGGGTCAGTGCTCACCTCTCTCTGCGTGAATGGGCCCTGGCCTGTTCCCTTCGTTTCTGCCGCTCCCAGTCTCGCCGGGCTTTGTCTTCTTCCCATTGACGCTTTCTGCGATCGCTCTCTCGCTCTTTTTCTTTGTCTTTGGGTCGTACATGTTTCCCTGCTGTAGAAGCAAAAACCTTGAGTGGATACAGATCCGCAAAAACAGTTCCAAACCTGTCATATTCAGCCGTAAAACATATGTATGTGTTTATGTAATTACGCAGCACTCCCACACCTCCTTCAGCAGAGTGGCTGCGATGACGTCTTTTATCTTTTCTCTTCTCCTCCTTTCTGTGGTGAGATTTGTCTTTCCTTGCTATTTGCTGTGGAGGCTTGATTGCCAGTGATTCATCTTCCTCTCCCCTTCATAAATGTAAAGAAAACATTGTGAGACTGTTGCATACCGTTTGTAAACTTTTTTTTCTTTTGTTACCAAAGTTAAACTACTGAATACACTTTTCCAAATTAGCAACCAACTTTGTTTCCTACAACTTAAAGTACCTGTCCTCTGTTGAGTCTTCCCGGGTGTACGGGGAATTCCGAATTGTTATTTCCATCTTTTGATCCCGTAGTTCTCCTTCCTCCGGAGTATCTCTTTTGGCTTCCCGATCATCCGCCTGTGGAACAAGGCCCTGGGTGAACTTTCCAAGGCCAGAAGAACAGAATATGTGGTTAGTGCCAGAGAGACAGAATATACTGCAGAAATGTTTTTTGTATTTGTCTTGCTACAAAAGCTTCTGAAATAACAATCAGAGAGTGGGAGTCATGTTTAGGTTCAAAATGATGATGAAATTAACAAAAACATTAGGCCAGTATACATTATTGTGTTTAAATTAACAAACTTATTTGCACAAATACCCGAATGCATGAATATTAAATTAGTTTTGAAATACTTTACATTTTTCTGGCGCTTGGGATCTGTCCTCTCTTCTAATTCTCTTCTACGTTTTTTCTCTAGCAGGATTTCGTCAAGAGTTTTCACTTTCCAGGTCTCCTTTTCGTCCCCCATCAGCATCCACTCTGCACCGCCTGCATCACATCACACGTACACACACAACACACAGATGTTCAATACGGGTTACAATTCAGCTCAGCTTCATCTTAAACATGAAGAGGTTTATACCAAAGATAACAAAAGGAGCCAAGATAATTGTAATAGACCCATAGCGGAGAAAAGCCTGCCAGTTGTTGGTCATTGTTTCTTCTATTTATCATTCATTTTACATTTTATGTAAGTGTCAAAATAAGAGCAATGGTAATTTTGTAGTGTTAGAATCTTATAGTCTGTCTCACTGTTACAATGTGTTTCATTTTAGTCTGCTTCATTAGGAAATACAAGAAAAATAAAGAAAATTTCATTCAATTTCCTTTGAAAGTGTGAGATCTAGATGCCCTTTTTGTGTCAATAATAATAATACCTACCATAAGTGCGCTATATTAATTCATTTAAATGTGGGAATCAGTCGCCGCAGGCATTAATTATATTATTTAATTAAGGCTTTCAATAAAATGTCACTTTCAACAACTGATTATACGCCTCTGATTCCCACTAAAATGCATTGTACGGCTCACTTCCACTACTATAGAGAGGTACTTGTCAGTGGTTATAAGAAACAATAAATAGATATGAATCAAGATTTTACAATGTGAGTTAAGTTTGACATGAGGTAGTTATCGGTATTCAGCTAAACCTGCTAACTGTTGGAGTAACTTAACGTTAGGCCAGTTAGGAAGACGTAGCTAACCTTATATACACTGTTATTATTGTACAGTATTGTTTTATATATTATTTCTGTATAGACCGGTTAGTTAAGCAGCAAACTGAGTGAAACGACGGGTCAGTGAACGACTTTAACTCGCTGTTTGTGGTTGTGAGTCAAGCGGCGGATGCTAACACATTAGCTAGCTAACTTCAGCTAGCTACAACTAGCATGGGCGAGATTTGCTAAACAAGTTTCTTTAGCTAATTACGTGGCTGTTAAAAAATATAGAGAGTATAGCTGGTAGAGCAATAAACTGGAGAACCGACAGCTGTGTCCGCAGCTCTGTTTAAACCTCTGGCTGCGGAGAGGGATGAAGATAATCACCGAGCAGATAAAATAGTTAACAAACCTGAGATACGCGCAGCGGTATTACGGCGCACCGGAGGTCTCAACGCGCTGCAACCGTCTGGAAAACTTCCGGTGTGAAACAACGACTTCCTGCCATGGAAAAAATCCATGCTTCCTCTACTAAAATTTAATAATATATCATTTATGTCTCATTTTATTCCTATTTTCAACGTAGTTTTCCTTTATCTGAACTACTGGCATAATATTACATGTCTTGTTAATGTTGTTCACGTAATCTGTAAAATTTACATTTCTAACTTGTTCTTGGTTGCTTAAGACCTCTTTTACAGGCCTAATTATAATATTGATTATGATATTGATTCAAGCAAAGCCTTATAGGGCAAAAGAGGCCTATACTCATCTTTATGATACAAGAAGAAGAAGTCTTCTCTGGGGGAAATGAGTGAAGGAAGAAGAAATTCAAATATAATTTTCAATTCAATTCAATCCAATTAATTTTAATCAGTTATATTGTCATTGTCGGCTTCACCAAAACAGTGTAAGAGGTGGGGGGCACATAAGGACATACATGGCATAAAAATAGATACAGCATATACACATAGTAAGGCACAATGTAGTACAAATATATAGTAATATAGTAAAAAAAAAAAAAAAAGTAAAAACACACGAAGAAAAATGTCAACATATGTGCAAACTTGCATTATACATGAGGTAATATATATCTGAAAGTATTTGCAGTAGAGCTGCTGTACAAATGGTGTTGTAAACATATGGCAGTAGTGCAAACGCAGTGCAATTTGGGTGCAATGATATCTGTACATATACTGTATCAGTGCAGTTATTTGTGAATATACATCAAACACATGGGCAGCTGAGGATAAAGCCATTCACTGGGATGTTAAATTAGTTAAACTGGGCAGTCAGCTCAGTCAGCAAGTCGTTTTTTTTATATTTCACTCATTTTAGGACCAAAAAGTGAGGATCAAGTGCAGCTGTTTGGTTTGTATATATTTGATTACATTTACATTCATACATTTGATTTGCTGTGACTTCTATATTTTGTCATTATCATCATCAATAAATAAATAAATAAATAAATAATAAAATAAGGTTAACATTTTTAAAAATAGCTTCTGAGTATTATTAAGATATTGTTCAACTTCAACGGTGCTCTATGTCAGCATGATCAAAACAACAGAGGGTTAGATGGAAAGGTCCTTTAATGTCCAGATCCAAAGCTTTGCAATACAAAGACCCAGTATTTCCCCCAAGGCAGTGAATTACACAAATTGCAGCATTCATTATTTATATGTATCAAGAGACATTTCAGAGCTCATATTTGCTGTGACTTACATGTTGTGAGTCAACTCTTGACAGCCTAAATCCAAGATTTGCTAAGACTTTTGGCATTGATCATTTCTTATAACTTATCTTACATGGATGCTCAGTTCCGTTTCCATGGTGATGCAGGATAAGGATGCTGCTGTATTCCACAGAATATTTGTCTTAAGAATATTTGTTATCTGTTTTAATATGTAATTTTAAAGTGTAGCCTATATAATATTTTATATAGCAAATACATCCCAAGAAGCCAGACCAGTAGGTGCTCAGTGTTGTTAGCCTTATACCTGTCCATGAGGAGGCAGCAGCACACAAACAGAGTCGTCACCTCCACCAGGCCCTGCAGAGTGACCACATGGCAACAAAAACCAGATAAGCATTGACTACAGCCTTCTTCTAGACATCCTAGGGCCCATGGGTGCTTTGCAAGTCCTCTGTTGAGCCAGCTTTAACATCTTCCCTGGACATTAGTGATACAGATAATATAATGACAGATAATACCTACATTGTCCTACAATACCTACAAAATCATGTGAAACCAGAATATAGGTAAATTTCTTTGTTCTCCACATGCAAATGTAATTTGTCTAAACATACAGAAACCTCAAGGTTTTCTTACTTAAAATGCATGAGATGTGTCACTTTAAAGTCACTAAGTCATCACCACATTTGCTTTGAGACATTAGTATATTTATGACAAAATGAGTAAGTAGCTGAGATTGTTGGATTTCTTTACATCTACGAACAGAAGAGGGCGCTGCTATTCCAGCACAAACAGATCAACGTGCATATCCTCTGCACTAAAGCCAAAACAAATGATTTGAAACAACATAGTGATATTCTATTCAACCAAATCACATCGATCAATCAATCAATCAAATCGCATCTAGGAATCATAATTTCATAAAAATCTACAACATGCAAGCATTTTTGCTTTGCAGTTCACTATCTGTGCAGGATGTGTTGCAACCGGAGATTAACCGAAGTAAAGGTTTAATTGTCCTTTATCACTGAGAAAGTGTCATATAAGCAAGTAAAAGAGAAATAGATTTACGACTTATGACCTCATTGAACACATGAACTATGGCCAAGGTCTCATAGCAAGCAGGAGGCATGGCTCTGTCAGTCTCTGTTGTGGCTTTAAAAGTGCTGGAGAGGAGAGTTTTCTAAGGACTTTTGCAGACTCTTACAGGTGAGCACAGCTTGAGTTTATTTGAATGTGGGGATATGATTTTGCTAAGGGTTACAATCATCAGATCACATGACTTTTTAATACAATTATTTCAAACATGTGGATTGATTTTGCTCTGGAGCTGATTAAACAATGTAAATACTTGATTGGCTTGATTTTAAATGTCATATTTGTGAAAAGAAAAAAAATCACACTTTAATTCAATTGCACTGTGATGCATTACAAGCATATTATTACAGTCATAGTAATCAAACTGACATTTTCCGACAGCTCTTCATCCACTGTGTCAGAGCGCAGAGTTTATGTGAGCAGGCTGAGCAGTGAAGCAGTAACTGAACTGTGACTTCAGGCAGCTGAGGAGAGGAACGACGTATATGGACTCCAACAGTGCCGGTGGCAGTGTGGAATATAATCGCTGGAACGAGAGCAACATCAACATGAACGTAGAGGGTTCACAGTCCACAATGATGAGGTGAGACTGACATAAAGATGCAGAGATCAAATGTAAAGTTTTTATATTAGGAGACATATATCGATAGGTAGATGGGAGATGAATCCACATATAGACATGAACGGATTAAACTGATATATACAGTAGGTTTCATTCATGTGTTTCATTAAAAAATCAAATACGGTTAGTGAGTCATCTACCTCTACTAAGGTGGTTATGATGCAGCTTTATCAATCTATCCATCACATGTCCTCCAGATCAGCTTGATCACTAATGAAACACATCTTTGCTATTTTCATATTGAGGTTCATATAGTTAACAGTTGTGTATTAGTGTTGTGTTTCACCCTGGATTTCCACCCAGACAAGAACACAGTTCAGTGTAAAAGGAATTATTGTAATCTTCAAAAAAAAGTCAAATTAGCTTTCAAACCTGACATCAATTGAATTCTAATAAGTTTTGTAAAACCTTTATAGTCAAACTAAGCTGACTATGTGGGGAAACCAGGGCATAAAATAAAAGTACATCCCACCTAAAGCTGTTTAATCTGACTCTGCCTCTCTCTCTCTCTCTCTGTTGCATTCAGGGTGTACGACAGGATGTGCACAGGCAGAACGGGAATTGCAGTGAAAGCTGGAGGAGCTTTGGCTGCACTGGTGTTCATCTACATCATGGGATACGCCACAGGATACTACGTCCATAGGTGCTGATGATGGAGCCCAGCCAGGAGAAGAATGAGATCCGACATTCTGGATAAACCACAAATTCAAAAAAGTTGTAAATAGAAATGACCAAAAAAGAGCACACTGACAATGATGTATTTGTATGTTGAAGCGGAATAAAATCAAATGTGATTCAGAAGCCATGTCAGAAGGTTTTATTGTGTGTGTTTGATTAACCTCATATCAACATTTTTGATATATGGGAAATCAGGGATACGTAAAAGTTTATAAGTTCTGATTTTATTCTGATGTCCTAATAAAATGCAGTATTGCAACCATGAATCAAAGTGTTTGGCAAGTGAATTATAGTACATTTAATGTACATCTGCTATTTGAATTCCATTGAGGTGATATAGTGACAGCATACTAGTACTTCAAGTAAATCAATCTCCACAGCAGATTATCTTAAGGGTCAAAACCTCTTTGTTGGAGAGACTAGCATCATGTTTAACCCTGGCTCATGCTGCTGTCATTATCTCTAGGATCGCTACTGTCATTAATCTTTTGTCTTCTTGGAGGATTTACTGGTGTTGGAATCGGTGTTGCATGAAGCTGAGCATCATAATTCCTTTTAATCAGTCTGGTGAGAGTCTCTGAATCCCAGTGCATGAAATGCATGAAACACTGGAAAAATCCTCTGCACAGGAATACATCTTATATTTACAGCTTTTCTCAAAGAACTGGGAAGTCAGAACTAAACACACAGCTCCGCTGACAGAAACCAGACTTTATTCATATGAATTCTGGGTCTCTGTGGAGTGCAGTGCAGAAACACCACATCAGTGGAAAAAATAATAAATACTTCATGAAGATAAACAGTCATAAAAATCTTCCAGCACTCCAATCTAATCAATCAATCAGTCAAACTTTATTTGTAGAGCACGTTTCATATTCAGGTTAGTGTGTTCAAAGTTCTTCACAGATGACAAGTCGGTAATAAGAGAACAAATGTAGACCGTAAAAACAACAAAAAAGACAAAAAAGAAAAAAAAAACAATTTGAGACCAATGCACGTGAAAAAACAAAAACGATGAAAATGTAATAAACAGTAAACAGTAATAGTAGTTCAATAGATTGAAATAAAAGTAGATTAAAAACTAGATAAAATAGATTAAAAAGGCAAAACAAAAATAAAAATGATGACAATGAAAGACAATAAAATAGATTTAAAAGCTATAATAATAATAATAATAATAATAAGAAGAAAATAGAGTTAAATAAAAGCTAAACTAAACAACTAGATTAAATAGATTAAAAAGACAAAACAAAGACAAATAAAATTGATAAGAGGGATAAAAAAATATATAATCATAAATAATTATAAAATATAATATAACATAATATAAAATATAAATATAATATAAAATAACAAAATAAAATAGAATAAAATTTTACAACATAAATACAATAAAATAAGAGAATAAAATAAAGTAAATAATGTCTATAAACCATTCTTAATCAGAAGGCAGGCTGAAGAGGCAGCTTTTAAATTTACGTTTAAAGAGTTCAACACTTCCAGCTGCTCTCAGATCCTCAGATCATAAAAGCTGTAAGCTGCCTTACCAAAGGTTTTACTTATTCCTGCACTTTGGAACAACTAACAGACTCGTGCCAAAGGACCCGAGGGGCCATACTAGTTCATATGCTGTGAGCATGTGAGACATATATGCAGGTGAAAGACTATGAAGTGCTTTAAAAACAAGTAAAAGAATTTTAAAATCAATACAGACACTGACAGGTGATAAAAAGCAGATTTGGAGATGCAGTCTGAGTTCAATGCCAGTTAAAATTAACAGTCAGTTTGTAATTAATACAAAAAATAAGATGTCATCTTTGGCATGCTCCCAGAAAGAGTTTGTAAAAAAAGTCCAGGTTCATTTAATTATGATGACATGAGCAACACAAAAATTGCAAAGTCCATCAGTCAAAGTCTTCATATATAAGTGTGAATATACCTGTGATTTATATGGTCACAATAATTAAAGATCGGGCCTTTAACAACTTGATATCCTTCCAAAAGTAAAACTTCTGCAGGATTATTTGCTGCATGTTGACTAAACTCAGCCTCAGTGACCCAAAATGTAATGTGGATCTGTGAGGGTTTTTAAAGTGTTTCCTTATCTGCCACTGAAACAATGGATATATGGGACTAGCTCCTCTCTGGGTTTCAGTTTCAAGTCACACTCAAGACATCTACAATTAATCCATCTGAACCCACTTCCCAGTCATTATTTCAGCATAAACTGTTTTTTTTTAAAATTTTTGGTAAGAAATTTCAACAAAACCTGCCAAACCTTTGATCGTAGATAATTATCAGTTTAAGCTTTTCTGACAAATCACATGACATGCCATTGACAGAAGATATCTCTCATTTTTAAATGTGTACACCACCAAATATATTGACAGTGTACACAACAATTTATCCAAAACACTTAGCAGCTGTAAGTACAGACACATTTCCCTGAAATATGGAGTGGAATACCCCCATCATCTGCTTTAACAACACTTTGGCCATCTGTCTCTCTATGAGGTGTAATAAGCTTATCATTTAAATATTTACATAACATCCTAAAACAATAACATCTTAGGTGATAACTAGCATGCATGTTCAGAAAGCTGACATGCATGCTAGTTGGGTCATTGAGTACAATCCTTCAGCTCCAATGTATCCGGACCAAATCACTATGACAGCACATAATTTGAAGTTGTCTCTTATCTGAGAACATAATTAAGATAACCAGGAAGCAAATATAATTCCGGTGGCAATAAAACATCACTTCTGTGTAGTAGAAGTCCCACCAGTCTAGTTAGTCAATGGACAAAGTCCTGTAGAAACAAAAACACACTATGTTGGACAATCAACCAGTCATATTTTCATTTTGAATATATTCTCACAATAACATGCTTTCTACGAAATTTACATAATGTTTTAATTTCGCCTGTGCCAAAAACATGTGTCTGTGCTTGGCTAAAGATCACACACACACACACACACATGCACACGCACACACACACACACACACACACACACACACACACACACACACACACACACACACACACACACACACACACACTGGCATTAAGCCAATTAAACCCTGGTAGCACTTTACCTGAAACACATTGTGATGCATTAACCACAGATTAAACAGCCATTAACAGAACTGTTGATTTCATAAAGTCACAGTCATTTCATTATTATAATAAAACAATGTAAAAGCTGCGTTTAGCCAAATACATTTTGAACAAATGTTTCTGCATATTATTCTTCTATGTTCTGATTAAATCAACCTGCAATCACAAATGTGGTCTTACTAATCTTGTGATGCCTTAAGAGGTCTTGTTATGTGCACTAAATGTGATTAACAAAACATCTTGCTTACCACAATGTACAATATACTGAAAACTACAGTATCCAGCTGCAAACTGACTGAAACAACAGCTGCGGTCTGACAAACCCACACTGCCCTCATGTGTCCAAACAGAAACAGCTTTAACACAACAGCACTAAGAACTGAGGAAACGCTCAATAAAACAAGGTTTTCTTTGTGCAAACAATCCTACTTGAACTCCTCTTTTACCCAACCAGGAATATCAATTTAATGTTCTTGGAAATAATGACATTTTGTAACAGGGGGTGCAGATCAATAAATAGTTCATTCCTCTGATCACCACTAGCACCATAAAGACTGACACTGGTTGTCTATAAGAGGATCTGAGCCAGAATTAACCCTAGGGATAGGTTAACAGTTTTACAATAGTGTCTGACAACAGTCAGGTGTCCATATGAACACTGAAAGAGGTTTTCCTCACTGTAATCATTCCTCCTGTTCATACTGGCTGTTAAAAGATCCCCCTCAAATGTGCTTTCATTGTAAGTGATGGAGGCCAAAATCCACAGTGTGTCCACAGTCATTTTGTGCAAAAATGCATTTAAAAGTTTATCTGAAGCTTATATGAGGCTTCAGCAGTCTGAGTTAGTCTTATCATCAACTACATTATTGCTTTAAGCAAGGAGCTGCAAGCAAAGACACAAGACAACCTAGAGGCCTTGCGAAACATGGCCTTGTTCAGTGTGAAGGAAACACTAAAGCACAATAAAGGCATCACTGAAATGATTAAAGTAGCTGAGCTACTGGGGTACCAGCCCCAAACAATTGACAAAATTGTTTCCCAGTGGAGAAAAATCCATCTGATGAAGTGAATAACATACAGACTATTCTGGATCAAATGCATTTGAGGAACTGTGCAAAGCTGCACTCGCTGCCCTCTCCTTGGCACACTCAAATGCGAAGGTTGAACAGCTGTTCAGCCAAATGAGTGTTGTCCAGTCAAGGTTAAGAAATAGAACATCAATGCACAATCTCATCTCCATAATCCTGGTACGGTATGGACTAAGGCTGGCTGATGATACCTGTTACCAGCATAAACTACCAAGTGAAGTTCTGCGGCAGTTTGGCACCACAGCAGCATATAGCTTTAAGGCCACTCCATCCTCTTCTGCTGGTTCCAGCTCAATGGTAACACAGCTGGACACTGAAGATGAAGAGGATTTCCCATGTATGATTCATCATATTTACATATGCAAGGAGTGGACTTTCTTGAACTGGTGGAGATGGAGACACACAGCTGATGGTGGCAGTGCGCACTGCAGTGTGAGCAAGAACAGTGCCAATATCTGGAGGATTGAGCAGCTGGTCACTGCCAGCAAAGCAGCACAACAACCAGGAGAGAGCTACTGAGAGGTGCCTAGCGCACACATCATATTTATGTGAAATTGCTAGCTGCAATTGTCCAGTGAGATAGCATATATAACCTTGTTATTAACTTGTACCTATAATTGTTGATCAGTTAGGTTGCATGTTAACTAACCACCAACACAATGCTCAAAACTATAATAATTCAGAATGTGTAGTTTTACCAGTTAATAAGAAAATAATTAAAATGTAACTGTTCAATAATCTGTAATGTGTAATTGTTCAATAATTCAATGTGTTGTGTTTAAAAAATAAAAATATCTGATCATAAAAATGTGTTGTGTTTATTTACTTTAAAAATAAAAATATATGGTGATAAACAAACAACTCTAAACTAACAAATTTAAAATGATAGCTTTTGCAGAGATGGCCAGTCAATTTGAGGAACGTCAATGTGTAATCTACGTAATGACGCAGTTGTACATCGTTACGTAATGACGTCACGTGCAACGACATTAAACCGTAATTTAGCAACTTTTAGCACCAAATCGACCTGCTTGAAACAACTTCCCCTGAAAATTAGTTGGCTCTCACCTATATGATAAGACAGGGTGAACTTATGATGTCTTGTCGAAAAAGTTGACAGATTGCCTTATTTTTATTCTTAGTTTGCCATGAAAAACAAGTTTTCCCAACAGTTGTTTCAGTTTCATCTAGCAGTATGAAGGGTGATTTCCATCGTCATTAAAACCTTCAAAAAAACGAAATATATACCCGAGGAGACAGCATCAAAGACAAGAGAGAAATCCTTTGGAGAAACAAGAGTTATTCCAACACATTCCATCGTGTTGGAATAAAATCAGTACAATTACAGAGCTGACCACGTTGGTTGAATAACAAACTGATTTAGCAATAAACTATTATTACTAAACCACTGTTGAAAAAATATAGATGAATTTGTATACAAAATATTAGCATTTGTTGGTCGGGGGTATGATGCTGTGGGGGAATCCGTCAGTGAGCTGTGGACAGCAGAGAGGCGGAGAGGAGAGGCGGGTCTGACGGAGCTCCACAGCGTGTCTGAAGCAAAATGAAACATGGATGAGGAGGTCGCCGAAAGTTGGGAGGAAGCTGCTGATAGCGGGGTAAATAACGAAAGGCCCAATATACCTTCAATTAACGGCAAACATCATTTTGGCAGCTAGTTTATATTTACATGGTTCCTTTGAGAAGTTCTCATAACGTTGTTCCATGTTTTTAAACGAGTCCCACGGGCCAACAATGTGGCTGAAGCTAACGCGTTAGCTTTAAGAAAGTTAGCCAGCTAGCGAGCGAGACAGGCTTCAGTTAGACTTATCCAACTAACAACCCGAGTGACGACAGCTATCTATGACTTATTTCGCTTGAAATAACGTTAATATATCTTATTATTAGCGAACAGTCGATATCTAACGAATGTACAAGACGCGAGCTAAACCCTCGGATTTAAAGTTGCAGTTGAGATGCTAAGGTTGACGTTAGCTAATGCTAAGATAGCTGTTTATTGTGCTGCTAACACGGAACATTTCAATTAAATGTTTCACACATCTCTCACAAGGCGATTAAAGCCTCTTTCACGATCCACACTCGTATCGTATTCAAATCCTCATACATTTTATAACGCTATTAGTTTTTAGTTAAGGAAATATTCAACTTAAGTATTGATTCACACTCTTCCTCTCAAAAACGACGACTAAGTTACCGTGAATCAGTTCCAAAGGTTGAAATGTTGCTGTCATAAAGTGATTATGTATAACGGATGTATAACTAATCAGATTAACTGTTTATCGGCTTCATAAAACTGTATGAATTACATTGTTTTAACACTGAACCCTTCGCAGGGCAGCTGGCGTTAAGTGTTAGCTGATTGCTAGCTTTCTGGAGTAACTTTGTGGTTTCCTGTAGTTCACTAGGCCACATATTCCGCCAAGTTGTAAACTTAGTGGCCTGTTAGTGAGCCAGTTATGTAGTTGTAACATTTAGCCAACATTAGTTGTCGTCACGGCAAACTATTGCTACCTAATGACGTCAATAACGTGGCTCTGGGAAAAAGTTGACCGGAAGCAGCCAGTCAGGTTATGTTACAGACACTGCTAACATTTTTATACCATATCTTCCACTGGTTATTAAGCAATGAACACAGTTCCCTAAAGTGTACCTGAACTGACCTCATTAACAGTTTTGCTAACATTTGATGCGAACATTAGCCGGCTGAGCGCTCTCTCTGTTATGACTTGGCAGCTGCTCTACACATGTAACTTATAAATAGCTTGTAACTGAATCCTGCTTTCCATCCACTCTCTGACTTGCTTACTATCTGCCGCACTTTTCTTCCTACCCTCCCAAATAAGTATGAGCATGTTGTTTGTTTACACAAATACATGTTTTTGGTGTGTCCCTCCCCCCAACAGGAAATGGAAAAGCGGTTAGAAGAGAAGCTACGGATCAGCCAGAAAGAAAAGTAAGAACTTTAAAGTTAGAAGAAACACAACCCCAAATGTGGGACTGTAAAATGATTGCTTTAATTTCCATTAAAAACTGTAATGTTGTGCTTATCTGCTAAAGTACACAACTGAAAAAACCTGTAACAAGTTAATAAGATATCCACTCTTCAGTTCACAATATAGCTGATCTACTGAGATACACTTAATTTTAGTCAAGAATCAACAACTGTTTCAGCAACTGTTCAATTTATCAAAAGTGAGCTGAGTTGAAGAGCAGATCTTAAAGATCTCCTCCAGACATGTTTTAAGACGTATATAAAATACTCTACTTTGAATAATAATTTGTGACTGTTATGGTTTTTCCACAAAAAAAGTTAAATCGTCTTGTTAAAATCCTTAAAATTACATCTACTCCTTTTCCCTCATTAAAAAAAAAAAAAAATAAGTGGAGGGGGCTTAAACAGTCCAGGGACGGTTGTAAGATGTGTTGTACCAAATATGTAACTTTGTTGATAAACAGTAATTGAGTTGGAATTTCTTTCATAAGTCTGTAGGCCATGGGTGTCTTATCTAAGCTATTATTGATTCTGTCTCCTGCCTTTAATACAGTGACCTCTTCCTGTCTGTCATATGGCTTATTTTATGTGGACTGTGTGTTGTTGCACTGTTTCCAGGGAGTCCAGTAATAATTCTTCACGGTCTCCATTGAAGACCACCATGGTAATCCAGGACGACTCTCTACCAGCAGCACCGCCGCCTCAGATTCGCATCTTGAAGCGTCCTGCAAACAACGGGTCGTTGGGATCAGCCTTGAATCAGAACAGGCCTACACCACAGGTCAAGTCTCTGGCCCAGCGGGAGGCAGAGTACGCAGAGGCCAGGAAGAGAATACTGGGCAGCGCCTGCCCAGAGGAGACGCCTCAGGACAAGCCCAACACTGACAGGTAATATTGACAGTTTAGAGGTTTAACTCAGTTACATTTAGTATGTGTCCTAACTTTATGCATGGAATCACTGTTTAATGAATAGACTTTATTTTGTGGTCTCTTCATCTACTTGGACTCCAATATCTTTGGTTGTTGAGTATTTAAATGTTTATCTCTGAGGCACAGTGCCGTCTTATTTCTTAATTTGATTCCAACTTAACAATTTGATTTGACTTTTGAGGAAGTGTTGATTTTCACTCTACGCCAACCTCTACACTTCTCTTAGACTAGTCCTGAATTATAAGGAAAAATAGCTGTTAATACAAATCATAGGAGAAGCACAAGCGAACAATCAGAACGACAACTATGGAAAAGTTGCATAAATCTGTGTAACTGCTGGGTTGTGAGGTGTGTTGTTGACCTCTCTGCTGTTGTCACTTTCTGTTTCTTTTTGATAACTACAGCTGCTTGACAGTAGGTGGAGCTTAACAATATTTACAGAAGCTCTCTGGTGCAACTTGACAGAACTTGACTGTTTCTTGTTACCATTTCAAGTTAATGAACTGAATTAGAGGAGGTTGTTTTCAGTTGGCTTGGCGTTGAATTGTGCCAAAATGAAAGTAAAAGCAACCAAAATAAACACCAAAAATGGAAAAAACTTAAAAAAAAAATCTTTTGTTTAAAAATAATTTTCGAGCCAACTTTCCTGTGACACAGCAACATAACAGACAGAGAACTAAAATCATGTGTGGAGACCTGTTTGATGTGAGACTGCATGGCTCCTGTAATCAGGACAGTTCCGAACTTGCCAACTGGAAACGAGCTGCGAGCCGTTTGTGTCCAGCAGCTGGCACACGGAGAAGGCTGCTGTCTCTAATTTATCCCTGTTTCCCCTCTTTCTGCCAGGCCAGGGCGCATTAACTCTACATTGCCTTCAGAGGACACCAGATCAAACAATCATACTGTCCGGCAGCCAGCCGGCCCAGACGGCACCCAAGGGTTCCGACAGCACAGATAAGTTGGCCCCTGGGCCACCCAGCCATTGAGGGGAGGGAGAGATCAAGGGCCACCTGAGAGCAAAGACAGCACTGTATTTTTTTAAAGCTTCCTTCCTTCAGTTCCATTATATCGAATGGTCTGCTGCCCGACTCTTCTCACTCGGAGACCGCGTGGAAGCGCCAGGGAGCCTGGAACTCCAGGAGGAAGTAAAAAACGGATGGAAATGTGCTCTCTTCTCTCCCCACTCCAGTCTGTTTGACACTGTGATTATGAACATATTCTGGACTCACTGTGATGATCCCTTTAAGAGACCCCCCCACCCCACTCCCACCCCCCCACAACCCCCACCTCCATCTCTCTCCTCCGTCAGTCCCCAGCAGTTCCGTCGTCTCAGGACGCCTGCAGGGTCAAAGCAAAGACTTAAAACAAAAAGATAGCTGAAGAGAAGAGGAGAAGTGACGGGCCATAGCAAAACGAGATGAGCTGGTACATGTGCAGCAGCTTGTCCCCCAGCAATAATACCAGATATCACTTGTCACACCATATACATGTTTTTAATCTTCCAGATGTTGGCTCACTAAATTTTTATCTTTAGTTTATCTTGCTTTTTTTGTTATCGATACTAGGGATGCACTGATATCTTATTTCAGATGGAGTTAAAAGTGTGAGGAAATTCTTCATATGACTTGCCAATACCAAGCAACAGCTACAAGTACTAAACGTTATTTTAAGATTTCTTTATTGTCATTTCTCAGCACGCACTGAGATATTTGAAACAAAACATGTACTCTGAATTTGACCCATCCTATACATTAGGAGCAGTGGGCAGCCGCAGTGCATCCTGGGGACTAACTACCAGTGGTCACTGACAGGAGTATCAACCCAAACACGGCCAGGTTTGAACCCAGGCCCTTCTTGCTCTGAGACAACAAGCGCTGACCACTGAGCCGCCATGATGCATTATACATAAATCACCAAGAGCCTGTTCAGTAAAACAGTATATACGTTTTTTAAATAAACAATATCTGCAGTTTTTTATGAAATAGGAAACATAGTTTTTCCACCTTTTTTTTTTGTTTCATAGTAAAATGGTCCCGAGCCGTTAAGTGTTTGTTTAAACAGAGATGCTGTGGGCTGCAGCTTGCGGTGTTTGATCTCTTACAGTAAAGTCACCACTGATGCTGAGTACTTATTTGGTAGCTGCCCTGTAACATTATCAGTGCACCCCTAATATGTACATTGCCATTTGTTTTTAAAAACTGAGGGAAAGGGTGTCGTGTGTCAAGTTGTATATCTGACAAGTTCTGTTTACGGTTTTCTTTTCTTTTTTTTTTTTTTTAATTAAGCTTTCCAGCTGTCTTCCTTGGACTGTCATTTCATCGTTTCTATTTAAAAGTAAAAGCAAAAAAAAAAAAAAAAAAAAAAGCAAATGAAGATTGTGGATTGAAGTCCATTTTAAGTAGCTTTTCTGCCTTTTTGTAAGAGACGGCAGTGATGTCGAGCAGTATTTTAATCGAAACAAACCAAAAGCCCATTTTAAAATCACCCTGTATATATATCAATTAATTCAGATGTCGTTATTTTAAGTCGGTGTCGGCAGCAACTAAAGGGAGGGTCAGATGGAGAATGAATTTACTGCTGTACTTCACAAGCCTCTCCGTCATATCTCCACCTCGTCAGCGGTGTGCTCCTCTCTTCATGTCCTTCACTGACTTACAGTTATGCAGGAACTCAGGTGCAAGTGAACCAGACTGAATGAATGAAATGAACGAAGATTGTATTTTTCCAGCAGGTTGGATTGCTAGAACAGCAAATGTCCGTATTAAAGCTCGAGTTGAGAATGAGGTGAAATGTAACTGAAGCGATGTCCACGTCCTAAGATGAACGACTGAATGCCAGTCTGTTGGTTAGTTGTTTTTATTTTGTTTTGGTTTTTTTTCTGTCTGTTCACTAGTCTTGACTGTTGGCATCGTGGTCACAGTAAGAAACGGTAACATCACTCCCTGTGTGATTGTTCACTATCTGGCATTTTTAACTGATGGTCCACTGCTGAAACGGAGAATATAAACAGTTATACGTGACCCAGAGAGGAAATGACTACCTGGCTGTCCAGGACCGCTGTGCCCAGTAGATGTTCTTAGTTTTTCACCTTTTTATCTGTTCAAACGGAGAGGAGATCTCAATAAAGCCATATTCAGTGGTGCACATCCATCAACAGAAAAGTTCTTGTAATGGTTGAATTCAGCTTGTGCCTCCTGTATCACACCTTTTACTTCCTGGTTGTTGATTTTGTTACTGTAGTAAGTGAAAAACTGAGTATACCTGAGGGAAAATTCAGAATACTGGAAGAGATTTTAGTTCAGGAAATCTAGCAGCAGTGCAGGAGACAAAGACGGGTTTAGCTGAGCTCTGAGTGAGAACACAAACTGCCTGTAAATACAGATTTAATAAAATGATTTGCAAAAAATGTCATTTTGTGTTGTGATGCATGTTCATTTCATTACTTTGAACTGGCAGGCAGCAGCTTTTGTCTCATAGTATAAGTACATACAAGGGGGGTGGGAGACCTCGACTAATATATACCGTCTCTATGGCCAGATATCACTTTCTTTTTTTTGTAATTTGGGTGAACTAATCCTTTAATAGGCTGAAACATGAAAACCCACCAGCATAGTCTGTTTAACACCCACAGGATCACAATATTAAATCATGCTGTAACTTCATAGTGAATATTAACGTCCTCCGAAACACACACACGACAGCTGACATAAAAACAATTTATTCACAAAGGTAAACATAAGTTTGCATTGTTGGTCCAGTTGTAGATGCAGCTCTGACATCCACAGCTTTGTCTGGCTTGGGTGACTGATAGTGTCCGACAGAGGGGGGGGGCAGGCAGATGCTAGCTGAAGCCGATGACTGTGTGCTCTGCGGGGGACAGGGTCTGATTCAGGGGCGGCCATGTTGGACAGTCAGACAGGATGACGTTCAGACGTTTATACTGTTTTTTGGACGAACGCTTTTGACGCATCAAGCGAAGACAGTTCAGGATTCCCATATCTATCAGCACCTGGAGAAAAACAAGACGGCAAGTGTACAGTTAATGCGTGCTTTTAGGAACATACCAAACATTTGGAGTATTTATCTGTGAATTACTTTTTCACATACTGACACCCTCAAACCGAAACAGTTAAATAGAATTCAGCCATCGTTAATTTGATTATTTACACCTGTGCTTTTCAAACTGTGGCATGTCAGTGAAAAATACCTATGAAATCATCCATGTGCTCGTGGTAATAAAGTAAGCATTAGCATCTGTCTCAGTGCTTTAATGTTGAATATTATCTGTTACTTATTCTATTAGTTAAAGAGCAGAGTCTGAACCTCTATGGTTCCTGTAGAGGAGAGGAACCGTACAATTTAAAAAGAAGAATGGTTCCTCAAATGAAATGTTCAAAAAATCTGGCTATGCTTCAGTAAATTTTAAAGAAATTGGAATGTTTTATGATTTTTTGTTTTACAGCATAGAACAAACTTTTATAGCCACTTCTCATATTGATATTCACACTCACCTCCACCACAAAACATATGAGGAAGTTGAGAGCAGCCAGAGCGACGAGCAGCAATTTGTAATCCATGTCAGAGATTTCATAAAGTTGAAGATATTTGGCAATGATGGGCGTAGGATACAGCACCAGCCAAGTCATCAGGGCAAAGAGGATGAGCAGCAGACAGAGGAAGATCACTGGAAAGATAAGAAGACAAAAATCACTTCTGAGTTCAGGCTCCAAAAAAAAAGAAAAAAAGAAAGACTTATCGGCATGGATGCATTAATACAACCCCAAATCATCATCCTGGGACATTTCTGATGACTAACCATTATGGTAGAGAGGCTTCTTGTGAGGGTAACCCTTGGTGACCACCACAGCCATCATGATATACTGGAAACCAGACAAGGCAAACACACTGGTGTCCTCCATGTTGGGCAGATTGGCTGCTCCAGACAGTGTCGAATTGAGTGGAACATACCTAAAAACAATATAAGTGATGAAGAAGTTTTACAGTGTATTAAAAGTGCATCAAGTTTAATGATTATAGAAACAAATATAAAATGTTTCCATAGGATATTCAGATGGGAAAAAGCTCTGTGTCTTCATACTGACCAGTCCTGCGAGGTAGTGATGAAGAGTGCTGCCAGCTGGCCCAGGATGTTCGTACAGGTGTGGATGAAGAGGCTCCCCAGGACGGGCAGGGCCAGCAGACTGGCCGGGGGTCTGCAGTGGTGCAGCTCCGTACTGGGGCCTCCTCTCCCCATCACGATGGCCAGCAGAGTCACCAGAACAATGTCACAGAACAGGAACTGCAGGTCACCCAGGTCTGTCTTCACCTGAACACACGCAGAGAAAAGTCACATATTTCACTGAAAGAGTCTTTTAAAGCAATACAGGTGAGGGAGGAAACCGCAGTCAGCTCCACAGATACTCACTGTGTAGAGGATGAGGACGGCGCTGAACTGAATGAGACTGTACAGGGCCATGTATCTGAAGAGACTGAAGGAGGTGACCAGAGAACATCGGCCCTCTCTGCACAAATGAGAAGGAAAAATATGATTATTATGTTATTATTACAGATTCTGTAACAACTTCAACACTTGTAACGCTTCCTTCTTCCCTCACCTGATGAGCAGAGGTACACAGCTGATGTTTCCCGTCTTGGAAGTGAAAGGCGAAGCGACTGAGGCCTCGGCTTCAGACAGAGAAACCCCGACGTCGGCAGCTCTCAGGGCCCCGCAGTCATTGGCCCCGTCCCCGCACATGCCCACCCGGTAGCTGCAGTAACACAAGAAGGGGATTAGTGTTTGACTAGTAATGGGCTTCTTATTTAAAGTCAGTTAGAAGCCAGTCAGTGTTGTCCAGCAGTGACGTGTGATGACATACAGATGGATGTAATGTGTTTAATTATATCTATTTTTTCTGAAGCAACATAATGCATTATTCTGGCACTGAGTTTCAGTATCTTGCGCTCCTTTATAGGCTTTTTTGAGTCAATGTGGACAGGATCTAAACAATTCCATTAATGGTCACTAGATGCTGTTTTCAAAATAACTTTATACCAGACGTGTTCACTTTCCACATTTTTTTTGTGTATTTGAGTAGTCACATGGATTTGTCTGGGAATATTTTTAGCCAGTTTTGACTAATGACTGGACAATCTTTTGAAAGTACCACACATTTCCATCCCTAAAGTATTCTGACTGCATGTTAATATGGGTGTGATTTACCCTGATACTCAATTATCAGTTAGTTTTACTTTTGCACAATTTAAAAAATACCCCAAAATGACAAAGTTAAATAATATACAGTAAGAGGCAGAAAACCCAGTGGGCTTTTTTGAAGTCTACACCTGAGTAATGTTAAAATTTCACAATGTTATAGAGAACACAAATTAACATACAGAAAATAATGACTACATAAAAGTGATGACAAATTAACAGTATATATATCTATATGATAATAATAACAACAAAACAAAATATAAGCAGAAATATGAGTGCGTGTGTGTGTGTGTACAAATCTGTGGATTTTTCTTTCAGATTCAGCTCCTCTCTGTATTACTTTCCCACTTAGTTTTGTTTCCTGTGTGTGTTCTCCATTCTTCCACTTTTATGTCTTTACTCACTTCAGTTTCTGCAGCTCTTTCACCAGCTGGGTTTTCTGGTCAGGTGCCATTCGTGCAAATACTGTGGCTCGCATCAAAACCTGAAATGACCACACGTCAAGAAAAAAGAACCCCGATGGCAAAAATAAAAATCAGCATGTTATTCTAATGCCCCTCTGTCTTTGGTGCATTATCTTAGTCAGGTGCTGGGAAACTCCACAATGTGCATTACCTTTGGCAGATACTCAGGGAAGTGGTCACAGAGGGCAGCAAAGGACTTTCCATTAATAGCCAAGTGATAACCAAAACCACCCTGGTACAGGCCCTGAGGGGAGAAGGACAACATCGATACGAGCCACCAAAATTCATCAAAACGTAGACCATGACTGTCCTCATTGTGTTTGTCTTATGTGCACTACTGTCATAACTGCTTCATCATTAAATATGACACAACCAAGGATAAATATTTAGGATCAGTTATTAATAAAACTATGATTCTTCTCTTCACAGATGTCTGTAAGTACAAACACACAGAGGAACAGTGTGCTGCGATGTTGTGTCTGAGCAGGACTGACCTGGGTGATGACCTCTATGGAGTTTTGTGTCCCTCCGTCTCCCAGGCTGAATCTCAGGCTGGGCATGGACTGAGCAGTGTGGGGGGTGGCATTGACAAATATCACCTTCTCATCAGACCCCACCATGCCACAGCTTTTTGCAACATTGACTGCAGTTAAAATGTTGTCCCCTATGTGCAGGAGGAGAAAACGAGATTTGACATGGTGGAGCACATCGTCTTCAACATGAATAATCTTCAAAGACTGATATTTGAAATAGAGGAAATGAAAGAAAATATGCAGGTTGATGCCTGCAATTTAATACAATTACAATAAAAACGAAGTGCACGGTGTTGTTACACTGATGTTTATACAGATGCATAATATCTCTCACCAGTGACCATGACGCTGCGAAGCTGTGCCTGTCTCAGGATGTTGATAACCTTTGCACTCTGTGGCTTCACCAGGTTCTTCATCATCAGGAAGCCCAGGAACTGCATGTCTTTCTCTACCGCTTCTCTGTGGACGGACAAGCAGCTGCATTAACACTCGGAGCTAAATGTTGTTTAGTTTGGTAGCAACTTACTCCAGAACTGTTGACTAAAGACATTATGCAGAGGTTATTATTGTAGCATCCACCAAAGCTTTGGTGCCACCAAGAAGCCAGAAATACAGACTGGATTCTTACCGTTCGATGGTCTTTAGGTCAGTCTTCTCATCTAATGGTTTACAGCCAAGTGCAAGAACCCTGAGTCCTTCACTAGAGAAGTTACGCAGTTTGCTTGAGAACTGTGCCGGCACTGTAAACATAAAGCATCCCATTTAGTATTAATATGTAAAAGATGCATTTTCATTTCAAATCACTACAGATGCTGTGCTGCATGTATAGATTTAGACTTTAAAGGAATAGTTTACTTAAACAGAACCATAAAAATTAAATATCACAAAAACATCAAGTGACATAACTATGACTGGAATATTCACAGAAGACAAAAAACAAATGTTTACCTTATTTGCTTGAAAACCAAATACAGTTTATAGAAAACGAACTCAGACAGATGAACTGTTGGAGGGCAGATTTCCTTTAAATTGTAAGTTTCTTACCGGTATCTTCTCGGCAGAGGCTAGCCACCATCTCTGGTGATCCTTTGATGAAAGCGAGAGCCGAGCGTCCCCCGCGGCCCACCGTCACCACACTCATCCTCTGCAGGGCTGAGGAGAAGGGAAACCTCTGGACAATGGCCACTGACTCACTTGTGGACTGATAAGAAAATGAAAGAGAAGAGTTATACAGAACTGGAAAATCCAGACAGATATGAACTTTTTATGGCTCACAATTATTCTAGAAGACATAGTTGGGACACAGCAAACAAAGCAGACGCGTTGCACTGCTGAGAGAAGACTGATAAACTGCTGTCATTTTTTCTATGTCTGGGCATGAAACTGTTTTAAATCATGATGTTATACCACTTATCAAAATATAACACTAAGGTTAATTAATGCAAAAGATCAACAGTGTTCCAGTGGTTAAGGAGTTGTTCACTTTAATAACACTTATTGATCAGTCTTTATGAAAGTGATACTCACAGTTCTTCCAGCTGTAGGAGGTCTCATTACAGCCAAAACTTTGTGGCCTCCGAACTCTGCATCCAGCATCCTTCCATCTCCCTCTGGCTCCCAGAGTGTCTGGAAAATAAGATATAATGTAAAGATGATATATTTGAAAAAGTAGAGAAAAAAAGGCATTGATTTAGTATCAGTACCGAATCTCAGGTATCAGCACTGGTATTGAACTTGTCAGACAATACGCAGTCCTAGTTAAGTACGTCTTGAAATATATAAAATGAGCTTCATGGTATCATACCCAACCAGTGGACTCTAACATCTTGAGCTCCAGAGGGTCTCCGAGGGGCTCACCCTGCAGCAGCGTCACAGTGTGACAGCAGGCTAGGCCTGAGAGCATGGGCCCCGGCAGCAGGTGTCTGGGGTCTGGAACCAGCACTGAGAAACCAGTGGGTCCCCCCTCCACCACTCCCGAAACATCCAGACCCTCCTCTGTCAGAGTTCCTGTCTGGAAAAACAAAAGTACTCCGATGAAAGAAAACTTCAACATGTAAAGTGACCACGACGCTTAATGTGGGTTCAAGGTAACCGTTTCTATCTCACCTTGTCAAAGCAGAAGAGTGAAATCTTGCCACAGATGTTGATGCGTGGCGGACTGATGCAGAAGACGCCCTGGCTCTTCAGCCTGCGCTGGGCGTAGATCGTGCCAGTGGTGATGGCAGCAGGCAGGGCAGGAGGCACCGCGATGGTCACAACATCCAGGCTCCTCATCACCAACTCCATCCAGGTCACCTTGACACACACCAGATAACTCAGTGTTATCGCTATTTTTATTGTTGGCATGGCAAATAAAGACAGGCCAGAAAAGTTTTGTTGTCTTACATTTGTAGCTTGCACTTACATTGCTTCTGAGGAGGACCACAAAGCTGTAAATGGTTCCAATTAAAGCTGAAGCAAGAAGGACAATATTGGAAAAAGTTTATTGATGTTCAATTATTGTTGAATTAATGGTCAAAAAAGCTTGAAATGCATAATCTGAGTAACTCACTTTTTGTTTTTACTGCATTATAGATAACACTCTATCACCAAAATATAATGTATTTATCCTACACAATAGGTAGTACAGCCTGCCTCAGGTATAACATAGGGACAGCTCGCTGTTAAAGCTCTTACCAACAAAAGCCAGGATGAACAGGAACTTGACAGAATCTTGGTAGAAGCGAAAGTTTGTTGGCTGAGGATACAAAATGGAGCTGACCAGGTTACCTTTGGCTGTAAAAAACCCTGAGGATGAGATGTAAGAGCTGATTTGACTTGGAGAGCAAACATAAGCTCTTAACTTGCACAATGAACACCAAATAATATCCGGGTGTACTGTAAAGTACATTATGGCTTCTCACTAAAATGGTACTGACTCAGATCACCAGTTTCTCTACTCACCAGTGCTTGTTACCACAGCGACAGCACCGCCGCCTCCTGGCCTCCCCCCTTTGGCCTGGATGAGCTGCGTACCACAGAAGAGGGTGTGTCTACGCTCGGTCTCTGAGCTGTACCTCCCCTCACCAGCCGGCAATGGGGTTTTCAGCACTGGGACACTTTCACCTGCACAAGGAAATGAAGAAAACAGGCTCTGTAGTAACTCGTTTCTCATCCTTGTTGAGGGTTAGGGTCAGTTCATCAACATAAGACATTACAAATTCTTCCAGTCACTCAGTGCCTGGTGGCGTTGTGGCGGTTTGTTGATCACCTGTGAGCATACTCTCGTTGACCAGACATTCCCCAGCCAGCACAGCAGCATCACAAGGTAGCAGCATACCCTCCTGAGGGATGATTATACAGTCACCAGGGACGAGCTCCACCGAGCTCACACACTCCTCCTCTGAGAAAACACGCAACAAGGAAAGAATGTCCTTGTAGAGACTTCAGGGATTAAGGGAGTTAAAAAAGACTTGTAAACATTCATCGTCAGACACCAGTGGGGATATTTACTAAGCAAATACTGTCAAGGGTCCAAACTTTTGTGTCACCACATTTTTTTTTAATTTAGCAGAATATTTACTGAGACTATAAATGTAAATGAGCCCAGCAGCAGTTGTTTCCCATCTCTCTCTCTTCTCTCTTCCTGTCTCTATTGTCCTCCGTCTAATAAAGATACATGTTGCCCAAAAATACCTCAATTCTCCACATTCATTGTTAATATATATTTTAAATCTCTAATGTTTTTTTCATGGCTGCTGAGTGTTGTTGTTCATCAGTCGAGTGGAATGTAAACTGCTTTGTACATAATAGTTCAGTTTTGCCTTAAGGCAGGAACTGCCACACAGCTTAAAGGTGGCCGGTACAGTTCTTCTGTAGACGAACCAAGTTTCTGTTTACATTCAGCATTGCCACCAAAATGCATTGTGTGCATCCTTGAGGCTTAGTAAACATGTTGAATGCATTTCCCTCCTCAGAGAACATTAGTAAAGCTAATTTTGAGAGTCTGGAAAACTGCATGTTTAATTGCTAACAGTCTTCTTCGCCGCCTTTGTTGGCACATTGTGGCAAACCCCACAGGGAACCTTTAATGACAAGGCCTGCATTTGCTATATTTCACACAGTTTCATTCCCTCTCCTCAGACTCCCTGGACACAGGTACTGTAGGGAGAACTATTACTATCTGTGTACATGCTCACGAGAGCAGCTATGCCAGGTCAATAGAAAACATCCAGTCCAAGAGTCATTGGAGAACATCTCCAAAATTATTAGAAATATCAAATAGATCCTTTGTTCTCCAAAGTTTATAACAACTGTAATTGCCTCTTTTAGTTGTATCTTAAAGAACCTCAAAAACTAACCTGAGGTTATTTTTTTCATCCATAGCTTATCCCATTTGTCAAGTCCATTTTTATTTATGTTGCCCAACATCACAAATAACAAACTTGCCTTACGGTCTTTACAGTCTGTACATCATCCTCTATCCTTAGACCACTGATTCAAATAAGGAATCGAGGGTGAATGGGAAACATGTGGAACTGGCAACTCTAATGTCTCTACAGTGGACATGAGGCGTGATATAGTCACAGAAATAACAACCACCTTGAGAAAGAGGGAACTGAAACATTGGTGGTTGAAGAGAAGCATCTATTAATGGAAAATACATGCCAACTATTATTGTCTTCCATCTCAAATGAAGCCATAAGTTAACAAATGGAAACAATTTTTTACTGTTTCCGACTCCTCTTTTTTTACAGCATGACTACCATGAGACCATGGCTACTAGTCAGATCCACGAGTGTTCTTCACCCCTCAACTCATCAGGAAACGGAGGTATTTCAAAGTGTTTTGTTAATGTCAAGACTCGCTGCTCTTACGTCACTTTCTGCTTTGCTTTGTTAATATTTATGCTAATTTTTCCACTGTCAGGTGAAGCACAATACTGCAGGACTCCTGTTAATAAGGAGTAAATAAAATAGCCTGAAATATCAATTGAATTAACAAATCCACATACTTGTATATCATTTTCATAACAGTAAGAATATTGGAAGACGAATACGTCTGCAGAAACTTACCTCCCATGTTTCTGCGTACTGTGACATTTGTGACCAACCGTGCCATGTTACGTAGAGTGACGCTTTGCTGCAGAATAAAGTCAAATACGGTTTATATACTATTAGCCACTCACACTGGTTCTTACATTTACATTCATATTCAGAGGGAAAGCTGTAAACTAAACATAATCAGATTAAGTATCCCCCTACAGACTCACCTTGCGGATTTCATAAAGTGAGATACCGATGGAGAGAAAGGAGATAATAAATATACACGAGGAGTAATAATAGTATTTATCAATCATCCACAGGACGATGCTGAACACTTGGAACACATAGAACGGGTTGAGGACCTACAGAGGCAGATAAAGAGAGAGACAAAAGAAAGAAGTGGGTTAAATTTGATACTTCACCTGGATTTCGAGTAAAATATTGCTTCAAACATTCCAAACCATCATTACAAAAATAAATCTGAGGCGGTATAAAAAACTATGATTTTCCATCTCACCTCCTCAAACAGCAATCTTATGTAAGGCTTCACAGGCACATCAATAAGGTTGGGCCCATACACGCGTCTCCTGAAAGATTTCATGTCATGAATTTCTCAGCAGTGTCCTCTCAGATTACACAATCTTATAAGTTTTTTCATCCATGTATGCATAATTTTTTTTTTTTTTTACCTCAAGCTCTGCTCCAGGTGACTCAGGCCCTTTTGGAAGCCATACAGGTCCATGCAGGTCCAGTCCTCATTGAGGACACTGCAGACAAAGACCAAAGATTTTAACATTATGTTAAAACAAAAGTTAAAGAAAAGAGTGGACTTTCTATCAACTCCTCATTTTTCAATGTCATAATCAGATCCTTCTTTAGCGGTAGGAACAACTACATCAACAAAACATATTTCAAATGTTTATGTTTTTGGTATTTTCTTAATTACAACTGCATTTATATAGCGCCTTTATAGTCTTAACGACCACTCAAAGCACTTTACACTACATGCTGACATTCACCTTTCACACACACATTCATACACTGATTGCAGAGGCTGCCATGCAAGGTGCCAACCTGCTAATCAGCAACAATACAGTGTTTCCTATTCAAAGTGCCCCACAATCTTTTTATACTCACCCATTCACACAAACTCACACACAGGACACTTCAACATGCGGACTGGAGGAGCCAGGGATCCAACAACTGACCTTCTGATAAGTGGACAACCCGCTCTACCTCCTGAGCCACAGCTACTGTGTTCACAATTTTCAACAGTCAGGAGCCCATATGAACATTGAAGTAGGTTTTTCTTGCTGTAGTCATTCCTCCTGTTCATAAACTGTGAATCTATCCTTTAAGCCACTGAGTATCTATACACAGTAGTACTGTCTGAAAGCTCTTTCAATCCAAAAACACAGACTGAGCCTAACTTCTCAGTACTTGTTAAATCCTATTGGTTGCTGGTTTTCATGTTTCAATACCTAACACGACAGAAGGCTCCCTTCCTGTCCAGCCAGACGTAGCGCAGCCCTTCAAACAGGTAGTAGCGCAGGAGCGTTTTCTGTAACACAATAATTGCCACTTTCAGTCTGGGAAAGAAGATCACTCAGGACATTATTCTGCAGAAAAAAACTCAAACCATCCACCCTTCCTTACCTCCTCCTTGTACAGCTGAACTGTATCCCTCCATTCAGTATCCTCCAGGGTTCCCAACACCTCCGAACTGAAAGGGAAAAAACAATCAATCAGACTTTATTTGTATAACACTTTTCATACAAACAAAATGTAACACAAAGTGCTTCAGACAATAAAACAATAACCCACTCCCATCCACACGCAAAGCAATAAATGATTCTATAATTAATAAAGCACTCAATAATAACAGGAACTGAGGAAACGTTATCATAAATTTCATCAATTTATAATGAGGAAACATCAGAGGCAGGATTAGAAATACATAAAAACTCCAAATAACAAAATAAGGTAATAATAAAAAAGTGAGATATGAAAAAAAGGGGTAAAGGGAAAAAACAAGTAAGTAGATCCTTCACACAGTTTTCTCAGATATGTGCATAGTGTTGAAAGGCTAAAGGTGATGATGTCAAAAGACGTCAAGAGACATGTAGCTGACCTTCCCTCCTCCATCTCCTCTGTGAGGACCTCCACCACATGCTGCTGGCCAAAACTGTCCTGAAGCAAAAAGCAATATTAAATGCAACTGTGACTGCTGGAAACTAGGCACTTACCAACTAAGATAGGAAGCATATAATGCAGTAAATCAGCGTATAACACACAATACTGTCATAGACATGGTCCCTGTTTCCATCTGACACTAACATTCCTCCTATGTGATCAGGATGTCATGCGTTATGTGTAAACAGGAATATTTTAATCCACAGTTCCACCCAGTAAGTACACGTGAATAAAACAGCTGGTAGGCTCTTCTTTCAAGCTGTCTTTGGAGCAAGGTCACCCCTACGCCTCTATTAAATAACAAAATGAACTCCAGGAAAGAACTGCGCTTGAAATTAAGACAATGCAGGCAATGCAAAGAGAAATCCGGTGTCAGTAACAATGCCAGGTGTCAAGTGGATTTTAATTTTGAGTAGGAATTAATTTATAATCTTACTCTTATTAGAAGAATATCTGCCAAAGCCAGAGGGCAGGAGGAGCAGCGGGCGAGGACAGCAAGCCGTGGGCGCCAGTGAAACACAATCGGGAGGAGACCCAAGGACAGCACAGCAAACAGACGACACAGCCACACACGCCAACGCACCCACTTATACCCCTGAACATCCTGGTGGGGTAAAGGAGTTAGACAGATTCAGAGGTTCATTTTAATATTCAAACAGAGGTTCATTTCCATAAAGACTGGCTTATCAGCACCCATATTACATGATAAGAAGCCAGACTGTGGCTGCAGCTTGTTTTACTTTCAGCTGTGTCACCTGAATGAAATGAAGCAGACAATATACAAAACCACTGTGAGTATATATATTGGCATATCCTGCCTGGTTCCTGTACATCTGTAAATATAACAAGGTTATAGAGGCCAATGCACATGTGAAAGTACTGGTGCATCCACAGGTGTAGATGTAGCCTTCTTGTCTGTGTCTAACTCTTTGTTGCTTTGTCATTCTTATGGTCATGGTTGGTTTAGCAGAAACATTGAGAGCATCTTACCATGTGTGAGTCAGGACTGAGCAGGGGGTCTCGCGGACTGGGTGAGGGGAGTCCGCTCTGCGGCTCAACCGCACTGCCTACAGAACAGGTTACACACAATTAACATAACAATTCCTCTGCTACAACATTTACATGAACTCTGTAGCACAATACACACCCTCAAAGTCAATATTAACAAAACAAGCACTCTTAATGCAACAGTCTCGTCCCTACTGCAATACCAATAAGGCATGGGTTAAATCACATCATTTGTATTAACTCAATGGTGAAAGACAGCAAACTCAAACTCATCCCACTGAGTTTATCAGACACCCATTTAACTTCACAGCACTATCGTTATAGTCTGCTCTCTAGTCAGCATAGTTAAAACTGTGTTTATGGATGTTCTATTCAATTTATGTAAGTTCAATTCAGTTTAAATAATCCCTCTGCAAAAAGCTCCACACTAATTCTATTGACAAAAGAGGACACAACACAGCCAAACTTAAATAACATTTAACAATAGTGGGTTATTTATCAGTAACCATAAACTACAACAGGGTCACTAAACACGCCTGACACTTTGAGCTCCTACAGAAACATTAACTTTTAAGGGTAAAACCTTCCATAAACTCACAGTAAAGCAGCCCATATATGAATATTATACAATAACCGAGGAGATAAAAACCCAGAGTTGTTTTTTTAACCAGGTGCTCGCTTCCGCTTCCAAAGATCGGTAAAATATCGTAACAAAAACATCCCTCACAATTAAACACAGAAGAAGAAGAAGAAGCAGATGATGAAGAAGAAGAAGAAAAAGAAGAAGAAGAGCTTACCGTCCACTCAAGGTAGTAAGTTTAAAATAACTTATTTCCCGCAATGATAATGTATAGCGTCAGTGGTTTAGCTGATCTCACAGCAGTCTGCGGTGAATCCCAGCCTGCTGCTGTGAGGCTTCACCTGCGCGCTGCCTCCAGCCTCTGATTTAACACCTGACAGCAACTTGTTCAACCGGCTTTCGATGGAAATGGGACACCTTTCCAGCCTACCAATACCGACGACTAAACCCCAAATTTCTCTCTTGTCGACAAAGAAATGCGGAAAGAAAAGACATTTAAGTAAAAGGCATTACACGCTGTTGCCATGACTGCTGACGCGGGCTGCAGAGCAGATAAAACAAAGATTACAGGTGTTACACCGTATTTGGTGACCCATCAGATTTTGTGACCTGTAGTGGTGGAAGAAGTACTAAGATCCTTCACCCTAGTAAAAGTACCAACACCACAGTGTAAAAAAAATACTCCATTACAAGTAAAAATCCTGCATTTAAAGGACCAGTGTGTGGGATTTAGTGGCATCTAGCGGTGAGGTTGCATATTGCAACCAACTGAATTCTCAAAACACAACTATTCTTATTTTCCGGTGATTATACACTAATTAAAACATACTTATAAACAGGGTCGGACTGGGAACAAATTCGGCTCTGCCAATTTCTGTCTGGACTGGCCCCATTTACCCTACACGCACACATATGGGTTTCATTAAGCAATATCAGGCTATTTATAACATATAGGCTAAGGAATATATGTCAAGTTGGCACCCTAACAACAGGTGTTCTTACAGGGTTTCATAAAATGTTATAAATAAATAACCAAGAAATAGCCTAGAGGAAAAGTCAGCACCCCAAGAGAAGCACTTAGGATTTTATTCGTTTGACATATCGATATGGGCAACCAAACTATCAGCACACTTATGCTGCAATTGGTAACTTCACAAATAAAACATATATGACATAATCATATGTCATGAATGTAGTAAAAGAATAGCCATAAACTGTTTTATTTACAAATCTTCAGACATTTTTCCAAATACATCTTTTTTCATCTCTGTGGTTTCATCATCTCTGTGATATTCTCCCTCTTCTGCCTCGTTATCTCTCTGATCATCTTGGACTCCACCTTTTCACTTCCCTGTTACTCTCTTTCTATAACCAGTGCTTTTGATGTATTTCTCTGTTCATTAGTTGGTTCCTCTTTGGTAGAAAAAAAGAAACTGGTGATGTCACCCTTTCTCTTCATTTTTACAAGTGTCTCCTACAAGACTCAGAGTGATTTAACTACTATGTTTTTCCTTTAATAGTCATCATTATTAATAATTGTGTACAACTTAACACTGAGTGTTGTAGAAAGTTTGAGTGAAAGTTTGTTTTTTTCACTTGCTGTCTGATTCAACCTCCTGCAGCCCCTAAATGTTTCCCAACAGATTTCTGAAATAAGATTCAAAGTCATCAGTAATAATGTATAAACTCTCAGGTAAGCTTTGAATTTACTGTCACTGCCTTTTGGACTCATGTGGCTTTTTGTTTGGGGTTGGAGCGAGTGATTTTAGTGCTTTTTAAACTGGGTGCACATGTTACACTTGCATGACTGATCTGAAATTTGGATGTTTGTCTGCAGAATGAGCCATTTCAGAGATTTCAGACTGGTGAATATTTGGGTTTAGTAAGGTTTAATCCATCCCTCACACAATCAAACACGAGTTACTAAAACAGAGCTGCTGCCCGCTGCAGGGACGGCTACCGGCAGCGTACATGGCTCTGGTGGAACCTTGGAGTCTACAGGGAGCGTCATCTCTTGCTGCATTCACATGCACTCAGACATTGGAGTATTTTTCTTGTAAATTTCTGACCAGTCACAGCTTTTCATATATTTTCGAATTAGATTGTCCAAAACTGGGGTGGCAAGGCACTTTTTATCCGCCCCTGCCTGCCTTACAGGGTAGGTAGTCTATTGACAATTGGGACTGTGTAACCCCCAATCAGATGGGCTGTTCCTACGTCATGCCAGAATTGCCAGATTGTCTGCTTATGAATATTATATTCCATTTCTGCTAAATTCTACACACTGCACCTTTAAAATCCTACTTAAAGTACTAAAGTAAAAGTACTAATTTTGCAGATAATTAGGCTGCTTTAGTGCTTTAAGTAAATTTAACTAATATAACTTCTATACTTTTACTTAAGTAGGATTAGGGGTTGGATTTTAAATGCAGCATTTTTACTTGTAATGAAGAATTTTTACATTGTGGTTTTGATACTTTTACTTAAGTAAAGGATGTGAGTACTTCTTCCAACACAGCAGGTCACAGAATCTGATGGGTCACCAAATACAGTGTAACACTGGCAGTGATGGTATATTAATATGATCAATTACTGGTTTATGCATGAATATGACAACACTAATAATCTTAAAGGAAAGGCAGACACTGTCAATTCTGTCATGTGGTCAGATAAATAAAGGAAAACTTTGCTGAATCAACAAATATTGGATAGTTTGAGTCCCCCTATAGGCACCAACATTAAAGCCACAGCTAGGGCCAAACAATTTAGAAAAAACATCTAATTGCGATTACTTTGACTGATAATGCAATTGTGATTTGAAAAATTGCAGTGGGCCATATTGCGATTTCAATAAAACGTTGATAAACTGTTCAGCCCTAGTCACAGCTGCAACAATTAGTCCGTTAATCGATTCGCTGAAAGACAGAAAATTAACCGGCAACGTTTTTGATAAGCGACTAATCATTTTAGTCATTTGTTTAAAAAGTAGAAATGCCAAATATCTGCTGGCTGCAGATTCTCAAATTTAAGATCTGGAAGGTTTTCTGTGTCACGCATGACAGTAAACTGAATATCTTTGGATTTTTGACTGTTGATCATCTGAAGTCACCACCATGTGCTCTAAGAAATTATAACAGGCGTTTTGCACTATTTTCTGACATTTTATAGACAAAACGATTAATCAAGAAAATAATTGGCTGAAAATCAAACAATTACTGAACAAAACAATCCTCTTTGTGTTTGTGTCCAGTGTTAAACATACTTGTTCTTGTGCTGTCTGGACATGAATCTACATACACAGCACAATCTACACACTGCTCCAGAAACCAAAGAACTGACTCATCTGTTTTGTTATAATGCACGTGACTGTCGTATAATCATGTGAAAAGCTTATCAAAGCTGGTGTAACAGAGTGTTTTCTCCAAGTCACATGCTTGCCTTGTTCTAACTAGGACAATCTCGAGTATCAAAAAAAAAAGAAGTGTCAGGTTTGCATGAATCAACTTTAACCCACTGGCTGTAGAGTTTAAAGTCATTCTTCATGGTTTTCTGTGTGTCAGACTATTTGAGAGTTACCTATTAAAACAACATGTTTTTTACAATAAAGCCATAAGAGCCAGTATTTCCTAAATGTCTTAAGTACTGTAGAATTCCAGCTGGTTTCAAGTAAGTAGTAGCAGCAAGTACCAGCCACTTGCGTATTTTACCAGCATTTGGCTGGTGGCTGGTGCTAATTTTGTGCCCTGCATTCACATGCTTTACCTAAATAGATCATCTCAACACTCACAGCAATTCCAGGCATCTGAATGTCACCATTATGCTCCTTTTAAATTATCCTTGTCCCAGACATCGATCAATAACTCTGGTCAAAGAGCCCGCATTTGGTTGAGAGAACGAATTCCAACAGGATATTATATTATCGTTATTATATTATTATATTAGCAATTGTGCACTGTCCAATAAGCTGATAATGGCCCTCAGGAAGTCCAGGATTTCAGTTTTATCATCAACCCTCCAACATCACACAAGGAAGACTTTCTGCAAACTTTCTGCTTTCATTCTCAAAAAAGGGAAACGAGAATGCACAACTTACTAGAACTTACTGGACAGATGTAAGAGCACTGACAGTCATCTGACCTGAACATGCAAAAAAAACCAAAAAAAAAACACCCTCAACCTCAAACATCACAACACCAGCTTCGTAGCTATGCCAAAGCCATCTTTCTGTACACTCTCAGTCATTCGACTCAGTCTTTGCAACCTTGTTACACCTGTGATAGTATAGAGTATTTCCATTTGATGCTGCTTTATACTTCCACTCCACTAAATTTCAGAGCGAAACATTGTACTATCTACTCCACTACATTTATTTGACACTTTAGTTACTTTTCAGATAAAGATTTGACACAATGGAAAATATAACACCTTTTTAAAATACGACACACTGTTACAGATGAAACCAGTGGTTTCCAACCTTTTTGGCTTTTGACATCTCACAAAAAGCAGTGTGTAGTATTTTTTTATTCATTGTCTTTTATCTATAGTTCTATTTCTTGATTGCATTGAACTTATTCTAATTTGTAATTGCACTGTGTATTTTGTTTTTATGTCTGTGAAGCACTCTGTAAACATGTTTTTGAAAAGTGCTGTATACATAAAGTTTATTATTATTATAACTAACGTTACTCATTAAACTCCACCAGTTTTTTATGGACAGACTGACTTAAACTAAACTGAAGATATGATAATCTAATAGGAAAATAAATTCTTATTAATGACTTTGATAAAAATGTATGTCTTAATTGGCTGCTTTAACATAATCATTAAACTAACTAACTAACTAACCTTTACATTCAACTCTGTATTGCTGGCTACTAGATTAACTGTTGACTTGACAGCATATATTTGTCACTTGTTGCCACCATAAAAGCTGCTGTCCGTCAACATTAACCTCTAGTCAGCAGTATAGAGTGTATATAAAGTAATAAATAATAATAATAAATAATAATAAAATCTTTATACAGTGTATGGTCAGCACAGAGACAGCCTTCAACACGGCTAACAGTGTTAGCTCACGGTTAGCAAACACATCTGTGTAGCTTCATGTAAACTCTGCAGGTTTATGTACTTATTAACATCCAGACACACTTACCGCGCCTGTCCATCCTGCTCACGGTGACAGCCTTCACCTTCACCTGCTTTCACATCATATTAACCTGAATGACGAACTGTCTGTTAGCCAGACATAACAGAAAACATTCAGCTGCTTGTAAACGGATCTACGGGAGTCACGATGTCCAAAATAGTTTCAGTCATGCTCACGCGCAGAGGGACCGTCTCTGATGTGGAAACCTTAATGTTGACAAGTAATCTTCTTTATTTTGGTTCCTCCAGGTAGCGAATCTTTTTCTTTCTGTTTTGTTTTGATAAAGAGTTAAACTCCCTTTTTAGTGGCACCATTTTATTGTTTTACTGTATTTTCTTTAAAGGCTACAAAGTCCAACAAAAGTTGCAACTAATGGCTGTAATAATGGCTAATTAACCATTTACTTGCTATTGCGTAGTTTGAAACTCAAAATATGCAATACATTTCACTCACTATTGTATATGTGAACAGGCTGTATATACTGCAAATAACCACCTACTGTATTTATATAAAGTAACGTCTTTTTTTAACCATTTAATATATATCTTAGCACTCCTTGCTTTCTTCAGTTCTTTGCACTATTTGTATCCTGTTTACAGTTTACAGAAACGGTTTCTGTAAACGTATGTTCCTACGTATGTTTCTGAAGACTGTTGTGTTGTTATTCTACGTAAGTACATTGAGAGCCACTAAACCGGAGTCAACTTCCTTGTATGTGTAAACATACTTGGCCAATAAAGATGATTCTGATTCTGATTATAGCTTTGTTGTAAGCCAGCTTTTGGGTTGCCAGGTTGTGAAAAATCCCTTTTGCTGGTAGGCTATTTATCCACCTCGAGCACTGTACTTATTTACATGCTCTGTAATAATAACCTGGTTACTCCTGAACCCCTGTCTTGCCGTAGTACCCAAGTTTCTCTTACAGCATAGGTTCATAGTTTTTCAAGTCTGTTCTAAAACAGCAGTCAGATGTCCAAATGAACACTGAAAGGTTTTCCTCACTGTAATAATTCCTCCTGTTCATACTGGCTACTAAAAGATCTCCTTCAAATGCACTGTCAATGTTAGTGATGGGGACCAAAATCCACAGTGTAACGTTGAAAGATATCTACTTTATTTGACTAATTTGGACAGCTGAAGCTTCATATTAGTTTCAAATAAACTTTTAAATACATTTTTGCACAAAAATAGGGCTGTGAATTTTGGCCCATCACTTACTTTGTAATTGCATTATGAAGGGATCTTCTAATGGTCAGTATGAACAGGATGAATGATTGTGGCAAGAAAAAAGTGTTTCAATGTTCAATCACGCTCCTGACTGTTGTTTTAAGACACACTTGAAAAACTGTGAATCTATCCTTTAACCTCTAACCCATTGAGGACCCCAGATTTCTCATTTAAATCATATTTAAGAAACTGCAGAAAGCTTAGAAGAATATGAAGCACTGTGATATGCTTCCCACCAAGGTTTCTATAAACCATTATTCAGTGCTCAGTAAATCTCATTAACAGATTGAAATAAACACTACTGTTGAAAAAAAAATACAAATTAGTGTAACAAAATTGTAGCTAAGGTCCATATAGCTGCTGAGGTTTCAGGGTGCTGGTACTGTTCATACTGTCATGGTTTACTGGGACACTGAATAGAACGGAGCCATTGTTAGAGTTATTAGACAAAGACATTTTGTTAGATTATTGAGCAAGATAAGTTAGTATCATAAAAATGTCATAGCATCAATATATATCATTATAATGAGCTCTCTTAATGGACTTTGTTAAAGAATGATCTATTTTTGTGTGGAGTCTTTTTGGCAATTAAAAATGTCTCATTAGATCTTTTAATACAGCTTATTGAATTGTAAGGCAACCAACAAAAGGGTTCTTTGTTCTTTTCCTAATCTTTTAAATTTCATAATGAGCACAACACATCATACAGTCTGATTACAATTTTGTCAGATTTTCACAGTGAGTAAATCCAACAGAGCCGAGTATTTTCACTATGCAGACAAATAGAAGAAATGTGGTCCAACATGTTACATCACTCAAATTATCTTACTTTCTCACTCTTATCAGCACCTTTCCTGTCCTCTTCTCCTTCATACAATCACACATACACACACTCACTCATGAAGATCATTAAAGGTGCCCACATCCTAAAGATGTGCAATGAAAAGTTCCTGTTTGGCTCTTCTCTTCCTCTAAACTCAGTTTGAGGTGTTATTAATGGATCTTGAGCCAGCTGGATTTTTGAATTGTGTATGTACTTCACAAACCAACCTGTTCCAAGGGTATCAAGCTGCAGACAGAGGCAGACATCTTGGTATGATATATTAAAGTTTGATAACCAACATTGAATAAAACCTCAGAAAAGCCAACAAATTCTTTTAAAGATCCTTAAAAGACTTGATACCTTACTGCTGTAAAGTCCTCCCGCCTTCTCGCCTTTTCTGCCACATGTGCAACGGAAATGTTCACACAAAAATGACACAAAGACGACCAACTTCCACTGTTAAGGTCATGTGACTTACTGACAACTGTGGAGGCAGAGGTCCAAGATGTCTGCCTTCATGTCCACCATTTTGTCTGCATCCAGGTCCCTCTTACCTGTTGTCATTCCCAGGACGTCACATAGTGCCACTTTGTCATGTCCCTCAGCATCTGATACTGATGCACGAGGCCGAGACACATCGCCGTTCACACTTGTGTCTATCATGTGTCTCCAAGGTGTCCAGCTGACCACTTGTTACGTTACTGCCTACGTCGCTTTCGTTAGAACGTCCAAGGGCCCACAGTTATTACGTCAGTCTATCGCCAGAAAAGCACCAGATTTGTTTTGCACATTTGTTTGGCTAGCTAAGTAAACAAAAATGTTTCAAGAACTAATTTACATGTACAGACTGCCAACTGTTCAGATTGGCAGGAAAAAGTCATTAAGTGTTGGCGCACTGTCACCAAAACAACCACCATGTCCTGCATTGATGAGGCATTTTCCTGTTATGTCCTACACTCTTACAAAAGAGTGATTGGATCTCAATGCATCTTGTACTTAGCGCTTGTATTTATTTTGTATTTAGCACTGTCCACTTGTGATCCGATCGCCCTAGACGCATTTTAAAACCAAGTGTAAACAGCGTCACATACTCTGGCGAGGACGCATCTGAACACACCTGTATGGAAAGTGAATTGGATCACAATGTGTAGTTTGGTGTTCACATTATTACGTCAGATTTGTACGTCTTAAGACAACAGAAAATACCCTAACACATCCATTTTGAATGTCTTAAGGCCTTTAAAATTGGGTGCCACCACTTGATCAGTTTCTGAGGGGAAACCCTACAATCATTGCAAGAGAGAAAACAATTCCTGACTCAACCTACCTTGTGTGAATTGAGGTTAAGAAATAATATTGATTTATGGTGACATTATTAACATCTGCATTTTTGCAGCTTGCATAGAGTATTATACTTGACATATTCCTTTAATGTGGTGTGTTTGCCCACTAGATGGCAGTATTAAAGCACAAATGGCAACCTGTTGAATTTTTGAGTCGGCTGGGGGAAAAGAAAGAATTTCATGTTTTCCAACCCATTGATTTCAATAAAAACTGGTAAAGATCTTTTCTGTTTAATGGTGACACTTTTAGTGCAGCCAAGGGGTATTTTTTAATATAATGGTGTGAATTTACATTTTACATTGCAACTATTATGTTAAAAAATAATAATAATTTAACTTTTGTCCTTTTCCTTTGAACAGATTAGGAATCACAGTTTTCCTGTTTAAAGAAATTCTTCTATAATTGAGACTTGATGAAAACACACATATGGTCTGTTGTTCACCTTCTGGATAGGAATGAGAACCTGTGGAGGATGTAGAGTACATGCAAATAAAGTTTGAGCATAATATTTTTCAATTCAAAATCAATTTTTAATGAATATAGAGGAGACCATTTATCATTAATTCACAACCTACATCTTTAAACACCAAATGTCTATCTGTCTGCTAGGTGCAGGTATTAAGAATCTACTCTCTATGGTATGGTTGGTGTCTGCATTCATGCCTGTTCCTCAGTAAAGGTGCACAACTTTCTCCCTTTAATTAATAAAACTGAATAGTCTGGCAATAGTTTTGGCTTGTCTTGTCAGCTGGAAGAACAAATGTTGGTATATGTTAATTAAATCCCTGACTAGAGTCACTTCTATTTATATGCGCAAAGTTTAAGTTCTTTGTGAAATGCCCATGTAGTTGACCAATGTTGATAAACTAACCCAAAAGGACTGGAGCAGTATGGCAAGTTGTTTTAACGTTTAATGAGAGACTGGATATATACTGCAGATATCTGTAATTCATTCTTTCTAGTCAAGTAAAAAAAGATTTCAGATACCCACAATGACCTTTTTTCTAAGACAAATTATGTCACTTTTGCCATTCATGTGTATTGGGCTTTTAATTTCAGATATCCACAATTACAATTTTGATATCCAGAATGAACATTCTTGGGCGGTGCTTGGTTTTTGCTCTGGTGTTTTCAACATGGTGACCCGCTTTACAAACAATCTCACTTTACAGCTAAACAGTACACTAAAATATGTTTCTGAAAACATTTGAGGCGAGAAATAGGCAATTCAGTAACACATTCTTGATTTAAATTTGATCAGAACTGCCTAGTTTGACAGTCACGCGCACGCACATTTGGCTGGCCCCCCTCCAGAAGAGTTCAGAGACTGTACAATCAATGCTGAGGCTGATGAACACCATTCTTCCAAAAGATATTCCCTCATTTGGTGTTTTGATGATGGTGGTAGAGAGCGCTGGCTAACACGTCAGTCCAAAATCTCCCATAGGTGTTCAGCTGGATTGAGATGTGGTGACTGTGAAGGCGATAGCATATGATTCACATCATTTTCACGAGGAGTCCATTCAGTGACTCCTCGTGCCCTGTGAATGGGGACATTGTCATCCTGGAAGAGACCACTCCCATCAGGATAGAAATGTTTCATCATAGGATAAAGGTGATCAATCAGAACAACTTTGTATTGATTTGCAGTGACCCTTCCCTCTAAGGGGACAAATGGACCCTAACCATGCCAGCAAAATGCCCCCCAAAGCATAACAGAGCCACCAGATCCCCTCACAGTAGGGGTCAAGCATTCAGACCTGTACCAGTTTTTCCGTTAATTTGTCACCCATCTGTATATATATATATATATATATATATGTCACTGAGCACTTTATTAGGAGAATGTGTAATTTAATGCAATCCAATACAAAAGCTCTAATATAAATTCTACTTTTAAACTTAGTGGACCTGTACTGGAGTGCATATATATTGAAAAGTGTTCCTAATATTTTGTCCACCCCATTAACATACATGAGGGGGCCATATTTTTAGGAACACTCCGGTACACCACAACCATCTGCTACGACCTCAATAATAAATATAAAGTAGAATTATCAACTTTCTGACAATGTCAACAAAACCTGAAAATGTGTAAGCTTTGTAAATGTAAAATTATGGCAGAGCTGTTGTATTGGATGCATTATTTTGCACAGGTAATCATAATAAAGTGCTTGGCTATAGCTTATATATAGCTATATGTATATAGCCACAGTATTCATTTTACAGTAAGAAAACATCTGAAATATGTAGATATTCATGAGTATATATGAGATAAATGAGTTTGGAGTTTGATGAGGTGGCAGAATACTGTATTTTTATATTTGAGAGGAAATTCTACTTATACGATTAACATTTATTTAATTTATTCCCACAAATATTAATGTTTTACCTGACAAAAGCTTCAAATGATTGCTCCGCAGATAAAAACATTGACAATATTCTTTGTCTATCATTTACTTTCACATGAGATACTCTATACCCCTCAGAACATATTTTTGGGAACTCAAACAAGTTGACTTTGACATCAACAGGAAGTCAGTTTTATCAAATGGAAACTGTGCACACACACATTCACACATGTGTCATAGTGAGTATTTTCTTTCTCTCCCCTAAAGTTGGTGTTATTAACATTTTTAAACCTTTTTTTGGATATGAGGAACACAACTGACTAAAGCAGCATTATGTCACAGCTGGAAGTTTTTGCAATGTTGTGGAAAAGCTTTAACATCAAGATGTCTCATTCCATGATGTACTCATAAACCATAAACTCCAGACAGAGCTTGCAGATCATAACCACACACAAAGTAGCTTATCAAGTGCCTGAGAACCTGCTAGCCCCAGCCCCTGCGGCCCAAAAAGCATTTTCCCCATAGACCACCATTGTAAAAGAGATGTCAGGACACCTCGAATTTAAAAATCTGTGACGTCATCACAATGTAAAATCTATGGGCCGAGCGGGAACCTGCGGGCGGGGCCAGTGGGGGAAACACTACTGCGCATATTCAATGGACTGCACAACGCGGAAAAACCTGGAAGCTAGAAACTTTTTTTGGTGTATGCACCAGCCAAGCAATTCCTATAGGACTGAATGGGCACCATTTTTAGTCTTGTATCCAGCTCTTATAATACATCCATGGAGAGGACGATGAGGTAGCACTTCCTCTTCAAGGTTAGATTTATTCAAGCAAACGTTAGCTCAATGTTAGCACTGAAATGATATTGCTATCATACTTAGTCAAAGTCCCAGTTACCTAGTTTGCTAGCTAACAAAGCACTGATAATGCACTATTGATTCAGCGCTAATGTAGCATAATGTAACACTCCAACTTTCTGGTGATATGCTGCCCCCAATTGATATGGAGTGTTTGACGATTCTTACATATTGCATCTTTATGTTCAAGTGTCCCAGTAGTCATGACAGCGTGACAGTGAGCCAGCATGCACAATATACCAGGACCCTGAAACTGAAGCAGCTAAATGGAATTCATTTGCGATTAATTTTATTATTTATACCTGTGCTTTTTCTACTGTCAAAATATCTTATGGGGAAAATGTCTATTGCACAGTCTTTGCCTCACAGTAGCCAGTACTGTAGCTATTTTAATAGCATTAAAATAAGGTATTAAGACAGTTATGTGGAGGGGTTGATGGCCTAGTGCTGGACTGAGTAGTTTAAGTTTGCTGTTTTATAACTGTTCCAAGATGTATATGTTGCGTTTTGTTAGTGTTTGTAATGTGTCTGCTCAGAACATGGTGGTTTATGTTGATAATTGTCATTTTTAACCATTAGTGAGGTGACTTCTACTTTTCTTGAAAACCAACTGTATTTTCCTTTTGTGGTTTTCAGTTTCAATTCCCTGGTTTGCATGTCAGGAAACAGTTGACACTGTTGAGAACTGCTTCCTGCCTCTTATCCTAAGAAGAGGGTGATCATGTGACTTACATCTTGTGTTTTGTGTGGGAGAAAAAAGGCCGATGTTTGGGTGAAAATCTGTTAGTGATCTGACTGAAGATTTAATAGTAGACCTGAGTTGGTGTTGGTCTAACTGTGGTAGCAAATTGACAAAGGAACCTGAGGACAACTGGAGATGAGGGAGATGATGTGGATTTTTGCTGTGATTATCTTCTCGGTGTGTGAAACATGGAGTCTGGACACAGGTTTGAACATTGTACTCTTTTTTTCACATGTTTTAATTAAATATTGTTTTAGCCTTGAGAGGATACATCTCTAATATAAAAAAAACATGGCTTTTAAATACAAAACAACACAGACATAACTGCAGTTTCAGCATGAATGTGTCATTTGTGGTACTTTATTTATTTATTGATATTCTCATATTTATTTCTGTGTTTATATTAGATCATTCTGGTGTTTTTTTAAATTATAATCATCAATCAAATAATCCCATAATTTAAACTTTCTGTAAAGCACTTCAGTCAACATTTGTTGTTTTTAAATGTGCTGCATAAATAAATTGATTTGTTTTGACTTTCTCGGGATCTTCTCAAAGCTTTTTGATGCGCAATACTTCTTCATCTGCTCCTAAAGTTTATGGTAAAATCATTTAATCTATTTTCTCTCCATTTAATTTGTAGTATGAGTAAAATGTTGGAGGTTGAACACAACAATATGCATTTTTATCTCCCCTTCTCCTTTCCATTAATTCTTATTTCAAACATTTGATCTATTTTCATTTTAAATCAAGAATAATAATGTAAAAATATTTTTGAAACAAGTTATGACTGAAGAGGAAAGATTCAGTCCTTATTCTTTGTTTATTTTGTACGATTAGTATAAAATATGACGAGGCTGCCAAATGTCCAATGTTTGTCCAATTTGAAAAAAATATTACAGACCTCTTATCATTCAGTGTCTCTTAAAATACACAGTTGCGCGTTGTTAGCTGTGCCTCATTATTCTTAAAATAACTCCATTTTGAAAGATTACAGGTGGTGAGTTTGACTTGATTTTGAATTACATTTAATCACTTTGGGATGATATGAAGGTTTCTTCATGGGACAAAGCTTCATAACATATTTCCAGTTTTATTGTCAGTACTAGTATGATTTATTTGTAAACTGTCATAGCCCAGTTTAAATCCTGTTTCATAAAGTTTGTTTTATTTTCTTTTATTTCATCAAACTTTATGTTTTTTTCTTTGCGTGTCAGTGTCTCATGCAGGATTGGATCCTTTTGCTTCTGATTTTTCATGTTTTTTTGTGTGTATTAGGACCTGTGTAATTAGTATTTTGTTTTATGACAGAATGAACCCAAATAATTAAATCATTGCAGCATTATGTGTAAAAATAAAGCAACTATCTTTGCCTTTTTTTCAGTTGTCAGAAATGCATCTTTCAATCTGGGGAGTGATGTTAACCTGACATGCAGCAATGAACCGTGGAGTGAGGTGATTTATGTACTCTGGAAAATAGAGTTGAAATACAAAGAGTGCCGTATCGCCTACAACAATGATGGCCAACATACAGACTCCTGCAACGATGGCAAGTCTCTCCAAAATACACCCACAGCTGTATACCTGCACATCCCAAACTTCTCAAATGATGATGTTGGGGTCTACCTGTGTGAGACGGTTTATACAAGAGGAGCTGCCACTCATATGATCAACGTGGATATCACAGGTAGGACTTCATTTTTCTCCTCACTGGGACAGCTGACTGGCAAGAATCATCTAGCCAAGAGGTGTAACTTGTTAAAGGGTCATTTCACTTAAATCCCACTCATAAGAGTTAATAATACAGAAAATTCTGCACACTTCAACTCATGTAGCTTGTATTAGTTTTATGTGCATAGAGTTTGAAATATCTGCTGCTTAGTCTTCTGTTGCAAACATAACGGGGGACAGTACCGTTTCTTAAAACACTTAAAACACTCAAAACTGATATGTGAATAATCCAACATCAATATGCGTTTCATGACACAACATCCTGGTTACATTTTAATCCTTTTAATACAGGAAATGAAAACCGCTCAGCAAGTTTCATGTTTCCTATTTTGTCTTCACTGGTTCAGCTCCTCCCAGTATATCAGCCTGGTTAGAGTGGAAGGACAACAAGATGGTGGCTGTGTGCAAAGCTGAAAGAGGAAAACCTGCTGCCAGCATCAGCTGGAGCCATCTAGAAAATTCATCATCTTTGAAAACCTGGTCTGGCTCAGATGGATTCTTTACAGTAGAAAGCCACCTGGAACTCCCTGAGAACATGGATCCAAAAACCCTGAGCTGCACAGTCAGACACCCGTACTGGGAAGAGGAGAAAACTTTGGTACCAAAGCTCACAGCAGGTCAGGACAAGAGAAAATGTTTAAGCTTTGTTTTTTAGCGCAGAAGAAATATGTTTGCTTATGTTTCTGACTAGGTGTTTTTTTATATATAGTGTTATTAATAACTTCATAAATAGATGTCATGTGTAGTGTTGATGTCCAGTGGATTACTGACAAACCTTTACTGTTTTTTCTTTAGCTACATGTCTTCATTTTACTATGATGTGCATCCGTATAATTGTGATAATCGTTGCAGTTTTGGCTGGAATCTTATTCTTTGCAAAAAAGAAACTAACATGCTGTGGTAAGAATTTTCATTTGATAAATGATTAATTAGATGAACTACTTGTGAGCTTTTCTGTCAAGTAATTTAGCTGGTTTGTGTATTTTTCCCTTCTCCAGGTGTTGCAGGCAGGTAGACACATAATCCAAATCTCTGCTGGTAGGTAATCTTTCTGTTACATACTCAACATTTTTGAGTTCTGTGTGTTTAACTGCACTTTGTTGAGTTTTGTTCATGACACCTCTCTGCTTCCCCCAGACAGTTGATGTGGAGCCACACGTCAGCTATGTTCAACGTGTCAACTCTCTATAACTTATAAAAATCCTGCACTTGCATCGCACACAGACACACACACAGACACACACACACACTTAAATGCACATGGCACTCTGTGAGAAACTGAAGGCTATGAAATTGAGAAATGGTGAAATATTAACCAGAGAGAAGAATGAGATGAAAGATTTCAAACAAGAGACGGAGCCTCACAGTTGAATTCTGTCCTGATAAACTTGACTGACATTCAGCAAAAAGGCGACAGACACTCAGTTTAACATCCACCTTTTGTCACATAATTGATGATTATCAGCACAGGATAATAATCTAAATAAATAGTGAGTTTCTGAATGTATTCTCACAATGACTGTAAACCAATCTCTGAACAAACTGATTAGTTGTTTAGGAAATCAAACTGGAAAAAGAGACTCTTCTGCCATCTTATGGTGTAGATCATAACATAGTCCTTCATCAGATAAATAAATAATGTTAATAATAAATACATAAATCTACGTAAGTGTTTCCAGTATTTACTACTGTATTTAATAGCCGTTAATAATGGATATTATTGGAGTTGTGTGAGGGGGAAACTGATACTTAGAAGCTTAGTGAGCAACACTTTATAATAATACAACTCATATACTAAACTAATGCTCATGATGATTTAATGAATGGATTAATGCAGGATGAATTCCTGTTGATCATAGTTACCAAGTGATCAAGTCACTATGACTTTATTTGATCAGTTAACATTAAATAGTTAATTAATAAATATTGATATTGATATGCTACCAAATCAGCTGAATTCCACTTATAGTAAAGGGTGTTTTATATCTGTGCATTTGATCAGCCTCTATGAAGCTGCATTTTTATTTCATCAAACTGGTAGTCAGATACAAACATCTACATGTTGCTGCACGAACCAATGAATGCTCTTTATGTCACATTTACAAGCCAGCAGCACTAGATGGATGTAATGTACATGATCAGGTTGTATAATGCTTCAATCTTATACTCACAGTACTTGTGGGTATAAAAACAGTTAAGATATGAAGTAACCGTGAATTAATATTCATTAATTGACTTTTAAGTGTTAACTACTATAACATAAAGTCATAGTGATTTGATCATGTGTTCATTGTGAGCAACAGGAATTCATGATACATCCTGTATTAATTCATGCATGAAATCATCATGAATCATTTCCTAAGTATACTATTTATATCCTTATCATAAAGTGTTACAGCCTAGTGCACAGCCAGTGTCTAGACTTCCATTTGAATGCTATTATTAAATCACAGGCTGCAGCGCTATAACTTATCTTACCCTCACACTGATTATATAGTTGTACATATAGAGCAGAAGAGGAAACTGTTTTGTTTCAGCCTCACAAATGTATTTCTGTCCACAGATCTTAACACACCTGCACATATAGATTCTTAGATTTCAATTGCAGCAAAGAACCGTAAAAGTTTGACCTTAAATTGAAGAGATTATTACCATGACTTCTTTCAAATATTTTTAGAAATGCAACAACAGAATAACTACAAACTACATTCTCCATCATGAACTGGATAATGTGGCAGAAGCACAAACAGTTGAGCCTGTAAACAACGTTAATTAAGACAAGTCTAGGCAGCTAAAATTTTTCATTCTCTAAGTTCAGCTTTTCTGACTTTGGTGACTGAAAGTGACACACTGAATACATCAAGATTTTGAGTCATTCAGGTCGTGGTGTAACAAGCTGTAGTTTGTCAGAAACTACTCATCTTGCTGTTTTCAAACTTAAATATCTATTTAATAGTATAATTGGTTGGTGTGGGATAGTTCTTAGGAGCAAAAACACTGACTACACCTATTTTGTTGACTTGTGTCTGCAAATAAAAAGTTAGGCACAGTTGTGTTCAGGAGAGAAACGGCTCTGGGTTTCATGTTTCCATAACCAGTTGCTGTTGTCTGTGGACGTTTTTGTGTTTCATTTTACAAGATTTTCCTAATTGAGGATCAAGCTTTGATTGGCAGTTCAACTACAAACTTCTTGCACACCTTCACAAAATATTAGACACTTTCTGTTGTTTGTGATATTATAAACCAGTCCTGCGTCTCACATTAAAGCTCAAATGAACTTTTCCTCGTTTCTGTTTACCTCATAAATACATAATCGTCTGCAAGTTCATCAACGATACAGGTTGTGGTTGAAGTGCTGCTGGTATATTAACTGTGGCATAGTTACAGTTGTCATCAGTGGTAGCTCCGGTTCTTCTCGATTCTTTGGTGCTGCTGTGGTCAATAGAGGTGTATGTTACGTCCTCGTTAGGTTGTTATAACAGTGTAATGGTAATTCCTCTGTCCTAAACATATGTTACACTTCAATTATTCTACTTTTTCATACAGTGCTTCTGCAACTAGAACGTGTGATATGGTGTGGTATGGCATGTGGTTAGTGGCTATGACTTTCTGCAGGTGAAACAGCTGCACAGTTTCATATAGCTTCAACAGAGGCCTCACTCTTATGTTCACCCAGTATGCAATTCTATCATAAAAGCTCTCCAACACACTCATGATACTGATAGCAATGAATATTAATGCTCATCAATAATAAACTTCACATTGATGTGATGTGAGGTTATTATTTGTGCTGCTTTTATCATCTGCAGAATCCCCTGAAAGAGAAAATGTCAATACGTACTAAATAAATACTAAATGCTGTGCTGTGTGTGGTTTTTATATACTTAATAGTAATATAAATGTACTGTTACCTTTCCTTTTCTTCTTTATTCTGACTATAAAACAAATGGAAAAATGAGATCACAATGAGGACACAGTCATTCAGATCAACATAACATTTAAATGTTTTCCCAGACAAAGAAAACATTATACCCATCAACATGTTAGCATCAGCTCACTGAGCCACTAGCATGACTGTAGACTACAACAGGTCAGATGTATGTATAAGGTGAAAAGGGCCACTTTCACATTACAAATAGTATAATTATGTATAAGTATGTGTTATTATCGACTGACATACACAGTAGTGAAAAGTAACTAAATACATTTATTCAAGTGCTGTACTTAAGTACAATTTTGAGGTACTTAGTATTTTTAAATTATGCTACTTTATACTTCCACTCCACTACATTTCAGAGGGAAATATTGTACTTTCTACTCCACTATATTTCTTTGACAGCTTTAGTTACTTTTCAGATGAAGATTTGACACAATGGATAATATAACAAGCTTTTAAAATACAGGTTTCAGGGTGCTGGTATTGTTCATACTGTCATGGTTTACTGGGACACTGAATAGAACGGAGCCATTGTTAGTGTTATTATACAAAGACATTTTTTTAGATTATTGAACAAGATAAGTTATTATCATAAAAATGTCATAGCATGAATATATTTCATTATAATGAGTTCTCCTAATTGATCTTGTTTAAGAATGATCTATTTTTGTGTGGAGCCAGCTTATTGAATTGTAAGGCAACCAACAAAAGGGTTCTTTGTTCTTTCCTAATCTGAAAACATACTTTTAAATTTCACAATGAGCTCAACACATCTTTAATGAACACATATTTAAATATTTACAGTCTGAATACAATTGTGTCAGCTTTTCCAAGAGAGTAAATACAACAGAGCCGAGTATTTTCACTATGCAGACAAATAGAAGAAATGTGGTCCAACATGTTGCATCACTCAAATTATCTTACTTTCTCACTCTTATCAGCACCTTTCCTGTCCTCTTCTCCTTCATACAATCACACATACACACACTCACTCATGAAGATCATTGAAGGTGCCCACATCCTAAAGATGTGCAATGAAAAGTTCCTGTTTGGCTCTTCTCTTCCTCTAAACTCAGTTTGAGGTGTTATTAATGGATCTTGAGCCAGCTGGATTTTTGAATTGTGTATGTACTTCACAAACCAACCTGTTCCAAGGGTATCAAGCTGCAGACAGAGGCAGACATCTTGGTATGATATATTAAAGTTTGATAGCCAACATTGAATAAAACCTCAGAAAAGCCAACAAATTCTTTTAAAGATCCTTAAAAGACTTGATACCTTACTGCTGTAAAGTCCTCCCGCCTTCTCGCCTTTTCTGCCACATGTGCAACGGAAATGTTCACACAAAAATGACACAAAGACGACCAACTTCCACTGCTAAGGTCATGTGACTTACTGACAACTGTGGAGGCAGAGGTCCAAGATGTCTGCCTTCATGTCCACCATTTTGTCTGCATCCAGGTCCCTCTTACCTGTTGTCATTCCCAGGACGTCACATAGCGCCACTTTGTCATGTCCCTCAGCATCTGATACTGATGCACGAGGCCAAGACACATCGCCGTTCACACCTGTGTCTATCATGTGTCTCCAAGGTCCAGCTGACCACTTGTTACGTTACTGCCTACGTCGCTTCCGTTAGAACGTCCAAGGGCCCACAGTTATTACGTCAGTCTGTCGCCAGAAAAGCACCAGATTTGTTTTGCACATTTGTTTGGCTAGCTAAGTAAACAAAAATGTTTCAAGAACTAATTTACATGTACAGGCTTCCAACTGTTCAGATTGGCAGGAAAAAGTCATTAAGTGTTGGCGCACTGTCACCAAAACAACCACCATGTCCTGCATTGATGAGGCATTTTCCTGTTATGTCCTACACTCTTACAAAAGAGTGATTGGATCTCAATGCATCTTGTACTTAGCGCTTGTATTTATTTTGTATTTAGCACTGTCCACTTGTGATCCGATCGCCCTAGACGCATTTTAAAACCAAGTGTAAACAGCGTCACATACTCTGGCGAGGACGCATCTGAACACACCTGTATGGAAAGTGAATTGGATCACAATGTGTAGTTTGGTGTTCACATTATTACGTCAGATTTGTACGTCTTAAGACAACAGAAAATACCCTAACACGTCCATTTTGAACGTCTTAAGGACTTTAAAATTGGGTGCCACCACTTTATCAGTTTCTGAGGGGAAACCCTACAATCATTGCAAGAGAGAAAACAATTCCTGACTCAACCTACCTTGTGTGAATTGAGGTTAAGAAATAATATTGATTTATGGTGACATTATTAACATCTGCATTTTTGCAGCTTGCATACAGTATTATACTTGACATATTCCTGTAATGTGGTGTGTTTGCCCACTAGATGGCAGTATTAAAGCACAAATGGCAACCTGTTGAATTTTTGAGTCGGCTGGGGGAAAAGAAAGAATTTCATGTTTTCCAACCCATTGATTTCAATGTAAACTGGTTAAGATCTTTTCTGATTAATGGTGACACTTTTAGTGCAGCCAAGGGTTTTTTTTTAATATAATGGTGTGAATTTACATTTTACATTGCAACTATTATGTTAAAAAATAATAATAATTTAACTTTTGTCCTTTTCCTTTGAACAGATTAGGAATCACAGTTTTCCTGTTTAAAGAAATTCTTCTATAATTGAGACTTGATGAAAACACACATATGATCTGTTGCTCACCTTCTGGATAGGAATGAGAACCTGTGGAGGATGTAGAGTACATGCAAATAAAGTTTGAGCATAATATTTTTCAATTCAAAATCAATTTTTAATGAATATAGAGGAGACCATTTATCATTAATTCACAACCTACATCTTTAAACACCAAATGTCTATCTGTCTGCTAGGTGCAGGTATTAAGAATCTACTCTCCATGGTATGGTTGGTGTCTGCATTCATCCCTGTTCCTCAGTAAAGGTGCACAACTTTCTCCCTTTAATTAATGAAACTGAATAGTGTGGTAATAGTTTTGGCTTGTCTTGTCAGCTGGAAGAACAAATGTTGGTATATGTTAATTAAATCCCTGACTAGAGTCACTTCTATTTATATGCGCAAAGTTTAAGTTCTTTGTGAAATGCCCATGTAGTTGACCAATGTTGATAAACTAACCCAAAAGGACTGGAGCAGTATGGCAAGTTGTTTTAACGTTTAATGAGAGACTGGATATATACTGCAGATATCTGTAATTCATTCTTTCTAGTCAAGTAAAAAAAGATTTCAGATACCCACAATGACCTTTTTTCTAAGACAAATTACGTCACTTTTGCCATTCATGTGTATTGGGCTTTTAATTTCAGATATCCACAATTACAATTTTGATATCCAGAATGAACATTCTTGGGCGGTGCTTGGTTTTTGCTCTGGTGTTTTCAACATGGTGACCCGCTTTACAAACAATCTCACTTTACAGCTAAACAGTACACTAAAATATGTTTCTGAAAACATTTGAGGCGAGAAATAGGCAATTCAGTAACACATTCTTGATTTAAATTTGATCAGAACTGCCTAGTTTGACAGTCACGCGCACACACATTTGGCTGGCCCCCCTCCAGAAGAGTTCAGAGACTGTACAATCAATGCTGAGGCTGATGAACACCATTCTTCCAAAAGATATTCCCTCATTTGGTGTTTTGAAGAGAGAGAGCGCTGGCTAACATGTCAGTCCAAATTCTCTCATAGGTGTTCAGCTGGACTGAGATGTAGTGACTGTGAAGGTCATAGCATATGATTCACATCATTTTCATACTCATCAAACATTCAGTGACTCCTCGTGCCCTGTGAATTGGGACACTGTCATCCTGGAAGAGACCACTCCCATCAGGATAGAAATGTTTCATCATAGGATAAAGGTAATCACTCAGAACAACTTTGTATTGATTTGCAGTGACCCTTCCCTCTAAGGGGACAAGTGGACCCAAACCATGCCAGCAAAATGCCCCCCAAAGCATAACAGAGCCACCAGATCCCCTCACAGTAGGGGTCAAGCATTCAGACCTGTACCAGTTTTTCTGTTAATTTGTCACCCATCTGTATATATATATATATATATATATATATATATATATAATGCAATCCAATACAACAGCTACTTTTAAACTTAGTGGACCTGTACTGGAGTGCATATATATTGAAGTGTTCCTAATATTTTGTCCACCCCATTAACATACATGAGGGGGCCAAATTTTTAGGAACACTCCGGTACACCACAACCACCTGCTACGACCTCAATAATAAATATAAAGTAGAATTATCAACTTTCTGACAATGTCAACAAAACCTGAAAATGTGTAAGCTTTGTAAATGTAAAATTATGGCAGAGCTGTTGTATTGGATGCATTATATTGCACAGGTAATCATAATAAAGTGCTTGGCTATAGCTTATATATAGCTATATGTATATAGCCACAATATTCATTTTACAGTAAGAAAACATCTGAAATATGTAGATATTCATGAGTATATATGAGATAAATGAGTTTGGAGTTTGATGAGGTGGCAGAATACTGTATTTTTATATTTGAGAGGAAATTCTACTTATACAATTAACATTTATTTAATTTATTCCCACAAATATTAATGTTTTACCTGACAAAAGCTTCAAATGATTGCTCCGCAGATAAAAACATTGACAATATTCTTTATCTATCATTTACTTTCATCATTTACTTTGACATCAACAGGAAGTCAGTTTTATCAAATGGAAACTGTGCACACACACATTCACACATGTGTCATAGTGAGTATTTTCTTTCTCTCCCCTAAAGTTGGTGTTATTAACATTTTTAAACCTTTTTTTGGATATGAGGAACACAACTGAATAAAGCAGCATTATGTCACAGCTGGAAGTTTTTGCAATGTTGTGGAAAAGCTTTAACATCAAGATGTCTCATTCCATGATGTACTCATAAACCACAAACTCCAGATAGAGCTTGCAGATCATAACCACACACAAAGTAGCTTATCAAGTGCCTGAGAACCTGCTAGCCCCAGCCCCTGCGGCCCAAAAAGCATTTTCCCCATAGACTACCATTGTTAAAGAGATGTCAGGACACCTTGAATTTAAAAATCGGTGACATCATCACAATGTAAAATCTATGGGCCGAGCGGGAACCTGCGCACGGGGCCAGTGGGGGAAACACTACTGCGCATATTCAATGGACTGCACAATGCGGAAAAACCTGGAAGCTAGAAACTTTTTTTGGTGTATGCACCAGCCAAGCAATTCCTATAGGACTGAATGGGCGCCATTTTTAGTCTTGTATCCAGCTCTTATAATACATCCATGGAGAGGACGAAGAGGTAGCACTTCCTCTTCAAGGTTAGATTTATTCAAGCAAACGTTAGCTCAATGTTAACACTGAAATGATATTGCTATCATACTTAGTCAAAGTCCCAGTTACCTAGTTTGCTAGCTAACAAAGCAATGATAATGCACTATTGATTCAGCACTAATGTAGCATAATGTAACACTCCAACTTTCTGGTGATATGCTGCCCCCAATTGATTTGGAGTGTTTGACGATTCTTACATACTGCATCTTTATGTTCAAGTGTCCCAGTAGTCATGACAGCATGACAGTGAGCCAGCATGCACAATATACCAGGACCCTGAAACTGAAGCAGCTAAATGGAATTCATTTGCGATTAATTTTATTATTTATACCTGTGCTTTTTCTACTGTCAAAATATCTTATGGGGAAAATGTCTATTGCACAGTCTTTGCCTCACAGTAGCCAGTACTGTAACTATTTTAATAGCATTAAAATAAGGTATTAAGACAGTTATGTGGAGGGGTTGATGGCCTAGTGCTGGACTGAGTAGTTTAAGTTTGCTGTTTTATAACTGTTCCAAGATGTATATGTTACGTTTTGTTAGTGTTTGTAATGTGTCTGCTCAGAACATGGTGGTTTATGTTGATAATTGTCATTTTTAACCATTAGTGAGGTCACTTCTACTTTTCGTGAGAACCAACTGTATTTTCCTGTTGTGGTTTTCAGTTTCAATTCCCTGGTTTGCATGTCAGGGAATGGTTGACACTGTTGAGAACTGCTCCCTACCTCTTATTCTAAGAAGAGGGTGATCATGTGACTTGCATCTTGTATTTGTGTGGGAGAAAAAAGGCAGATGTTTAGGTGAAAATCCGTTAGTCACACATCCTTTATAAGTATGTAACGTGGGGAAGTGTCAAGGACTCACAGTTTGTCTGGATGAAGTTAAGAACCTGCTTTAACTCTGAGTCTATGTTTGATATAAATAGAGAAAGTGAAATTGCACGGGTAGGGTAAATGACATGAGAGCACAAGCAGTACTATGCAATATAGAGACTGACGTTACTGTAGACGTTACAGGACTGAAGATTTAATAGCAGACCTGAGTTGGTGTTGGTCTAACTGTGGTAGCAAGTTGACAAAGGAACCTGAGGACAACTGGAGATGAGGGAGATGATGTGGATTTTTGCTGTGATTATCTTCTCGGTGTGTGAAACATGGAGTCTGGACACAGGTTTGAACATTGTACTCTTTTTTTCACATGTTTTAATTAAATATTGTTTTAGCCTTGAGAGGATACATCTCTAATATAAAAAACATGGCTTTTAAATAGAAAACAACACAGACATAACTGCAGTTTCAGCATGAATGTGTCATTTGTGGTACTTTATTTATTTACTGATATTCTCATATTTATTTCTATGTTTATATTTGATCATTCTGGTGTTTTTTTAAATTATAATCATCAATCAAATAATCCCATAATTTAAACTTTCTGTAAAGCACTTCAGTCAACATTTGTTGTTTTTAAATGTGCTGTATAAATAAATTGATTTGTCTTGACTTTCTCAGGATCTCCTCAAAGCACTTTGATGCACAATATTTCTTCATCTGCTCCTAAAGTTTATGGTAAAATCATTTAATCTATTTTCTCTCCATTTAATTTGTAGTATGAGTAAAATGTTGGAGGTTGAACACAACAATATGCATTTTTATCTCCCCTTCTCCTTTCCATTAATTCTTATTTCAAACATTTGATCTATTTTCAGTTTAAATCAAGAATAATAATGTAAAAATATTTTTGAAACAAGTTATGACTGAAGAGGAAAGATTCAGTCATTATTTTTTGTTTATTTTGTATGATTAGTATAAAATATGACGAGGCTGCCAAATGTCCGATGTTTGTCCAATTTGAAAAAAATATTACAGACCTCTTATCATTCAGTGTCTCTTAAAATACACATTTGAGTGTTGTTAGCTGTGCCTCATTATTCTTAAAAAAAACTCCGTTTTGAAAGATTATAGGTGGTGAGTTTGACTTGATTTTGAATTACATTTAATCACTTTGGGATGATATGAAGGTTTCTTCATGGGACAAAGCTTCATAACATATTTCCAGTTTTATTGTCAGTACTAGTATGATTTATTTGTAAACTGTCATAGCCCAGTTTAAATCCTGTTTCATAAAGTTTGTTTTATTTTTTTTTATTTCATCAAACTTAACATTTTTTTCTTTGCGTGTCAGTGTCTCATGCAGGATTGGATCCTTTTGCTTCTGATTTTTCATGTTTTTTTGTGTGTATTAGGACCTGTGTAATTAGTATTTTGTTTTATGACAGAATGAACCCAAATAATTAAATCATTGCAGCATTATGTGTAAAAATAAAGCAACTATCTTTGCCTTTTTTTCAGTTGTCAGAAATGCATCTTTCAATCTGGGGAATGATGTTAACCTGACATGCAGCAATGAACTGAGGAGTGAGGTGATGTTTGTACTCTGGAATATAGACTTGAAATACAAACAGTGCCGTATCGCCCACAACAATGATGGCCAAAGTACAGACTCCTGCAACGATGGCAAGTCTCTCCGAAATACATCCACAGCTCTATACCTGCACATCCCAAACTTCTCAAATGATGATGTTGGGGTCTACCTGTGTGAGACGGTTTATAGAGGAGGAGCTGACACTCATATGATCAACGTGGAAATCACAGGTAGGACTTCATTTTTCTCCTCACTGGGACAGCTGACTGGCAAGAATCATCTAGCCAAGAGGTGTAACTTGTTAAAGGGTCATTTCACTTAAATCCCACTCATAAGAGTTAATAATACAGAAAATTCTGCACACTTCAACTCATGTAGCTTGTATTAGTTTTATGTGCATAGAGTTTGAAATATCTGCTGCTTAGTCTTCTGTTGCAAACATAACAGGGGACAGTACCGTTTCTTAAAACACTTAAAACACTCAAAACTGATATGTGAATAATCCAACATCAATATGCGTTTCATGACACAACGTCCTGGTTACATTTTAATCTGGAACTAGTTTATACTCAGTGTAAGAAATAGTGAAAAAGCAAGCAAAGCAAAATTAAAACAAGCATGGCTAGGGGCTTTTTTTGTGCCTTTTAATACAGGAAATGAAAACCGCTCAGCAAGTTTCATGTTTCCTATTTTGTCTTCACTGGTTCAGCTCCTCCCAGTATATCAGCCTGGTTAGAGTGGAAGGGCAATAAGATGGTGGCTGTGTGCAAAGCTGAAAGAGGAAAACCTGCTGCCAGCATCAGCTGGAGCCATCTAGAAAATTCATCATCTTTGGAAACCTGGTCTGGCTCAGATGGATTCTTTACAGTGGAAAGCCACCTGGAACTCCCTGAGAACATGGATCCAAAAAACCTGAGCTGCACAGTCAGACACCCGTACTGGGAAGAGGAGAAAACTTTGGTACCAAAGTTCACAGGTCAGTACAAGAGAAAATGTTTAAGCTTTGTTTTTTAGCGCAGAAGAAATATGTTTGCTTATGTTTCTGACTAGGTGTTTTTTTTATATGTAGTGGTATTAATAACTTCATAAATAGATGTCATGTGTAGTGTTGATGTCCAGTGGATTACTGACAAACCTTTACTGTTTTTTCTTTAGCTACACGTCTTCATTTTACTATGATGTCCATCTGTATAGTTGTGATAATCGTTGCAGTTTTGGCTGGAATCTTATTCTTTGCAAAAAAGAAACTAACATGCTGTGGTAAGAATTTTCATTTGATAAATGATTAATTAGATGAACTACTTGTGAGCTTTTCTGTCAAGTAATTTAGCTGGTTTGTGTATTTTTCCCTTCTCCAGGTGTTGCAGGCAGGTAGACACATAATCCAAATCTCTGCTGGTAGGTAATCTTTCTGTTACATACTCAACATTTTTGAGTTCTGTGTGTTTAACTGCACTTTGTTGAGTTTTGTTCATGACACCTCTCTGCTTCCCCCAGACAGATGATGTGGAGCCACACGTCAGCTATGTTCAACGTGTCAACTCTCTATAACTCATAAAAATCCTGCACTTGCATCGCACACAGACACACACACACACACACACACACACTTAAATGCACATGGCACTCTGTGAGAAACTGAAGGCTATGAAATTGAGAAATGGTGAAACTACTCATCTTGCTGTTTTCAAACTTAAATATCTATTTAATAGTATAATTGGTTGGTGTGGGATAGTTCTTAGGAGCAAAAACACTGACTACACCTATTTTGTTGACTTGTGTCTGCAAATAAAAAGTTAGGCACAGTTGTGTTCAGGAGAGAAACGGCTCTGGGCTTCATGTTTCCACAACCAGTTGCTGTTGTTTGTGGACGTTTTTGTGTTTCATTTTACAAGATTTTCCTAATTGAGGATCAAGCTTTGATTGGCAGTTCAACTACAAACTTCTTGCACACCTTCACAATATATTAGACACTTTCTGTTGTCTGTTCAGTCCTGCGTCTCACATTAAAGCTCAAATGAACTTTTCCTCGTTTCTGTTTACCTCATAAATACATAATCGTCTGCAAGTTCATCAACGATACAGGTTGTGGTTGAAGTGCTGCTGGTATATTAACTGTGGCATAGTTACAGTTGTCATCAGTGGTAGCTCCGGTTCTTCTTGATTCTTTGGTGCTGCTGTGGTCAATAGAGGTGTATGTTACATCCTCGTTAGGCTGTTATAACAGTGTGATGGTAATTCCTCTGTCCTAAACATATGTTACACTTCAATTATTCTACTTTTTCATACAGTGCTTCTGCAACTAGAACGTGTGATATGGTGTGGTATGGCATGTGGTTAGCGGCTATGACTTTCTGCGGATGAAACAGCTGCACAGATTCATATAGCTTCAACAGAGGCCTCACTCTTATATTCACCCAGTATGCAATTCTATCATAAAAGCTCTCCAACACACTCATGATACTGATAGCAATGAATATTTATGCTCATCAATAATTAACTTCACATTGATGTGATGTGGGCTTATTATTTGTGCTGCTTTTATCATCTGCAGAATCCCCTGAAAGAGAAAATGTCAATACGTATTAAATAAATACTTAATGCTGTGCTGTGTGTGGTTTTTATATACTTAATAGTAATATAAATGTACTGTTACCTTTCCTTTTCTTCTTTATTCTGACTATAAAACAAATGGAAAAATGAGATCACAATGAGGACACAGTCATTCAGATCAACATAACATTTAAATGTTTTCCCAGACAAAGAAAACATTATACCCATCAACATGTTAGCATCAGCTCACTGAGCCACTAGCATGACTGTAGACTACAACAGGTCAGATGTATGTATAAGGTGAAAAGGGCCACTTTCACATTACAAATAGCATAATTATGTATAAGTATGTGTTATTATCGACTGACATACACAGTAGTGAAAAGTAACTAAGTACATTTATTCAAGTGCTGTACTTAAGTACAATTTTGAGGTGCTTAGTATTTTTAAATTATGCTACTTTATACTTCCACTCCACTACATTTCAGAGGGAAATAATGTACTTTCTACTCCACTATATTTCTTTGACAGCTTTAGTTACTTTTCAGATGAAGATTTGACACAATGGATAATATAACAAGCTTTTAAAATACAGGTTTCAGGGTGCTGGTATTGTTCATACTGTCATGGTTTACTGGGACACTGAATAGAACGGAGCCATTGTTAGTGTTATTATACAAAGACATTTTTTTAGATTATTGAACAAGATAAGTTATTATCATAAAAATGTCATAGCATGAATATATTTCATTATAATGAGTTCTCCTAATTGATCTTGTTTAAGAATGATCTATTTTTGTGTGGAGCCAGCTTATTGAATTGTAAGGCAACCAACAAAAGGGTTCTTTGTTCTTTCCTAATCTGAAAACATACTTTTAAATTTCACAATGAGCTCAACACATCTTTAATGAACACATATTTAAATATTTACAGTCTGAATACAATTGTGTCAGCTTTTCCAAGAGAGTAAATACAACAGAGCCGAGTATTTTCACTATGCAGACAAATAGAAGAAATGTGGTCCAACATGTTGCATCACTCAAATTATCTTACTTTCCCGCTCTTTCCAGCACCTTTTCCGTCTTCTTCACCCTTATACAATCACACTCGCACACACACACACACACTTGCTCACATCTCACACACTCATGAAAATCATTAAAAGGTGCCCAAATCTTAAAGATGTGCAATGAAAAGTTCCTGTTTGGCTCTTCTCTTCCTCTAAACTCAGTTTGAGGTGTTATTAATGGATCTTGAGCCAGCTGGATTTTTGAATTGTGTATGTACTTCACAAACCAACCTGTTCCAAGGGTATCAAGCTGCAGACAGAGGCAGACATCTTGGTATGATATATTAAAGTTTGATAGCCAACATTGAATAAAACCTCAGAAAAGCCAACAAATTCTTTTAAAGATCCTTAATAGACTTGATACCTTACTGCTGTAAAGTCCTCCTGCCTTCCCGCCTTTTCTGCCACATGTGCAACGGAAATGTTCACACAAAAATGACACAAAGACGACCAACTTCCACTGCTAAGGTCACGTGACTTACTGACAACTGTGGAGGCAGAGGTACAAGATGTCTGCCTTCATGTCCACCATTTTGTCTGCATCCAGGTCCCTCTTACCTGTTGTCATTCCCAGGACGTCACATAGTGCCACTTTGTCATGTCCCTCAGCATCTGATACTGATGCACGAGGCCAAGACACATCGCCGTTCACACCTGTGTCTATCATGTGTCTCCAAGGTCCAGCTGACCACTTGTTACGTTACTGCCTACGTCGCTTCCGTTAGAACGTCCAAGGGCCCACAGTTATTACGTCAGTCTGTCGCCAGAAAAGCACCAGATTTGTTTTGCACATTTGTTTGGCTAGCTAAGTAAACAAAAATGTTTCAAGAACTAATTTACATGTACAGGCTTCCAACTGTTCAGATTGGCAGGAAAAAGTCATTAAGTGTTGGCGCACTGTCACCAAAACAACCACCATGTCCTGCATTGATGAGGCATTTTCCTGTTATGTCCTACACTCTTACAAAAGAGTGATTGGATCTCAATGCATCTTGTACTTAGCGCTTGTATTTATTTTGTATTTAGCACTGTCCACTTGTGATCCGATCGCCCTAGACGCATTTTAAAACCAAGTGTAAACAGGGTCACATACTCTGGCGAGGACGCATCTGAACACACCTGTATGGAAAGTGAATTGGATCACAATGTGTAGTTTGGTGTTCACATTATTACATCAGATTTGTACGTCTTAAGACAACAGAAAATACCCTAACACGTCCATTTTGAACGTCTTAAGGACTTTAAAATTGGGTGCCACCACTTTATCAGTTTCTGAGGGGAAACCCTACAATCATTGCAAGAGAGAAAACAATTCCTGACTCAACCTACCTTGTGTGAATTGAGGTTAAGAAATAATATTGATTTATGGTGACATTATTAACATCTGCATTTTTGCAGCTTGCATACAGTATTATACTTGACATATTCCTGTAATGTGGTGTGTTTGCCCACTAGATGGCAGTATTAAAGCACAAATGGCAACCTGTTGAATTTTTGAGTCGGCTGGGGGAAAAGAAAGAATTTCATGTTTTCCAACCCATTGATTTCAATGTAAACTGGTTAAGATCTTTTCTGATTAATGGTGACACTTTTAGCGCAGCCAAGGGGTATTTTTTAAAATAATGGTGTGAATTTACATTTTACATTGCAACTATTATGTTAATAATATAATAATAAATAATAATAATAATTTAACTTTTGTCCTTTTCCTTTGAACAGATTAGGAATCACAGTTTTCCTGTTTAAAGAAATTCTTCTATAATTGAGACTTGATGAAAACACACATATGGTCTGTTGTTCACCTTCTGGGTAGGAATGAGAACCTGTGGAGGATGTAGAGTACATGCAAATAAAGTTTGAGCATAATATTTTTCAATTCAAAATCAATTTTTAATGAATATAGAGGAGACCATTTATCATTAATTCACAACCTACATCTTTAAACACCAAATGTCTATCTGTCTGCTAGGTGCAGGTATTAAGAATCTACTCTCCATGGTATGGTTGGTGTCTGCATTCATCCCTGTTCCTCAGTAAAGGTGCACAACTTTCTCCCTTTAATTAATGAAACTGAATAGTCTGGCAATAGTTTTGGCTTGTCTTGTCAGCTGGAAGAACAAATGTTGGTATATGTTAATTAAATCCCTGACTAGAGTCACTTCTATTTATATGCGCAAAGTTTAAGTTCTTTGTGAAATGCCCATGTAGTTGACCAATGTTGATAAACTAACCCAAAAGGACTGTAGCAGTTAGGCAAGTTGTTTTAACGTTTAATGAGAGACTGGATATATACTGCAGATATCTGTAATTCATTCTTTCTAGTCAAAAAAAAAAAGATTTCAGATACCCACAATGACGAGATGTATATGTTACGTTTTGTTAGTGTTTGTAATGTGTCTGCTCAGAACATGGTGGTTTATGTTGATAATTGTCATTTTTAACCATTAGTGAGGTGACTTCTACTTTTCTTGAGAACCAACTGTATTTTCCTGTTGTGGTTTTCAGTTTCAATTCCCTGGTTTGCATGTCAGGGAATGGTTGACACTGTTGAGAACTGCTTCCTGCCTCTTATTCTAAGAAGAGGGTGATCATGTGACTTGCATCTTGTGTTTTCTGTGGGAGAAAAAAGGCAGATGTTTGGGTGAAAATCTGTTAGTCACACATCCTTTATAAGTATGTAACGTGGGCAAGTGTCAAGGACTCACAGTTTGTCTGGATGGAGTTAAGAACCTGCTTTAACTCTCAGTCTATGTTTGATATAAATAGAGAAAGCGAAATTGCACGGGTAGGGTAAATGACATGAGAGCACAAGCAGTACTATGCAATATAGAGACTGACGTTACTGTAGACGTTACAGGACTGAAGATTTAATAGTAGACCTGAGTTGGTGTTGGTCTAACTGTGGTAGCAAGTTGACAAAGGAACCTGAGGACAACTGGAGATGAGGGAGATGATGTGGATTTTTGCTGTGATTATCTTCTCGGTGTGTGAAACATGGAGTCTGGACACAGGTTTGAAAATTGTACTCTTTTTTTCACATGGTTTAATTAAATATTGTTTTAGCCTTGAGAGGATACATCTCTAATATAAAAAACATGGCTTTTAAATACAAAACAACACAGACATAACTGCAGTTTCAGCATGAATGTGTAATTTGTGGTACTTTATTTATTTACTGATATTCTCATATTTATTTCTGTGTTTATATTTGATTATTCTGGTGTTTTTTTAAAATTATAATCATCAATCAAATAATCCCATAATTTAAACTTTCTGTAAAGCACTTCAGTCAACATTTGTTGTTTTTAAATGTGCTGCATAAATAAATTGATTTGTCTTGACTTTCTCGGGATCTTCTCAAAGCTTTTTGATGCGCAATACTTCTTCATCTGCTCCTAAAGTTTATGGTAAAATCATTTAATCTATTTTCTCTCCATTTAATTTGTAGTATGAGTAAAATGTTGGAGGTTGAACACAACAATATGCATTTTTATCTCCCCTTCTCCTTTCCATTAATTCTTATTTCAAACATTTGATCTATTTTCATTTTAAATCAAGAATAATAATGTAAAAATATTTTTGAAACAAGTTATGACTGAAGAGGAAAGATTCAGTCATTATTTTTTGTTTATTTTGTACGATTAGTATAAAATATGACGAGGCTGCCAAATGTCCAATGTTTGTCCAATTTGAAAAAATATATTACAGACCTCTTATCATTCAGTGTCTCTTAAAATACACATTTGCATGTTGTTAGCTGTGCCTCATTATTCTTAAAATAACTCCGTTTTGAAAGATTACAGGTGGTGAGTTTGACTTGATTTTGAATTACATTTAATCACTTTGGGATGATATGAAGGTTTCTTCATGGGACAAAGCTTCATAACATATTTCCAGTTTTATTGTCAGTACTAGTATGATTTATTTGTAAACTGTCATAGCCCAGTTTAAATCCTGTTTCATAAAGTTTGTTTTATTTTATTTTATTTCATCAAACTTTACATTTTTTTCTTTGCGTGTCAGTGTCTCATGCAGGATTGGATCCTTTTGCTTCTGATTTTTCATGTTTTTTTGTGTGTATTAGGACCTGTGTAATTAGTATTTTGTTTTATGACAGAATGAACCCAAATAATTAAATCATTGCAGCATTATGTGTAAAAATAAAGCAACTATCTTTGCCTTTTTTTCAGTTGTTAGAAATGCATCTTTCTATCTGGGGAGTAATGTTAACCTGATATGCAGCAATGAACTGAGGAGTGAGGTGATGTATGTACTCTGGAATATAGACTTGAAATACAAACGGTGCAGTATCGCCCACAACAATGATGGCCAAAGTGAAGACTCCTGCAACGATGGCAAGTCTCTCCGATATACACCCACAGCTGTATACCTGCACATCCCAAACTTCTCAAATGATGATGTTGGGGTCTACAGGTGTGAGACGGTTTATAGAGGAGGAGCTGACGCTCATATGATCAACGTGGAAATCACAGGTAGGACTTCATTTTTCTCCTCACTGGGACAGCTGACTGGCAAGAATCATCTAGCCAAGAGGTGTAACTTGTTAAAGGGTCATTTCACTTAAATCCCACTCATAAGAGTTAATAATACAGAAAATTCTGCACACTTCAACTCATGTAGCTTGTATTAGTTTTACATGCATAGATTTTGAAATATCTGCTGCTTAGTCTTCTGTTGCAAACATAACGGGGGACAGTACCGTTTCTTAAAACACTTAAAACACTCAAAACTGATATGTGAATAATCCAACATCAATATGCGTTTCATGACACAACATCCTGGTTACATTTTAATCTGGAACTAGTTTATACTCAGTGTAAGAAATAGTGAAAAAGCAAGGAAAGCAAAATTAAAACAAGCATAGCTAGGGGCTTTTTTTGTGCCTTTTAATACAGGAAATGAAAACCGCTCAGCAAGTTTCATGTCTCTCGTTTTGTCTTCACTGGTTCAGCTCCTCCCAGTATATCAGCCTGGTTAGAGTGGAAGGGCAATAAGATGGTGGCTGTGTGCAAAGCTGAAAGAGGAAAACCTGCTGCCAGCATCAGCTGGAGCCATCTAGAAAATTCATCATCTTTGGAAACCTGGTCTGGCTCAGATGGATTCTTTACAGTAGAAAGCCACCTGGAACTCCCTGAGAACATGGATCCAAAAAACCTGAGCTGCACAGTCAGACACCCGTACTGGGAAGAGGAGAAAACTTTGGTACCAAAGTTCACAGGTCAGTACAAGAGAAAATGTTTAAGCTTTGTTTTTTAGCGCAGAAGAAATATGTTTGCTTATGTTTCTGACTAGGTGTTTTTTTATATATAGTGTTATTAATAACTTCATAAATAGATGTCATGTATAGTGTTGATGTCCAGTGGATTACTGACAAACCTTTACTGTTTTTTCTTTAGCTACACGTCTTCATTTTACTATGATGTGCATCTGTATAGTTGTGATAATCATTGCAGTTTTGGCTGGAATCTTATTCTTTGCAAAAAAGAAACTAAGATGCTGTGGTAAGAATTTTCATTTGATAAATGATTAATTAGATGAACTACTTGTGAGCTATTCTGTCAAGTAATTTAGCTGGTTTGTGTATTTTTCCCTTCTCCAGGTGTTGCAGGCAGGTAGACACATTATCCAAATCTCTGCTAGTAGGTAATCTTTCTGTTACATACTCAACATTTTTGAGTTCTGTGTGTTTAACTGCACTTTGTTGAGTTTTGTTCATGACACCTCTCTGCTTCTCCCAGACAGATGATGTGGAGCCACACGTCGCTATGTTCAACGTGTCAACTCTCTATAACTCATAAAAATCCTGCACTTGCATCGCACACATACACACACTTAAATGCACATGGCACTCTGTGAGAAACTGAAGGCTATGAAATTGAGAAATGGTGAAATAGTAACCAGAGAGAAGAATGAGATGAAAGATTTCAAACAAGAGACGGAGCCTCACAGTTGAATTCTGTCCTGATAAACTTGACTGACATTCAGCAAAAAGGCGACAGACACACAGTTTAACATCCACCTTTTGTCACATAATTGATGATTATGATGATTTGATCAGCCTCTATGTAGCTGCGTCTTTATTTCATCAAACTGGTAGTCAGATACAAACATCTACATGTTGCTGCACGAACCAATGAATGCTCTTTATGCCACATTTACAAGCCAGCAGCACTAGATGGATGTAATGTACATGATCAGGTTGTATAATGCTTCAATCTTATACTCACAGTAACTGTGGGTATAAAAACAGTTAAGATATGAAGTAATCGTGAATTTACATTTATTAATTGACTTTTAAGTGTTAACTACTATAACATAAAGTCATAGTGATTTGATCATGTGTTCATTGTGAGCAACAGGAATTCATGATACATCCTGTATTAATTCATGCATGAAATCATCATGAATCATTTCCTAAGTATACTATTTATATCCTTATCATAAAGTGTTACAGCCTAGTGCACAGCCAGTGTCTAGACTTCCATTTGAATGCTATTATTAAATCACAGGCTGCAGCGCTATAACTTATCTTACCCTCACACTGATTATTTAGTTGTCCATATAGAGCAGAAGAGGAAACTGTTTTGCTTCAGCCTCACAAATGTATTTCTGTCCACAGATCTTAACACACCTGCACATATAGATTCTTAGATTTCAATTATAGCAAAGAACCTTAAAAGTTTGACTTTAAATTGAAGAGATCATTACCATGACTTCTTTCAAATATTTTTAGAAATACAACAACAGAATAATGAACAAAGTGGTACTTGTTAAGCTTTTAATCAGTAAAAAGATCAATAAATCCACCATGAAACAAAAGCAACCCATCGTATTACTACTATTACTCTACCACTCCATACGCATCTAACCAAACATATAAATAATCTTGTAGTTAGATACAGGCCTTACATACACAAAACATAGAAAATATGAATTCTTTAGTCTTAAATATTTGTCTAGTATATTGGCTGGTGTGCAGTAGCTCTCAGGAGCACAATGATGCAAAATGAGCACAAAATCTAAAATGCTGACTACAGCATGTGTTGTGGACACAAAATGTATGAAAACTACATTCTCCATCATGAACTGGATAATGTGGCAGAAGCACAAACAGTTGAGCCTGTAAACAACGTTAATTAAGACAAGTCTAGGCAGCTAAAATTTTTCATTCTCTAAGTTCAGCTTTTCTGACTTTGGTGACTGAAAGCGACACACTGAATACATCAAGATTTTGAGTCATTCAGGTCGTGGTGTAACAAGCTGTAGTTTGTCAGAAACTACTCATCTTGCTGTTTTCAAACTTAAATATCTATTTAATAGTATAATTGGTTGGTGTGGGATAGTTCTTAGGAGCAAAAACACTGACTACACCTATTTTGTTGACTTGTGTCTGCAAATAAAAAGTTAGGCACAGTTGTGTTCAGGAGTGAAACGGCTCTGGGCTTCATGTTTCCACAACCAGTTGCTGTTGTCTGTGGACGTTTTTGTGTTTCATTTTACAAGATTTTCCTTACTGAGGATCAAGCTTTGATTGGCAGTTCAACTACAAACTTCTTGCACACCTTCACAATATATTAGACACTTTCTGTTGTTTGTGATATTATCAACCAGTCCTGCGTCTCACATTAAAGCTCAAATGAACTTTTCCTCGTTTCTGTTTACCTCATAAATACATAATCGTCTGCAAGTTCATCAATGATACAGGTTGTGGTTGAAGTGCTGCTGGTATATTAACTGTGGCATAGTTACAGTTGTCATCAGTGGTAGCTCCGGTTCTTCTTGATTCTTTGGTGCTGCTGTGGTCAATAGAGGTGTATGTTATGTCCTCGTTAGGCTGTTATAACAGTGTGATGGTAATTCCTCTGTCCTAAACATATGTTACACTTCAGTTATTCTACTTTTTCATACAGTGCTTCTGCAACTAGAACGTGTGATATGGTGTGGTATGGCATGTGGTTAGCGGCTATGACTTTCTGCAGGTGAAACAGCTACACAGTTTCATATAGCCTCAACAGAGGCCTCACTCTTATGTTCACCCAGTATGCAATTCTATCATAAAAGCTCTCCTACACACTCATGGTACTGATAGCAATGAATATTTATGCTCATCAATAATAAACTTCACATTGATGTGATGTGAGGTTATTATTTGTGCTGCTTTTATCATCTGCAGAATCCTCTGAAAGAGAAAATGTCAATATGTACTAAATAAATACTAAATGCTGTGCTGTGTGTGGTTTTTATATACTTAATAGTAATATAAATGTACTGTTACCTTTCCTTTTCTTCTTTATTCTGACTATAAAACAAATGGAAAAATTAGATCACAATGAGGACACAGTCATTCAGATCAACATAACATTTAAATGTTTTCCCAGACAAAGAAAACATTATACCCATCAACATGTTAGCATCAGCTCACTGAGCCACTAGCATGACTGTAGACTACAACAGGTCAGATGTATGTATAAGGTGAAAAGGGCCACTTTCACATTACAAATAGTATAATTATGTATAAGTATGTGTTATTATCGACTGACATACACAGTAGTGAAAAGTAACTAAGTACATTTATTCAAGTGCTGTACTTAAGTACAATTTTGAGGTACTTAGTATTTTTAAATTATGCTACTTTATACTTCCACTCCACTACATTTCAGAGGGAAATATTGTACTTTCTACTCCACTATATTTCTTTGACAGCTTTAGTTACTTTTCAGATGAAGATTTGACACAATGGATAATATAACAAGCTTTTAAAATACAGGTTTCAGGGTGCTGGTATTGTTCATACTGTCATGGTTTACTGGGACACTGAATAGAACGGAGCCATTGTTAGTGTTATTATACAAAGACATTTTTTTAGATTATTGAACAAGATAAGTTATTATCATAAAAATGTCATAGCATGAATATATTTCATTATAATGAGTTCTCCTAATTGATCTTGTTTAAGAATGATCTATTTTTGTGTGGAGCCAGCTTATTGAATTGTAAGGCAACCAACAAAAGGGTTCTTTGTTCTTTCCTAATCTGAAAACATACTTTTAAATTTCACAATGAGCTCAACACATCTTTAATGAATACATATTTAAATATTTACAGTCTGAATACAATTGTGTCAGCTTTTCCAAGAGAGTAAATCCAACAGAGCCGAGTATTTTCACTATGCAGACAAATAGAAGAAATGTGGTCCAACATGTTGCATCACTCAAATTATCTTACTTTCTCACTCCTATCAGCACCTTTTCCGTCTTCTTCACCCTTATACAATCACACTCGCACACACACACACACACACTCGCTCACATCTCACACACTCATGAAAATCATTAAAAGGTGCCCAAATCTTAAAGATGTGCAATGAAAAGTTCCTGTTTGGCTCTTCTCTTCCTCTAAACTCAGTTTGAGGTGTTATTAATGGATCTTGAGCCAGCTGGATTTTTGAATTGTGTATGTACTTCACAAACCAACCTGTTCCAAGGGTATCAAGCTGCAGACAGAGGCAGACATCTTGGTATGATATATTAAAGTTTGATAACCAACATTGAATAAAACCTCAGAAAAGCCAACAAATTCTTTTAAAGATCCTTAATAGACTTGATACCTTACTGCTGTAAAGTCCTCCCGCCTTCCCGCCTTTTCTGCCACATGTGCAACGGAAATGTTCACACAAAAATGACACAAAGACGACAAACTTCCACTGTTAAGGTCATGTGACTTACTGACAACTGTGGAGGCAGAGGTCCAAGATGTCTGCCTTCATGTCCACCATTTTGTCTGCATCCAGGTCCCTCTTACCTGTTGTCATTCCCAGGACGTCACATAGCGCCACTTTGTCATGTCCCTCAGCATCTGATACTGATGCACGAGGCTGAGACACATCGCCGTTCACACCTGTGTCTATCATGTGTCTCCAAGGTGTCCAGCTGACCACTTGTTACGTTACTGCCTACGTCGCTTTCGTTAGAACGTCCAAGGGCCCACAGTTATTACGTCAGTCTGTCGCCAGAAAAGCACCAGATTTGTTTTGCACATTTGTTTGGCTAGCTAAGTAAACAAAAGTGTTTCAAGAACTAATTTACATGTACAGACTGCCAACTGTTCAGATTGGCAGGAAAAAGTCATTAAGTGTTGGCGCACTGTCACCAAAACAACCACCATGTCCTGCATTGATGAGTTATTTTCCTGTTATGTCCTTGCTGGTGACGCATTAGTCAGATTTGTAAGTCTTAAGACAACAGAAAATACCCTAACACGTCCATTTTGAACGTCTTAAGGCCTTTAAAATTGGGTGCCACCACTTTATCAGTTTCTGAGGGGAAACCCTACAATCATTGCAAGAGAGAAAACAATTCCTGACTCAACCTACCTTGTGTGAATTGAGGTTAAGAAATAATATTGATTTATGGTGACATTCCTTTGAACAGATTAGGAATCACAGTTTTCCTGTTTGAAGAAATTCTTCTATAATTGAGACTTGATGAAAACACACATATGGTCTGTTGTTCACCTTCTGGATAGGAATGAGAACCTGTGGAGGATGTAGAGTACATGCAAATAAAGTTTGAGCATAATATTTTTCAATTCAAAATCAATTTTTAATGAATATAGAGGAGACCATTTATCATTAATTCACAACCTACATCTTTAAACACCAAATGTCTATCTGTCTGCTAGGTGCAGGTATTAAGAATCTACTCTCCATGGTATGGTTGGTGTCTGCATTCATCCCTGTTCCTCAGTAAAGGTGCACAACTTTCTCCCTTTAATTAATGAAACTGAATAGTCTGGTAATAGTTTCGGCTTGTCTTGTCAGCTGGAAGAACAAATGTTGGTATATGTTAATTAAATCCCTGACTAGAGTCACTTCTATTTATATGCGCAAAGTTTAAGTTCTTTGTGAAATGCCCATGTAGTTGACCAATGTTGATAAACTAACCCAAAAGGACTGGAGCAGTATGGCAAGTTGTTTTAACGTTTAATGAGAGACTGGATATATACTGCAGATATCTGTAATTCATTCTTTCTAGTCAAAAAAAAAAAAAGATTTCAGATACCCACAATGACCTTCTTTCTAGGACAAATTACGTCACTTTTGCCATTCATGTGTATTGGGCTTTTAATTTCAGATATCCACAATTACAATTTTGATATCCAGAATGAACATTCTTGGGCGGTGCTTGGTTTTTGCTCTGGTGTTTTCAACATGGTGACCCGCTTTACAAACAATCTCACTTTACAGCTAAACAGTACACTAAAATATGTTTCTGAAAACATTTGAGGCGAGAAATAGGCAATTCAGTAACACATTCTTGATTCAAATTTGATCAGAACTGCCTAGTTTGACAGTCACGCGCACACACATTTGGCTGGCCCCCCTCCAGAAGAGTTCAGAGACTGTACAATCAATGCTGAGGCTGATGAACACCATTCTTCCAAAAGATATTCCCTCATTTGGTGTTTTGATGAGAGAGAGTGCTGGCTAACATGTCAGTCCAAATTCTCTCATAGGTGTTCAGCTGGACTGAGATGTAGTGACTGTGAAGGTCATAGCATATGATTCACATCATTTTCATACTCATCAAACCATTCAGTGACTCCTCGTGCCCTGTGAATGGGGACATTATCATCCTGGAAGAGACCACTCCCATCAGGATAGAAATGTTTCATCATAGGATAAAGTTGATCACTCAGAACAACTTTGTATTGGTTTGCAGTGACCCTTCCCTCTAAGGGGACAAGTGGACCCTAACCATGCCAGCAAAATGCCCCCCAAAGCATAACAGAGCCACCAGATCCCCTCACAGTAGGGGTCAAGCATTCAGACCTGTACCAGTTTTTCCGTTAATTTGTCACCCATCTGTATATATATATATATATATATATATATATATATATATATATATATATATACAACAGCTCTAATATAAATTCTACTTTTAAACTTAGTGGACCTGTACTGGAGTGCATATATATTGAAATGTTCCTAATATTTTGTCCACCCCATTAACATACATGAGGGGGCCAAATTTTTAGGAACACTCCGGTACACCACAACCACCTGCTACGACCTCAATAATAAATATAAAGTAGAATTATCAACTTTCTGACAATGTCAACAAAACCTGAAAATGTGTAAGCTTTGTAAATGTAAAATTATGGCAGAGCTGTTGTATTGGATGCATTATTTTGCACAGGTAATCATAATAACGTGCTTGGCTATAGCTTATATATAGCTATATGTATATAGCCACAATATTCATTTTACAGTAAGAAAACATCTGAAATATGTAGATATTCATGAGTATATATGAGATAAATGAGTTTGGAGTTTGATGAGGTGGCAGAATACTGTATTTTTATATTTGAGAGGAAATTCTACTTATACAATTAACATTTGTTTAATTTATTCCCACAAATATTAATGTTTTACCCGACAAAAGCTTCAAATGATTGCTCCGCAGATAAAAACATTGACAATATTCTTTGTCTATCATTTACTTTCACATGAGATACTCTATACCCCTCAGGACATATTTTTGGGAACTCAAACAAGTTGACTTTGACATCAACAGGAAGTCAGTTTTATCAAATGGAAACTGTGCACACACACATTCACACATGTGTCATAGTGAGTATTTTCTTTCTCTCCCCTAAAGTTGGTGTTATTAACATTTTTAAACCTTTTTTTGGATATGAGGAACACAACTGACTAAAGCAGCATTATGTCACAGCTGGAAGTTTTTGCAATGTTGTGGAAAAGCTTTAACATCAAGATGTCTCATTCCATGATGTACTCATAAACCACAAACTCCAGACAGAGCTTGCAGATCATAACCACACACAAAGTAGCTTATCAAGTGCCTGAGAACCTGCTAGCCCCAGCTCCTGCGGCCCAAAAAGCATTTTCCCCATAGACCACCATTGTAAAAGAGATGTCAGGACACCTTGAATTTAAAAATACGTGACATCACAATGTAAAATCTATGGGCCACGCGGGAACCTGCGGGCGGGGCCAGTGGGGGAAACACTACTGCGCATATTCAATGGACTGCACAACGCGGAAAAACCTGAAAGCTAGAAACTTTTTTTGGTGTATGCACCAGCCAAGCAATTCCTATAGGACTGAATGGGCGCCATTTTTAGTCTTGTATCCAGCTCTTATAATACATCCATGGAGAGGACGAAGAAGTAGCACTTCCTCTTCTAGGTTAGATTTATTCAAGCAAACGTTAGCTCAATGTTAGCACTGAAATGATATTGCTATCATACTTAGTCAAAGTCCCAGTTACCTAGTTTGCTAGCTAACAGAGCACTGATAATGCACTATTGATTCAGCGCTAATGTAGCATAATGTAACACTCCAACTTTCTGGTGATATGCTGCCCCCAATTGATTTGGAGTGTTTGACGATTCTTACATACTGCATCTTTATGTTCAAGTGTCCCAGTAGTCATGAGAGCGTGACAGTGAGCCAGCATGCACAATATACCAGGACCCTGAAACTGAAGCAGCTAAATGGAATTCATTTGCGATTAATTTTATTATTTATACCTGTGCTTTTTCTACTGTCAAAATATCTTATGGGGAAAATGTCTATTGCACAGTCTTTGCCTCACAGTAGCCAGTACTGTAGCTATTTTAATAGCACTAAAATAAGGTATTAAGACAGTTATGTGGAGGGGTTGATGGCCTAGTGCTGGACTGAGTAGTTTAAGTTCGCTGTTTTATAACTGTTCCAAGATGTATATGTTACGTTTTGTTAGTGTTTGTAATGTGTCTGCTCAGAACATGGTGGTTTATGTTGATAATTGTCATTTTTAACCATTAGTGAGGTGACTATTACTTTTCTTGAGAACCAACTGTATTTTCCTGTTGTGGTTTTCAGTTTGAATTCCCTGGTTTGCACGTCAGGGTTTGACGCGGTTGAGAACTGCTTCCTGCCTCTTATTCTAAGAAGAGGGTGATCATGTAAGTGAAATTGCACGAGTAGGGTAAATGACATGAGAGCACAAGCAGTACTATACAATATAGAGACTAACGTTACTGTAGACGTTACAGGACTGAAGATTTAATAGCAGACCTGAGTTGGTGTTGGTCTAACTGTGGTAGCAAGTTGACAAAGGAACCTGAGGACAACTGGAGATGAGGGAGATGATGTGGATTTTTGCTGTGATTATCTTCTCGGTGTGTGAAACATGGGGTCTGAACACAGGTTTGAAAATTGTACTCTTTTTTTCACATGGTTTAATTAAATATTGTTTTAGCCTTGAGAGGATACATCTCTAATATAAAAAACATGGCTTTTAAATACAAAACAACACAGACATAACTGCAGTTTCAGCATGAATGTGTCATTTGTGGTACTTTATTTATTTACTGATATTCTCATATTTATTTCTGTGTTTATATTTGATCATTCTGGTGTTTTTTAAAATTATAATCATCAATCAAATAATCCCATAATTTAAACTTTCTGTAAAGCACTTCAGTCAACATTTGTTGTTTTTAAATGTGCTGCATAAATAAATTGATTTGTCTTGACTTTCTCAGGATCTCCTCAAAGCACTTTGATGCGCAATACTTCTTCATCTGCTCCTAAAGTTTATGGTAAAATCATTTAATCTCTTTTCTCTCCATTTAATTTGTAGTATGAGTAAAATGTTGGAGGTTGAACACAACAATATGCATTTTTATCTCCCCTTCTCCTCTCCATTAATTCTCATTTCAAACATTTGATCTATTTTCAGTTTAAATCAAGAATAATAATTTAAAAATATTTTTGAAACAAGTTATGACTGAAGAGGAAAGATTCAGTCATTATTTTTTGTTTATTTTGTACGATTAGTATAAAATATGACGAGGCTGCCAAATGTCCAATGTTTGTCCAATTTGAAAAAAATATTACAGACCTCTTATCATTCAGTGTCTCTTAAAATACACATTTGAGTGTTGTTAGCTGTGCCTCATTATTCTTAAAATAACTCCATTTTGAAAGATTACAGGTGGTGAGTTTGACTTGATTTTGAATTACATTTAATCACTTTGGGATGATATGAAGGTTTCTTCATGGGACAAAGCTTCATAACATATTTCCAGTTTTATTGTCAGTACTAGTATGATTTATTTGTAAACTGTCATAGCCCAGTTTAAATCCTGTTTCATAAAGTTTGTTTTATTTTACTTTATTTCATCAAACTTTACATTTTTTTCTTTGCGTGTCAGTGTCTCATGCAGGATTGGATCCTTTTGCTTCTGATTTTTCATGTTTTTTTGTGTGTATTAGGACCTGTGTAATTAGTATTTTGTTTTATGACAGAATGAACCCAAATAATTAAATCATTGCAGCATTATGTGTAAAAATAAAGCAACTATCTTTGCCTTTTTTTCAGTTGTTAGAAATGCATCTTTCTATCTGGGGAGTGATGTTAACCTGATATGCAGCAATGAACTGAGGAGTGAGGTGATGTTTGTACTCTGGAATATAGACTTGAAATACAAACGGTGCAGTATCGCCCACAACAATGATGGCCAAAGTGAAGACTCCTGCAACGATGGCAAGTCTCTCCGATATACACCCACAGCTGTATACCTGCACATCCCAAACTTCTCAAATGATGATGTTGGGGTCTACAGGTGTGAGACGGTTTATAGAGGAGGAGCTGACGCTCATATGATCAACGTGGATATCACAGGTAGGACTTCATTTTTCTCCTCACTGGGACAGCTGACTGGCAAGAATCATCTAGCCAAGAGGTGTAACTTGTTAAAGGGTCATTTCACTTAAATCCCACTCATAAGAGTTAATAATACAGAAAATTCTGCACACTTCAACTCATGTAGCTTGTATTAGTTTTACATGCATAGATTTTGAAATATCTGCTGCTTAGTCTTCTGTTGCAAACATAACGGGGGACAGTACCGTTTCTTAAAACACTTAAAACACTCAAAACTGATATGTGAATAATCCAACATCAATATGCGTTTCATGACACAACATCCTGTTTACATTTTAATCTGGAACTAGTTTATACTCAGTGTAAGAAATAGTGAAAAAGCAAGGAAAGCAAAATTAAAACAAGCATGGCTAGGGGCTTTTTTTGTGCCTTTTAATACAGGAAATGAAAACCGCTCAGCAAGTTTCATGTCTCCTATTTTGTCTTCACTGGTTCAGCTCCTCCCAGTATATCAGCCTGGTTAGAGTGGAAGGACAACAAGACGGTGGCTGTGTGCAAAGCTGAAAGAGGAAAACCTGCTGCCAGCATCAGCTGGAGCCATCTAGAAAATTCATCATCTTTGAAAACCTGGTCTGGCTCAGATGGATTCTTTACAGTAGAAAGCCACCTGGAACTCCCTGAGAACATGGATCCAAAAAACCTGAGCTGCACAGTCAGACACCTGTACTGGGAAGAGGAGAAAACTTTGGTACCAAAGTTCACAGCAGGTCAGTACAAGAGAAAATGTTTAAGCTTTTTTTTTTTTAGCGCAGAAGAAATATGTTTGCTTATGTTTCTGACTAGGTGTTTTTTTATATATAGTGTTATTAATAACTTCATAAATAGATGTCATGTATAGTGTTGATGTCCAGTGGATTACTGACAAACCTTTACTGTTTTTTCTTTAGCTACACGTCTTCATTTTACTATGATGTGCATCTGTATAGTTGTGATAATCATTGCAGTTTTGGCTGGAATCTTATTCTTTGCAAAAAAGAAACTAAGATGCTGTGGTAAGAATTCTCATTTGATAAATGATTAATTAGATGAACTACTTGTGAGCTTTTCTGTCAAGTAATTTAGCTGGTTTGTGTATTTTTCCCTTCTCCAGGTGTTGCAGGCAGGTAGACACATAATCCAAATCTCTGCTGGTAGGTAATCTTTCTGTTACATACTCAACATTTTTGAGTTCTGTGTGTTTAACTGCACTTTGTTGAGTTTTGTTCATGACACCTCTCTGCTTCCCCCAGACAGATGATGTGGAGCCACACGTCAGCTATGTTCAACGTGTCAACTCTCTATAACTCATAAAAATCCTGCACTTGCATCGCACACAGACACACACACACACACACACACACACTTAAATGCACATGGCACTCTGTGAGAAACTGAAGGCTATGAAATTGAGAAATGGTGAAACTACTCATCTTGCTGTTTTCAAACTTAAATATCTATTTAATAGTATAATTGGTTGGTGTGGGATAGTTCTTAGGAGCAAAAACACTGACTACACCTATTTTGTTGACTTGTGTCTGCAAATAAAAAGTTAGGCACAGTTGTGTTCAGGAGTGAAACGGCTCTAGGCTTCATGTTTCCACAACCAGTTGCTGTTGTTTGTGGACGTTTTTGTGTTTCATTTTACAAGATTTTCCTAATTGAGGATCAAGCTTTGATTGGCAGTTCAACTACAAACTTCTTGCACACCTTCACAATATATTAGACACTTTCTGTTGTCTGTTCAGTCCTGCGTCTCACATTAAAGCTCAAATGAACTTTTCCTCGTTTTCTGTTTACCTCATAAATACATAATCGTCTGCAAGTTCATCAACGATACAGGTTGTGGTTGAAGTGCTGCTGGTATATTAACTGTGGCATAGTTACAGTTGTCATCAGTGGTAGCTCCGGTTCTTCTCGATTCTTTGGTGCTGCTGTGGTCAATAGAGGTGTATGTTACATCCTCGTTAGGCTGTTATAACAGTGTGATGGTAATTCCTCTGTCCTAAACATATGTTACACTTCAATTATTCTACTTTTTCATACAGTGCTTCTGCAACTAGAACGTGTGATATGGTGTGGTATGGCATGTGGTTAGCGGCTATGACTTTCTGCGGATGAAACAGCTGCACAGATTCATATAGCTTCAACAGAGGCCTCACTCTTATGTTCACCCAGTATGCAATTCTATCATAAAAGCTCTCCAACACACTCATGATACTGATAGCAATGAATATTTATGCTCATCAATAATTAACTTCACATTGATGTGATGTGAGGTTATTATTTGTGCTGCTTTTATCATCTGCAGAATCCCCTGAAAGAGAAAATGTCAATACGTATTAAATAAATACTAAATGCTGTGCTGTGTGTGGTTTTTATATACTTAATAGTAATATAAATGTACTGTTACCTTTCCTTTTCTTCTTTATTCTGACTATAAAACAAATGGAAAAATGAGATCACAATGAGGACACAGTCATTCAGATCAACATAACATTTAAATGTTTTCCCAGACAAAGAAAACATTATACCCATCAACATGTTAGCATCAGCTCACTGAGCCACTAGCATGACTGTAGACTACAACAGGTCAGATGTATGTATAAGGTGAAAAGGGCCACTTTCACATTACAAATAGCATAATTATGTATAAGTATGTGTTATTATCGACTGACATACACAGTAGTGAAAAGTAACTAAGTACATTTATTCAAGTGCTGTACTTAAGTACAATTTTGAGGTGCTTAGTATTTTTAAATTATGCTACTTTATACTTCCACTCCACTACATTTCAGAGGGAAATAATGTACTTTCTACTCCACTATATTTCTTTGACAGCTTTAGTTACTTTTCAGATGAAGATTTGACACAATGGATAATATAACAAGCTTTTAAAATACAGGTTTCAGGGTGCTGGTATTGTTCATACTGTCATGGTTTACTGGGACACTGAATAGAACGGAGCCATTGTTAGTGTTATTATACAAAGACATTTTTTTAGATTATTGAACAAGATAAGTTATTATCATAAAAATGTCATAGCATGAATATATTTCATTATAATGAGTTCTCCTAATTGATCTTGTTTAAGAATGATCTATTTTTGTGTGGAGCCAGCTTATTGAATTGTAAGGCAACCAACAAAAGGGTTCTTTGTTCTTTCCTAATCTGAAAACATACTTTTAAATTTCACAATGAGCTCAACACATCTTTAATGAACACATATTTAAATATTTACAGTCTGAATACAATTGTGTCAGCTTTTCCAAGAGAGTAAATCCAACAGAGCCGAGTATTTTCACTATGCAGACAAATAGAATAAATGTGGTCCAACATGTTGCATCACTCAAATTATCTTGCTTTCCCGCTCTTTCCAGCACCTTTTCCGTCTTCTTCATCCTTATACAATCACACTCGCACACACACTCGCACACATCTCACACACTCATGAAAATCATTAAAAGGTGCCCAAATCTTAAAGATGTGCAATGAAAAGTTCCTGTTTGGCTCTTCTCTTCCATAAAACTCAGTTTGAGGTGTTATTATTTTTATTAATGGATCTTGAGCCAGTAGGATTTTCAGATAATCATGAAGCTGCTGCTTTCTTCTCTTTATACGTTGCCATCATCTTCTTAATCTCTGCGATGGCCTTCCCTGGGTTGAGCCCCTGTGGAGCAATGTGTTTCAGAGACAGTGAGAAACCAAAACGGTATTAACTTTGTGAGTATATGTGAGTATGAATGTTTTTTTTAAGTACCTTGGGGCAGGTCTTAGTGCAATTCATGATAGTGTGGCAGCGGTAGAGAGAGAAGGGGTCCTGAAGTTTAGACAGACGTTCCTCAGTGAATTCATCACGGGAGTCAATCATCCACCGGTATGCCTGCGGAGTAATAACATTGTGTTCAACAGTTGTCAGCTCAGTCATGAATCATTTTGTCACAAAAGTGTATCGGGTCTTGTGTCAGCTATGAAAATCTATCAAAAACTTGACCCGAGTAAAATATCTCAAAAAATATATTAGAACCACCAGCAGGTCAAATGTTCCACCTGTCTAACACTTCACTTCATGACATGATACCTCTTAAAGTCACGACTGAATTTGCATCTGCCTCAGCTGCACTTTTAGATGAATGAGAACAAAATAAGCTGAATGTTACCATCATCAGCATGTTAACATACCAGTCCTAACATCAACACTGAGCTGAAATACAGCTGACGTTGACAAATTACACCTGAATGTGAGATGTCCAACAATGGCCACTGAACGGAGGATCTGATTATATATCAACAACATGGCCTTTTCTCTGGCGCCACCTTCAGGTTAAACTTCACATTATTTACCCCACTAGTGGTAGTCGTAGGGATGTAAGATAAAATATAAGTTTCTGTGGTGTAATGAGCATCACAGCCTCACAAGGCCCCTAGTGTGGCTATGGACTTTAATTCTAGTAACCATTTTTAGCTTTTTAATTATTGGGACATGTATCTCATTGCTGAATATGTTTAAGATGGATGTTCTCAAAGCATCTTTACCCACCTGCATCAACACAGCAGGTCCCAGATATTTGTCTCCGTTCCACCAGTAGCTGGGACAGCTGGTGCTGCAGCAAGCACAGAGGATGCACTCGTACAAGCCGTCCTGTTGGGTTATAAACAGTGTAATACATCAGATATGTTACCAAAAGACAGGTGAGCTGAAAAGCTCTGTGGTTAGCATTGTTTAATCAGTCAGATGTATCAGTGATGTCGTTGTGGCTGAGCTATAGAGTCGTCCTTCTCTGTTTGACTCCTGGTGCCAGATATGAAGACCTCCAACACAGCGGTCAGAGGATGGGCGGTATCATTTGTGTGAAATATGTACTGGTTACAGAAAGAAGTTTATTTACCAGTTTTTGCCTGTCCTCCACTGACTGGAAATACTGCTCCTTCCCTTCTTGAGCTTCATCCTTCTTTTTCAGGTAAGGCTCAATGGACTTGTACTGTGCATAGAAGTTGCTCATGTCCTGGAAATGAAACAAGAGAAAACTAAATTCACCACATATGAGTCTAATGTTCAATTATTAACTGCCTTTTGAATTAATTGTCATTCTCTTTATTATCACACTTAAATATTCATGAACATCTGCTGTGGCACTTTCAAATACAACCATGTAAGTTAACTTTTTCTGCACTCGCAGTACTTACAGGCACCAGATCCTTGACCACATACATGTGTGGGAGCGGGTAGATTTTGGTAGGTTTGCTTGTGTTGGCGTCAATTTTGTTAAGGCATGCCAGTGTGTTGCCTCCATTGATGTTCATGGCACACGAGCCGCAGATTCCTGAAGAAATATACAATCAGTGGAATTAGTGACTGAAATCTGGTTCAAAGGTTCACATAATCCTGTTAGTATGTTTCCTTTGCTTTGATTATTTTTGAAATCTGAATAGAAACTAATTACATCATGATGTGCAAGTGGAATACAAATGTTTTTTATGCCTTACCCTCACGGCAGGAGCGTCTGAATGTGAGTGTGGGGTCAATCTCATTCTTGATCTTGATGAGGGCATCCAGAACCATTGGACCACAGCTAATATCAAGAGGAACATACCATTAGATTATAACACTGATAACATTAAAAAGTCAAATGACGCTCAACAATGCTTGTCATGTCTTACGTGTTGAGATCAATGTCATATGTCTGCATTCGTGGTTTGTCTCCAGCGGTGTCAGGGTCCCAGCGGTAAATCTGGAACTTCTTGATCCTGGGCTCAGGAGCTGGAGCGGCCGCAGTCTGAGCGTGCCGCACCATCTGCATCACAGACAATCAACCAGAGAGGCGGTCTATATGAATTATGTTAAGTATATTCCTTTATTATCCACTGAAGCACTTTCTTTCAAGTAAGAGTAAACTATGAGGAACAGTAAAAGCATGTCTTATGTACAAAGGAACACATCATAATGTGACCTGGCTTTTGGTTACAACACCAAGGCTAAACTGGGAAGCACTTGGTAATTCTATCTTGCAGCTACAGCAGACTGCTAGGACTAACACATCAACTCATACCAACAACAACAATAATGACAGTTTATTTATATCACACCAATCTAAAGAAAATTAACATTTTATACTAAACAGCAGACACCATAAAATCAAAACAACCAACAAAGTATGCAGAAAAAAACAGACTGGACAAGAATGAATACAAGGTATAACACTTACAATCTTTGAAACACGCTATTAGAATTATATCATGTTATGGCCACTAAACAGCAGTATATAGTATTATTCTGAATGCTCCTTTTGCATAAGATGGTACACAGTCTCCCCCTGCTGATAGCTCGGGTGAACTGACATGAGTGTTACATCACTTGGGAGTCTTTGGTTACCTAACTGACTCCTTCAGGACAAAGAAATATGGACTTAAGAACAACAACTTTAACATTTCTGTATATTTATAAGTAGTACAAAGATATTTTTTAACCATAACTGCAAAAAACAAACCCCTCAAACTTCACATTCAAGTATTTATTAGAAGGAAGGATGAGTTGCACAACAACTCAACTTATTCACAATGGTTAGGTTTACCACACATATATTATAGTGTATTGACAATGAAACATGGATTATTTTGCTTAATCTAACTTGTTACTAATCTCATTCATACTGTACAGTGAAGCAGCCAGTACTGGAATAGGTTTCTTTAATATTCTGTCACATTATTAGACAGACAGCTTCGGAGCAGGGTGTGTTAAAGGTCATTTAAAAACACAGCAAGTGTCACACACTTCTTGGGATAATATACAGTAGCCTAGAATAAACTCACAAGTCAATAAATCAACACAAACTCATATTTGTAAGCATATATACAGTATATCTCTCACAATAGCCTCATGGGGCGTATCTGCTCTTACAGTAATAAAGACTGAATAAAACTGGTTTTGAACTCACCACCATCATCCCAGGGCTCCTCACAGATAAAACATTCCGACTTAAAGCGACACAAACCACCGACATCTTGCTATCTGAGTGTTGGTATAGGATCTTCTCTTCAGCCCGGAGTAGCACTTCTGTCTCTATATGTGCGCCACGTGACGTGGAGAGCGTAGGCGTGCGTCATGGCTGTTGCCTTCAAGTGCTTCCACTCCGCTATTTCCTCAGACCGTCAGAAAAACAAAAGCAGCGCATTTACTGTATATATTTTGTACTGCAGCTGGAGACGAGTGAGAGGTCCTATTTCCATGTAAAGACATATTTTTTTTAAACTTAGCTGGGTCGTAAATGTGAACTTCACCCGTCAATAATGTATATGTCCGACAGCAAGTGAACGCAGCATATGTCTTTCACAACTCTCATTGTGAACGAGGGTCAGTTACATATATCTATTACTGAAAATATGCAGTGATAATGTTGGTATGCATAATCCATTTAAACTCTGTAATGATTATTATGATTGTAATTTTATCATATTTGATAATAGTGAACTTGTGCCGTTTTTATCATTTTAAAAAATGTTTTGCAAGTTTTACTGAATTTATTCCATTTTATATATATATCACACTGTGCAGTTTGTTGTAAATTCTCTCTTAATTTCAATAAATTTTCAGTATTTCATTACATCATAATGAACTACTTCAGAGTTTGTGTCGTACTGAGCACACAGTGTTACTCAGTATGACCTTGACCCGTAGTTTTTTCTTGTAATATTCAGTTACTGAATTTTTTGCTGCAAAAATAAAGTTTTTGCACTCTTAGATTTTATTAACAATGACTGATGATAGACCCTTCACTGTATGTGGCGTTAATAAAGGCCAAAACAGATAGGAGCCACTCTCTGACTATGTAGTTATATTATGTCTATTTTGGGTATCATAATGTATCATAATGATGTAATGACTGCCAGTCTGTTCTCATTCAATATGCATGACATCACTGGACAGAGATGTACACAGTCAGCAGTTTTGATGATAATGCATTTAAAGTTCTTATTCTCATGTACGTTTAAATATTTAATCAATAATCTTTGTCCACGTGGTCAATAAAGCTGAACATTCACTTCTGACTGTCCAGAGAGTCCGTTTCTTTATGAACTGTAAAACTGTCAGCCTAATTATCCTTGTGTATTATGCACCTCTGATTAATGAAATTATTATAACAGATGTATTGAACAACATCAGATGCTACTGAATGCCAGAAATTTTATTCTTTCACATTTTCAAAATTAAAGCGTTACATTTGTTACCTGAATTAATTATTTTAGATACAAACTCAACTAACAAACATACTGTAAGTTGAAAGTTTACAGTGTAACTTCTGCCTGACCAGATTTTAAAACGCTATACATATTCCCATATACAGACATGGTCTAAATAACAGAACATATACTACACATACAGGCTGCAGATGGGGCATCTATAATTTATCCACCACAGCCTCCCCTCCCATGACGTCACTTTATATAAATGAGTTGCACAATAATTGTTTTATTTTGAACGTTTTTAACGGAAGTTTTCCTTTCATCTTTTGGTAAACTTGACTCTGATCCAACAAGACGACGCTGAAGTCAGCCTCCGATTCGTCAATGCCAAAAAAAAGGGCGATTTCACTATTTTTTCTGCTCCAGACCAGATCCAGATCAAAAACCACTATATTGGTCCAATCTGGACTAGTTTATCCCAGAGAAGCCAGAGACTCTTTAACACACCATTTCAGATTTGTAAAAACCTTTATTCTATTTGTGAAAACGTGAAAAACAGTGATTTACAGTGTCGCCACAACATGGCTTTTGTTGGTTGAAGATCTCGTCTTTCTCACTTCAAGTAGAAAATTTATTTTGAAATTAATTATTTTTACCTTTTGTAAAACAATCAAAACATCTTCATACATCGGTCAACTGGTTAATTTACTCACACTCAACCTCTCTCACGGCTTCTGCCAGTGTTACTTTCCTCACTTTTGCAAAAAAGCCTTTACAGCAGTCTGTGTTAGAAGTAATTCAGCCATTAGTGTGCTTGTTCTTCATTTGATCTGTATATGAAGACATGTTTATGAAAAACCTTCTGTCAATTCTTTTTCACATTTATCAACATTTGATTAAGAAATCATTTATTTCATCTCTTTTATCTGTCCACTAACATCTACCATCACTCCAGACCCTGCTCTTCTTCTCCTGCCCACCACCTGTCCTCACTGTTAGTGCCAGTCACCTGACCTGCAGACACCTGCCTGCAGACATAATCCTCATTACCCCATTATCCAAAGAGTTTATACTGTAGACCTGCACAGTAGCCTGGTCATTTGCCACACTGTGTATCATGTCTGATGTGGTCTAGATGTGAAAAAAGCAGTGAAATCTCCTTTTTGGCATTTTCACAAATAGAATAAAGGTTTCACAAATCTGAAACTGGGTCTTAAAGAATCTCTGGCTTCTCTGTGATAATCTAGTCCAGATTTGACAAGTCTAAATATAGTGGTTTTTGATCAGGACTTAGTCTAATGTGGTTTGGACATGGAAAAAAAGCAGTGGAGTCTCCCTTTTTGGCATCGCCGAATCGGAAACTACGAATCGGAAGCTGACTTCAGCAGCGTCCCATCAAGCATGGTCCGGAGAAGCACCGTGGAGATCAGTCAGTTGTAGTGAAAGACACATTGCAACCTGCAGCTTGGACACTACTGAAGCAGCATGTCGTGGCTCTTCGGCTGGGGGAAGGGCTCCGGGTCGCCGCCGGTGGAGGATCAGACTGGGGCTGCTCCCGCTGAAGGGTCCGGGGGAACACCGGGAGGTTCGGGGGGAGACAAACCCGGAGATAAGTGGAGTAACTTTGACCCGACTGGACTTGAGAGAGCTGCAAAAGCTGCAAAGGAACTCGACAAATCACGTGCGTATAAATGACCCCAGATTAAAAATAAACATCTTACTTTCTTTCATCGTACATGTGCTATTTTTTAAAGTTCAACATTTTCCCTACTGAACTGGACAAACTTTCCCATGAAAAACTGGCACGTTGTGTTCTTTTCGGATGAGAGCGCTTCACGCCGAAGTCCATACAAAATGTCAGGATTAAAGTTAATCGTGTAATTTGCAAAACATACACCTTGAATATCATGTCATCAGATCACTGCTAATCTGTCAGGTGTAATACTTTAATTCGGCACATATTACATGTCAGAGTGACCTTCACAATATTAACATTTCAACTTTTATAACTGGTTTACCTCCATCAAACACAAGGCCAGGGACTGACAAGAACAAATAAACAAAATAAATCAATTTGAGCAGACTACAATAATATATGACCTTCCTGAATGTGATGTATTTTATCAGAAAACTAAGTCTGAAGTCTAAAGGAGTTCTGCGGTTTGTGTATTTTTCGGGTGTTTTTAAATGGAGTTTGGTGCAGTTTTTTTCTTCTTCCAATTTGGCGGGGGGATTATTTACAATGCTGCATTCACTCGCTACAGATTAACGACACATTAGATCATGGTTCTGTGTGTATGCAGGATCTGATAGGTTTATGTAATTGTTACTTCGCCACAAGTGGATTAATTGACCTCCACAGTCTGCAGCAAAGTTGGGATAGTTTTGGTGGGCGTGTCAGTGAGCAAAGAGAACAAAGTGTCCCTGCGAGCTCAGCTCTTCACCTGTTCCTCACATCAGTCCCCGCATGTCACTGTGTGCACATGAACATGTTTAGGGCTGTTTACTACATGGGGTATTTTTACCCACCACAGTACATACCTGTTTTTAACGATGGTCACTGTATTCACCTTGAAATTGCAGCATGTGCTTTCTACAAACAGACTCCCTTCTGCATCATCTTGTTGTGGCTGTTTTAAGTATATTATACAGAAAAGTGCAGCTATTGTTTTTTTAGTGTTTTTTTTTATTTTTATCTTTCAACAGGACATGCCAAAGATGCGTTGGCACTGGCTCGTATGCAGGAGCAGACTGTACAGCTGGAACATCAGAGTAAAGTGAAAGTAGGTGTTTGTGGAGGGGGGTTCATCGTCAGAGTCAGGCATATCCTAATTCTGTGATGAACTGATACTGCGTTTAGAAGAAGTGATAGGATAACCCTGATGTCAGTAAACACAACACTATCCTCCCCAACAGGAGTACGAGGCGGCTTTGGAGCAGCTGAAGGGTGAACAGATCCGCATCCAGGAGGATGAGAGACGGAAAACACTTGGAGAGGAGACAAAGCAAAACCAGGCAGTACGGAAACCACACTGAACACATTGATCCTTTTCTTACAGTAAAACATGACAAAAATAAACGTGTGTGTGAAGTTTTCACCAAAAAGTAGTATGCAGTATGTTTTAGACTGACTGTTTGTTGTATCACCTCTAGAGGGCACAATATCAAGACAAACTTGCCAGGCAGAGGTATGATGATCAACTCAGGCAACAGGTAATCCTTTTGAATGGACACTTGTAATAAATATCAGCTGTACCTGAATGCAGAGTTCATGGTGTGTTGTTGTTTTTTTTTTTTTTATCCACAGCAATTCCTCAACGAGGAGAACCTTCGCAAGCAAGAGGACTCAGTGATAAAGCAAGAGGCCATGAGGAAAGGTAGATGATAAAACCAAATGCACCCTTGATGATGTCATATAAAAACTCTTTTATTATCCCACTTAAAAGTGCAATAAGTAGGATTTGTGCTGCTTCATAGCAAAGAATTACTGTAATATATCTGCAGGGGTCAATGAGGGTGTTGACCAGTGACTCAGATTACATGAGTTGCTGTGAGATTTGTGGCTCTCTACAGTCTCTGTATGGCCTGTGCACCACACCCTTTGGATATAAGACTCACAAAATGTTAATATTCTATTTTTTAGCATCATGATAAATTGTCTCTTCACTAGGCAATTGCATTGTGTCTGTGCTCTCATTAGCCAGGCTACTCCTCTTTTTGTCTTAATTCAAAAAGGAATATAAAACAAACAACCAAAAATGTAAACAAATAAATAGTGGTGGTGGTGGTGGTGGGAGGGGGGGGGGTACATATAATCATAATCATCAAAACAAAAAGAGCTATGTTCTTATTGTTTTGATTGATTTCATAGATTGTTTATGAAGAGAATATTAATTTAAAGCTTTTCTAATCAATGTTCTTACATTAACGATGGGTCACATGACTGTGTGTACCGTGGAAGAGGTCACACGTAATGACAAACGCACAGAAAATGATCACCCGACACTGCAGCAGCCAGCTGCTCTCATATCCCGCACGCTACCTGCCAGCACTAAACAGCAAACAAGTTAGCAACTGGCTGGTGAACACAGAGGAGCATTTAGCAGCTAAAGAGCCAGATAGATGCCTCAGGAGTTGGTAGAGACCAAACCAGAGAAACACAACTCCAAATGAATGTTGCTCCATGTCCACTGCAGGTGTAAACAGGCACCTGTTTGGTTGTATGTTCACCAAAACAACTTTATAAGATGATATTAAGTCCAGTTTTGTGTTTACAGCATGTTCTGCTGCCCCTAAGTGGCAAAAAAATAAATGAATTCTGCTGTTATTATCAATGCTATTCATTTTTTTAGTTATTGTATGTTGACTGTCATTGCAGCATCTTGTACAGCAATAAAAAAGAATTAAATGACAGAGACAGAATATGAGATGATAAATGAAGAACAGGCTCAATTAAAGCAGTCACAACATTATCAATAATTCAGTAGTGAGTTTGCACTTCTATAGAAAAAATGTATATCACAAGTTAAAAATGCCATTATCAGGAAAATGTGACTAGTCAGTTACAGGCCGCTGTGAGCTGTGTCACAGGTAAATCATACCTTACTTAGTGGCCACTTCATAGTCAAATGCATTGGTTTCCATATTAGAAGAGCTTGTAAGTGCAAAGAAACTTTTAATCAGTTCAATCTAGTTTTCACTTTGTGTTATAATAATTGATTTAAAGTAGGTCAGATGCTCAGCCCTGTCAGAAGTAATCTTAAGCATGTAGTTATTAATGTCTGCGTCTCCCCCCCAGCTACCATCGAACATGAAATGGAGCTGAGACACAAAAATGACCTGCTTCGCGTTGAAGCGGAGGCCAAAGCCCGCGCGCAGGTGGAGAGGGAAAACGCAGACCTGATCAGGGAACAGATCCGCCTGAAAGCTGCTGAGCACCGACAAACTGTCCTTGAATCTATAAGGTGAGGACAAAATGACTTTCCACTTTCCTTAATCCTCAGGGTAACTGGCATGTTATCTTCCAGTATCTTCCTCGGCTGTCATTAGCTGTTAGACAAAAATCCCAGGGTGCAGCAGTGACTGTGGCTGCCACAGTGGAGGCAGTCAGTGTGATAATTGGGTTTTGTTCCTGGCAGGACGGCGGGAACGGTGTTTGGGGAGGGATTCAGGGCCTTCGTCTCTGACTGGGACAAACTCACAGCCACGGTAAATCCATGTCAGACCTGTCACGCTTTGTCACACTTTCACCACAGGAGGACCGCAGAGGATTGTGGGAAGCAGCGGTCCTCATGTTTGATATACTGTGTGTTTAAAACGTGTGTGTGTTTGTTTTTTTTTCCGCCCCACAGGTCGCTGGGTTAACCCTGCTGGCTGCAGGAGTGTATTCTGCCAGGAATGCTACAGCGGTGGCTGGGCGCTACATAGAGGCTCGCCTGGGCAAACCCTCACTGGTCCGAGAGACCTCCAGGATTACTGTTGCAGAGGCCATCAAACACCCAATCAAGGTCAAACTGCATCCAAATATATAAGGCTAGATGTAGCTCTAGATGTACATACGTATTATTTCATTATTTTGTTGGTTATAAGAACCACTGAGTCCTGTTTTTAATTGAGGTTTTCAACATCAGTCTAACACCTGGTAGTGCATCAACTGTATTTTCTGACAAGAAATAGTTTAAGTGGATTTGTTTACTCATTTATCATCTGCAGCATGTCCCGCTAATCCTGCCAAATGGGCTGAATTTAGGAGAGCTTTAGAACGTAACATGAGAATAGTGAAAACTTCAGAAATGCTATCAGTTATACCAAGTGTGTAAAATGAATGAATACATTAATTTTATTCCTCATACACCAAAATTATAAGGCGTGGATGAGCGCTGAACGTTTCGAGTAGTTATTTTCATCGCTGCTTTGGTTATTTTTACACATTTTTACCCCAAAATCTGTATGATAGACAAGAATGATGTACTTTGAATGATGAAGCCTCTCTGTACAGTATGTTATGAGTAGATAATAAAACTATAATTTAGTTAGTCTTAAATTTATAAGCACTCAGATATCAAATATAACTCCTGTGATAGTTGTAACTGTTTTAAATGATTTGTGGTGATCAGTAAAACAAGTTGGCATGCAATTCCCTCCTGTTACAATAACCTGCTGTATATTCTGTTAACCAAATATTTTAGACAACCAAACGTCTGAGAAGCAGACCTCAGGATGCGTTGGAGGGCGTAGTGCTCAGTGTGAGTATTGATATCTGTTGCATTCGATATTTATGTAGTCGTTTTATGACTTGAAATGCTGAATGCTGTCATTGTGCTCTGAATCACACAGCCAGCTTTGGAGGAGCGTGTGAGGGACATTGCCATTGCTACTCGAAACACGCGGCAGAACAAAGGCCTGTACAGAAACATCCTGATGTATGGACCCCCTGGGACTGGAAAAACACTTTTTGCCAAGGTGTGGCTGAGTCACTAATCTGCCCAGTGCTTTTATTGAACAAATCACAGTATAGATACAGACATGAAACGGGATGAGAGAGAGAGAGGTGTGATATGCACCAAAGGGCCCCGGCCGGCATTGTATTTTTGTGTTGTTGTTTTTTTTTGTCCAAGTCATAATTCACAATTTTTTGTGTGCACTTTTGTTTTTCTAATATTTTCTGCACTATTGATTGCACTTGTTATAGTGAATTCACAAAAACCTTCACATTTTTTTACCTAATACTCAGAGTCTGGTAGGTATTTTCTGGCAAAAATCTCCTCCCACATGACTGAAATCATCTTATTTTACTGGTTTGTAAGAACCAGGTTGTTAGCATGAGCAATGATTGCTGAACACAGAAAATACCAGAGCAATGACTGATAATGAAACATTTCACTACACAACCTTACGGATCTTTAAAATCTTTATGTACAAAAAGCTTTTGATAAATTTCAATTCTTTTCCAGCTGTATAACAGTATATTTTCCATATCTTTAATTTATTATTTAATATTTTTAAGATGGTTTTGCATAGCATCGTTTTCTTTTTTGCCCATCTGGCCCTTTCTGAACAAAGCTCTTTCCATTGCCTTTCAGAAACTGGCTCTCCATTCAGGGATGGACTATGCCATCATGACAGGTGGGGACGTGGCTCCCATGGGGAGGGATGGAGTTACCGCCATGCACAAGGTGTTTGACTGGGCAAGCACCAGCAGGCGAGGGTAGGCCATTTAATTAGTTCCATCAACACTGAATGAATCAGCACAAATAATGTATAAAAGTGAAAAGTCAAGAAGGGTATATTTGTTACATATATATCTGCTGATATCTGACTGGCTAATTTCATTAAAAGCCTTAAAGAAAATGGCGGTTATTAAGCTCATTCTCTTTGATGTTCTCTGATCCTCTGCAGCCTCTTGCTGTTTGTAGATGAAGCAGATGCATTCCTGCGTAAGCGAGCCACAGTGAGTTCAGCTGCAGTGTCATATGCATGATGATGATGCCCTCTGTTTTAATCAAATATTCACAAGTCATGATTTTTGCATTGCAGGAGAAAATCAGTGAGGACCTCAGAGCCACCCTCAATGCCTTCCTCTACCGCACTGGGGAGCAGAGCAACAAGTTAGTATCTTACAGTATTAACTGTGCATGGCTGGACATGAAAAGGTCGCCGTCATGACTGAAAAGGTCACTGACCCGGTCTAAGTAGTCATATTTTCTCTTCTCAGGTTCATGCTGGTGCTTGCTAGTAACCAGCCAGAACAGTTCGACTGGGCCATTAATGACCGTATTGATGAGATTGTGAACTTTGCGTTACCGGAGCAGGAGGAGAGAGAGAGATTGGTGCGCCTGTATTTCGACAAATTTGTCCTGGGTCCTGCCACTACAGGGAGACAGTGAGTACACTTACTGTATTTCAGTTACTGCTGCTGTACAGCAGAGGTGATTTACTACCACAGAGGAAAGCGTTGATCCCTAGAGGTCGCCTCGCTAGCTCAAGTTGCATAATGGTGTGTATAATGTATTCAGTCCTGAAACCAAAGTGCTGTCTGAGTCTTACTTATGGCTTTTCATAAAATGGTGTTTAAGTTCTCAGGAAGTAGTGCGGAAGCTGTTGCAGCTGAGTGTATTGGTTAGATGAAACCAATAATGTATGTAAGATCAATGATAGGAACAAGTTGAAGCTCAAGGCTCATTTGTTGTTCTTTACCTCAACAGGAGGTTGAAGTTGGCTCAGTTCGACTACGGCCAGAAGTGTTCAGACATTGCAATGCGAGCAGAGGGCATGTCTGGTCGTGAAATCTCCAAACTTGGTGTGGCCTGGCAGGTAAGAAGAAAAGCCTGTTGATGCAAAATATGAATCAGCTTAGAAACAAATCCAAAGCCAAACTTTTATTTCCTTTGTTGTTGTTGGTTTTTTTTTTTGCAAGGCTGCAGCATACTCTTCTGAAGATGGAGTTTTGACCGAGATGATGATTGACTCAAGAGTTGATGATGCCATCAAGCAGCATGCACAGAAAATGGACTGGCTGCTGACGGAAGCAGGTGAGGGGGTTGGCAAGGTCGGTGTTCTCCTCCCTAAGGAAATGGCTTCAAGAATCGCAGGCCAGGAAGCCGCAACTCTTGCACAAGCTGAAGATACATCCGCACAACAAATCCTTCCACTGCTTGAGGTTGTGAGCAGCGCTGCCCAGGCAGAAGCAGCCCCTTTACCCTCTGAAGTGGAGGCAGATGTTATCCTCAAGGATGCAGCCACTTTGGTCAAAGAAAGTGAAGTTGTTGCTGCGCCAACTGCTGAAACCGTTGTTGAGGTAGCTACTGCTGTGCCGTCAGTGCAGGAGGTTGAGGCCATTAAGGATCTGACTGAGGAGGTTTTAGGTACAGCTGCAGCTACAGACACTGTTGTACCTGAGATAAAGGACATAGTCACTGAGGTTAAAGAGGCTGAGGGTACACCAGCTTCCACTGTCCAAGAAACTGCTTCTCTGAGTAAAGAAGAATCAAGCACTGATGTTGCTGCGCAAGAGACCCTGACTACAGAAGTAGCCATGGAGGAAAAGGATATTGCGGCACCCTTGGAAATGACAGTCTCTGCTGTGGCTCAGGAGAAGGAATTAGACTCTGTTGTCTCTGAGGTAGTCCAGGAGCCAGAGGCTACCGTAGCTGGACTCTCCCAGGAGACTGTTGTTCAGCAGTCTGAGTCAGCAGCCACATCTGTTGATGGTGTAGAAATTGAAGCTACGAAGACTGCTGAGGAGCAATCAACTGATGCTATGAAAGTGGCAGAGGACATTGCAAACAATGTAGCTCAAGTGACTGAGTCTGTGGCAAACATTGTGAAAGAGGCTGAAGTAATTGCAACAGATGTGGCCAAGGTGACTGATGCTGTAGCAACCATCGCAGAGGAGATGGAGGCAGCAGTCATCAAGGACGTTGAAGTGATGGAAAGTGAGGTTGGCAAGGTCGCAAATGAGGTTGCAGTAGAAACTGAGCCTGAAACATCACAAATTACTAAAGAGGTTGAAGTGGAAGTGACAGCGGTGGTGAAGGAGTCTGACATTATGGCTGCAGAGGTTGCCGAGACTACTACCAAGGAAGCAGAAGTCACCCCATCAGAGTTTGCAGTGGAAACTGAATCCACAGCCTCAGAAGAACTCAAGGAGCCTCAGAATACTGCTACAGAGTTTACCGCAGAGGCTGAGACTTTGGCAACAGCGAAAGACCCTTCAATTACAGAGGCTGCTGCCAAGGAAGATGAGGTTATCCCAGCAGAGGTTTCCAAGGAAGCAGAAGTCATACTGACTAAAGTAACCCAACCAGAGTTTGCACTGGAAACTGAAGCTGTACCTTCAGAGGTAGCCAAAGAGGCTCAGACTGCGGCTGCAGACTGTACTGTGGAGACTCTGGCTACAGAGATTGTCAAAGAGCCATTATCTACAGAGACTGCTTCCATGGAGGCTGAGGTCACCGCTGCAGAGGTTTCCAAGGAAGCAGAAGTCCTACCAACCAAGGAGTCTGACACTGTAGCTACAGAAGATGTGAAACTGCCAGAGACCACTGAGGTTGCTGCCAAGGAGGCTACAGCCAAAACAACAGAGGTTGCAGAGGAGGTAGAGACTGGAGTAACTGAAGTCCCTGATGAAAAGGACTCAGCAGCTGTTCCCGACATAAAAACCAAGGTTGATACAGAGACTGTTGTGTCAGGACAGTCCGAGACTCTTGACAGTCCAACCGCCAAGCAGTCGGCTGAACCCAGTCAAACTGAGAGGCCTCCCAGCACTACAGAAGCTGAAACCAGTCAAATTGAGAAGCCTCCCAGTACCACAGAAGCTGAACCCAGTCAAACTGAGAAGCCTGAGAAAAAACAGAGTGCAGATGGCACTGACAAACCTCAAGCCGACTCTACTCCAACAAAATGATAACTTGGGATATTTGATGAGATGTAATTGTAAATCAAGATTGTAAATCAATCCAACACCTGAGCCTTATTCCTCATGTTTTCAAAGGGAGAAGTCTGAATCATTTACCCTGAATTCTGTCTGCTCTTCTATCAATACCGTTGTAACCCAATGCCCGGGAAAGCCAAGATTAGGCTAACAGTTTGATTAACGCTCGTAGGTTTGCAGAAGTCTGAGTAAAGGGATGTATGGACACATCCACCAAATGGACCATCTGAAATTGACATTCTCGCATGTTTGCTGAGCGGTTATGGCAAGAGTTCAATTACACGTCTGCAAAATGTTCATTAAGAACATTTCTTCCCTGGCTCTTCTTAGCAAGACCAGTGCAGTTGAGACCTGCCCTTGACAAATATTATTTTCACCTTCCATGGTGTGACAGTGGGTCCTGCTGGTTAAAGGGTACGTTCACAGTTTTTCAAGTTTGTCTTAAAACAATGGTCCCATATGAACATTGAAACAGGTTTTGCTCGCTGTAATCATTCCTCCTGTTCATACTAAGATCTCCTCTGAATGCACTTACAATGTAAAAGATGGGGGGACAAAATCCACAGTCCTCATTTTGAGCAAAAATGCATTTAAAAGTTTATTGGAAGCTAATATGAGGCTTCATTCATCTGAGTTTCTCAAATAGTCTTTTTAGTAAAAAATAATTCCCTCTTTGTGTCTCAATGGACAGTGTTTTCCTGTTCAGTTGCAATGCAAGGATCATAACAAAAAGAGGGAATCTGGCACTGAAACGAGTAACTTTGAAAGATATTGACTTGAAAGTTCACTATGAAGCGATCTCTTAATGGCCAGTATGAACAGGAGGAATAATTATAGCAAGAAAACATGTGCCAATGTTCATTTGGGCTCCTGACTGTTGTTTTAGGACAAACATGAAAAATTGTGAACCTGTCTACTACTGTGAGCCATACAGGTGTTTTTCAAACACTGTGCTTTAGACTCTGTGATCTTTCTCGCACATGTGCAGAATAAAAAACACACACACACACACAAAAATGCACCAACACTAAAAAAGTTTATATTCATGCTGAAATGATTAACCAACCAATCAATTAATCAACAGAATTGAGTGGAAATTAATCAACAATTTTGGTGATCAGTGAATTGTTTTAAAGTCATTTTTCAAACAAAAATTGCCAAACATTCACTAGTTTCAGCTTCTCAAATGTCTTTGACTTTTGGGCTGTTGGCTGGACAAAAAAAAAAAAGACATAATGGACTTTGTTTTTCGGTTTTGTGACATTTGGTAGATTAAACAGTGAATTAAAAAATACTGTAGAGATTAATCAATAAAAATAATAGTTGCTATTTTTAGCTCTGTCTTCAAAATGACAATGTGAATACTTGTGGTGGAAAATATTTGTGACTGTCCATTCAGATTGAAGAGGTAAACATGTATTTGCTAAAGAACAGCCAAATGCTGCCTGTGAAACTTGTCATAATGTACCACTGGATAATAGCGGAGGGCTTTTCTCAGTTGCATAAGGATGTCATTGGCATTGTTAGTCATTTCAGAAGTGTTGTTAGTCAGTGCTTATGAAATTTCTATTTGAATTATAATAAACCGAACTGAAGTTGTCAGCATGACCTCTCTGTATAATCTGTCTGTTGTTTCTGCTCTGAAATAACCTCTCACTATGAGAATGTGTTCTCAGCTTCGCTCATATGATTGGAATGACACAATCAAACATCAGAGGTCACTGTTGTGCTTCAATGGCACTTTTAATAAAACAGACATTTCATCCTCACAACAGCAATGTCTGGACAGAGAGGGCGAGGGGGGGGGCTGGGTGAGGGTTCCCTCTGCTGATAGGCTGGTTGCTCCTGATAAGTGAGAGGGAATTGGATAAAGAAAATTGAACTGTGCTGTTGAGCACATTCGTGGGGAAGATGGAGGGGTGTGTGTATTGAACTGACTCATCTTGGCTGGCATTTATTTCTCCTCCTGTGTCTTCTAACGAACGATAATATAGCAAAGAGAACCCCGACCACAACCACGTCCGCTCCCCTCCCCCTCACATATTTACAGGAAAAATTAATACATTCAGTTAATTCACTAAGTAACAAAGCTAATTAATCTGTGTTTTTAGCAGAAATCACATGGTTTCACATCCAGTTTTCAAACGGACTCGTCTTTCTGTTCCATTCCTATAATCTTTACCCACACGGTCCATCATTAGGTTTTCTATTGATAAACGACTCACACAAAAATCCCCCCACGCACCCCCTTTTAAAGACTGTTAAATCCCACTTGCCCGTATTTATAACTATTTACAGAAGCAGCAATCTAACCATCACAAAAACCCACCCACCCACCAGTATCATTCGCCCCCTCCCACACCAACAAAGTCCCGCTCCCACCCGATAGAGAAAAAAAATATCATGACACCCGTCTTGCCGCCCCGTTCCATACACTGCCCACATCTTACCCTGTTCTAAAAGAGCATGCCAAGTTTAACAATGAACACAGAAAATGTCTCTATACAGAAAAAACACCCTTAAAAATGTCTTTTTTTTTTTCTTCCTCCTCCCACAATGGTGGACATGGACATAAGACAAGATTTCAGTGGCAACAAATAATCGTCATCTTGCTTCATTTGGGGTTTTTTTTTTTTTTTTAGTGCTGACAGGGGCCGGGTTTTGACATAAGAAAGTCCTGTCATGGGGTTTTAAGGGGGCCATGTTATGAACAGTGGGAGGGCAGTTTTCCAGGGTCTCTGAGGCAACAATTGGCCATGGGGCAGTTTGGGAAGGGGAGTGAGGGGTTTTGGAAGGGAGGAGTAAAGAGATTTGAGAAGGGGCGGGGTCTAGTTTTTTTTTTGTTTTGTTTTGTTTTTTAGAGTCAGAGGTGGCGGGGACTGGGGTGGCCGTTGTGGTAGAGCTTCTGCTTGATGTGGACCATGTTGCCACTGGAGTCTTCCAGCTGTCTGAGCTGGGCCCGGCGACGGAGGTCTCGAAGGTTGCAGAACTGGGGCAGCCATGACCAGGACGGGGTGTCTGGAGAGAGGAGAAGAGAGGCAATGGGGCAGTCAAGGGAGGCAAGTGTTAGCATCAAGCCTTAGCGTTAGCATGTATTATGTATACACTGAAGAACTGGAAGTTGGTATTTTGAATTTGTTCTAATGCAAAACTCAGATCTGATCCCTCAAAGCAGATTTCACAGGGTAAATCAGAACTGGATACTATCAAAGTCACATATGTAATATATCACAAGAAATAATCACAATATCCATGAGCCTGAAGAGGAAAATGTAGTCCCAACACCCAACCCCTTTTTTCTTTTTACTACTAAGCAGGAATCAAACCTACAGTGTACGTATTTACTGCGTTATAAAGTGCTCTCAGGTTCATAGTTTTATAGACATTTGAGAGGAAAGAGTGTGCAGGGATTTTAGAAATACTGAGGTTATGAGTCCTGCTTGCAGCTTTGACGAGTAAGATTTTTTTGCCTAGTTCATTTAAAAATTACAAACTAGTAGTCTTCTGGTTATAGTACTTTATCTTTTCAACACATGTATTAAAAAATGACATAATGTCTTATTTTTTATGTAAATGTTACAAAGAAATTGCATAGAAGCCTAGAAAGCATACAGCTGCTGATGTACTGTATAATATATGTGATGTAAGTTACATTATTATATATTAATCCTTATTAATCCGAAAATAATCATCTGGTGGGAGTTTTCTTTAAACCACATCACATAAATAAATTGATTGATTATAATGTATAAAGCCATATACTCTGCAGGATGATCCAGCACGCTGAGTAGCTACAGCCCTGAACAGTGTCTAAAAATGTTAAATTTTTTGACATTTTGCTTTCATTTGACAATTGACAGTAGAGACAGAGAGGACACATTGGGAGAGAAAGGGAGGGTGGCTGGGGCGTTACGATTAAATGGCATGTGCTTGAGACAACTAGGTCATGGCGACACCCCAAGTTTGAGCATTTGAAAAACATGAAAACAAGCCAATATTTCAATGACAAACTGTAATAAACTGGAAGAAGATGAAGCTGCCAGAAAGCAGAACCTTTCTGAGGTCAAATGGAAAAGAATGAAACATCATTAATGTAACAGAAAGTGATGCGACACCGATGCCAAAGTATCAGTATTTTATTGTAATCACAATATATCACAACATTATCTGCTCCCCTACTCTACTCCCACTAAACAACAGTATAATAGTGTAGTAACAGTATATGTGAGCTTGTTAACCAACATTGTTTAGCTTGTGTAGCTGTGCAGATATGAGCAAAGAGAAACTGGGAAAAAAAAGGCTTTTGAAGACACACTCATGAGATCAAGACACACAATAGTGTAAAATCCGACTTAGCCCTGGTTTTCTGCCTCTAAATCCAGTTAGAGGCAGACGAGACACATCAACAACCAGCAACACAGAGACCACATTTCTGAGCTGTGAACTGTCCTTTTCGTTAAAATGTGAATGAGTCCAAGTGCCTCTGTCACTCAGTTTCTCCTGTAATATGTATGAATGGTGGCCATGGCTTTCTATATATATAAAAAAAAAGGATATTGACTTGTCATTTTGTCCATCTCTGATCTGATGCATTTCTTTCATTATGACGACTGAGAGTTGAAATGGTCTAAATGCTGCTTTGCTACCCTGACAAGAAAACAATTTGAGCAAAATATATTTTTAATTTCATTTTCAGATTGTCAGATTTTTAAAGGAAATCTCCAAAAAAGGGTATATTTAAAAAATGCAGGCTCTGTATCTTAAAATCATATCTTCCATACAACATTTAGTATGTTCAAAGATGGGCCAGTTAAGCCAAAAAAATGACCCAGAATCAGCTGCATTAAGGTTTTTGTACTCCCTGGTGCGCTGCATAAAAGTGAGTTATGAGCTCCACACAGACCTCAGACTGGAAAAAGCTGGTGTTTAATATGTCTTTTAGCCACCAGCTTCATCACAGCTGTAACAACTTTTAATTCTGGGAAGTAGGGGTGAGTTTTTTTTTTTTTACAGCGAGGGCAGAGTGACAGAGACCAGGTAAAAGATTGGAACGTTGAAATATTGGATGAGAATGGAAAAGGGCACCAATCTGTTCAAGTGCACCACGGCGTTGCCCTTCATTCTTCACATTTGTGTCTGGACTGCTGCACATGCCCTGGCGTTCTTTCTCTACGGTCAAAAGGATTTTACAGGTGATTTTTAAAGATGTGCTCACCTGTCAGATGCGTCTCTCTGTCTTGCGCCTACCGTTCTTTACGTACAGAATGCAGAGGCTTTTTAGAGGCCAAAAAAAAAAAAAAAAAATTAAAAAAAATCAGCGACTGACTGGAAACAAAGTGGGATTTCATGAATGTGAGGGGTAACGTGAAGAGGGGAATGGCGGAGCAGACATTTGTGCTTGTCAGGTTATAAACCGGAGCCGGCGAGGCGGAGTGAGGTCCACAGAGACAAGAGGAGAGAAGGAGGGGAGAGCCCCAGACAGCAAACCCAGTAGCAAATGGCCCTGCTAGAGGATGAGCGAGAGGAGGGGTGGTAGGGGTGGCGGTGGTGGTGGTGGTGGTGGTGGTGGAGTTGGAGGGGGGGAGGTGTTGGGTGGAGAGGAGGTGAGGAGGGAGAGAGAGTGAGTTATTTATAGCTGTGAATGGGTATGCTGTCCACAAGGACTGCTCTGAAGGGTATCCAAAGGAAAAGGGGCAACGAAGACAGGTTTCTCTCATTTGAATAAAAGGATGGAGATGGAGTCGGGAGAAATGATAATGCGAGTGGAGAATGGGAGGCGAAGACGCAATTGTTATGCTCTTTTAGGGTGGGGGGAGGTTAATGCTGAACGCTAAGTCATCATTTTCTCCATTTTTGAGATACTTTTTTGTGTTTTCTTTTTCCCCGGTATCTTTGCAAAAGACTCTCTGGTATCAGATATTCACAGTGCATCAGCGATAAGGGAAAAAAAAAAAAAAAGTAGCTGCAGCAGGAAGCACTGTAAAGGAAATGGCCAGGAGTAGATTCAATAAGTGAGGAGGGAGGGGAGAAGGAGGGGCTAGAGATGGAATTAGGAGGAAAAAAAAAGCAATGGGAATCAATGTGCATCTCAATGTGCTGTGTGTGTGTGTGTGTGTGTGTGTGTGTGTGTGTGTGTGTGTGTGTTTCTCACTTGCCATTCCAGCTGCTCTCTCTCGTTCTATTTATAGCTCTGGAGGAGAGAGAGAGTGTGTGTGTGTGTGTGTGTGTGTAAGTGGGGGTGGGGATGTGACAGAGTCTCCATCCTGCAACCCCCCCCCCCCCCCTACCTCCCAACACGCACACCCATACACCCTTCCCCACTCTGTCAGCCTCACCTTCACTCCTCATCTCAGGAAGGCTAAATGAGTGTGACCTAGCATCAACGTCACAGCCGACAGACACATATAGACACACACACACACACACACACACACACACACATAGAAGCGAGGGGCATTCCCTCCCAGTATAAAAGAAGAAGCCTACAGTATATCCCCCACTCTATAACTGCTGCTAATGAATATGGATGTTTCCTCCTCTCTGGGTGTTTTTTTTACGATGATGTATTTTACACTCTTGTACTAACGCACTGGAAAAAACAGCATTGTCTCACTCGCTGCTGCAAAACTGTCTATGTGCAAAGCAGCCGCCTGCAACTGTCTTCAAGCTCGTACAATTCAGCTTAAACACTGAAAAAATATGTATACCACATGATATTTTCTATCCTAAAAACCCGTATTAGTGCACTTTCGGGTTCACTTCAGATCACTTTTAAGGACTGTTCATCTTTTTATTCTTGCTTGATGCTTCCCTATCCTGCCTGAGGAGCTTTTCCATGGCGGTCAGACTATCCAGGTCACATATCACCTACTTTTGTTTTATCCTTAAAACCGAGGATCCAGGCCACCTCCATAATACATACCTGTCCTGACACTGAGCAGGATGTTCAACCAGCAATTCCTGTTTTTACAGGATTTGTGGAAATCTTGAAATGTCACTCATTTGTGCCCTAAATTTTTATCCTTGCTGGGTGGATAAGTCTGTGAAGCAGTCACGACTGTGAGAAACTAAAACACTGTAATCCAAGATGCTAATAGCCAGCTCGTCAGCGAACATCTCGCCAGTGCACGGAGATGATTCCTCTGCGTTGCTGGCGGTGTCTCTTCAGCAGAGCACCAGACTATGAGGGATTTCATGCTGTCATGTCATGATTTCACACGTGTGTCTAATATGCTGCTTAGCTTTAGAGTCACTGAAAGCCTTTTATTTCTTTGCCTGTGTCTGCACAACCACACAAGCCAAATGAATGTTGATGAACTACACACCACATGTTCTGTCTCATTAAATCTGCTGCATTCCCTTTTCTTTTACTCAAGTAACATGCATCCTTCATCTGTCAGGGGGGGACGGTAAAAGGAATGAACAGATAGAGGGAGCGCTGACAGGGACAGGAAATTACGGAGCAACTGTCACACTCAGTTGGATTTAAACACATGGTATGGAGGAATATAGCTTTCACTACAGCGCGGCAGATGGTGGGAGGGAAGTCATTTCTCAATCTCAGTTTCTGGTGTCTCAAACTGGAGCCTGGTTTGAACCAGTTTTGGTAACTGCTGTATATTATATTCATATATGTGTTAATTCTTGTTATCTTTAGTGTAATGTGATTATACACATCTATACACTAAGACGTTCAATCTATCCATCCGTGCCTTTCTGTAAACTGTTCAATCTATATTTTACAGACCAGGTATAGTAGATATAAATTATGTTGTGTCATGTTTTGTTTATTGTCATTTACTGTGGACACTTATGGACCACATTGAGTTTCCATTGACCTGAACCGCATGCCTTTACAACATGGACTGGAGCAGGAAATCCATGCAAACGTGCAGACGGCATACATGTAACTCCATACAGAGAGCTACAGGGCCAAAGTTCACACCAGGACTTGCTGTGATGTGACAGCGCTAACTGCTGAACCACTGTGCAATCATAATGTTCTCAATGACATTCGCAGACATTTCTGGGGCATACAGCTGCTCTTGAGGCAGCAGTGTTGTCGTTACTTGTGTTAAAGGCCCTGCATACGCATGGTAAAGCGGCACAGGTGATTTGAATGACTTTGGCTGATTAAACATCTCTTCAGGACTGTGTGGGCATGTACAGACTGTGTTTGATTGACATCTGCCTCCCTCTCCTGTTTGCTTTGTTCTGTGGGATAAATTATACTTTTATCACTGGGTGTGCGCCAAAACCTGGAGGGTACAATGCTGGATTGTGCAGGTAGGTTGTAGTTTCCCCTCAGTTTGAGTTTAGTATGCAAATCTGCACGCTGTTCGGGCCAACTTGAATTGACAGCTCTGTGCCACAAGTAAACTAAATACCAGATATACCAACAGCATCATAGTGAATAGTGGCTGAATTCTTTTTCACTGTTACACTGTCATGGGTTACTGGGACACTTGAATAGAACAGAGCCATCGTTAATTTAATTACCAATACCAGCAAGTCAAAATGTCTGCTGTAAACAACGCTTAAATAACACGTGTACCCCTTTCTGATGCAAGCAAGAGCCCAGAATCCATGTTTGCTGTCACTGTGAATGCAAATTGTGGTATCCTGGTCAAGCGTAATGACTGGTGTCTTGTTATTACCATGAGGTTGCTGGGCAAACTGTGGAGACTCCAGGAAGTTGTTAGTTGCAGCCCGGTATTAATTCTGCTTGACCTTAGCGGTGCCTTTGATTGACACAGTGGACCACAATATTTGAATCAATTCTCTGAAAAGCATTGTTGGCATCAGTGATGTGGTGCTAGACAGATTTACTTCATACCTGATAAAACGGTCTTTCTACTGTGGTTTATAGACCTCAAGCTCTACTGATGTCCCCCAAGGGTCTATCTTGGGTCCCTGCTTATTCTCTATTTATATACTCTTCTTGGGGCTTATCATCCACAGAAACAGACTTAATACCGTTGTTATGCAGCTGACACACAGCTGTAAAGCCCAATATAGCCCTGTATCATAAATGTATCCTGCATTATATCATGTCTTTCTCATATTAAGGAGCAGATGTCCAAAAATTTCCTCCAGTTGAAAGTCTCAGAATCTGAGATCCTAATAATTATTCCTCCCTGTCTCCTTACTAGCACTATTAATTATCTGATGTGTAGTCTTGGTAAGCTGTCAACAAATGTGAGGCCAGAAGCAAAACATTTCAGGTCTGTCATGAGATGTTCAAGTGGTGTACTGTAAGTGTGTTTTATTTAACTAGAGCACGTCACTAAGATGACATTTTTTCTTTTATTTGCAGCCCCAGAGAAGGTCATTCATGTTTTTATCTCCTCCAGGCTTGATTATTGTGACATACTAGTGGTCTTAGCAGGAGAAATATCAACATACTACAGTTAATTCAGAGCACTGCTCCCAGGCTAATTGCACTCTCTAAGAGGAGTGACCATATTACCTAAATCCTTGTTACCCTCCACAGGCTGCTTGTCAATTTTAGAATTGATTTTAAGGTTTTATGTAAGGCTCCTGCTCCTGTGTGTGATTTGTTAACCCCACGTGAGTCTGATTGCTGCTTGAGATCCTCTTTCAGAGCCCTTAGTGATTCCCAAGTCCCTCCTCATCACCAAGGGAGACCAATCTTTACTGTCTGGAGCCTCCAGCTGTAAATGTCCATGAATTAGTGCCCTGTTTTAAATCCTTACTCAAAACTCACCTTTATCTTCAGTATAACCCTAATTTTTTTCAAAATTTTATTGTAGTATAATAGTATTTTACTAAGTTTAAATTGGTACTCCAGGAATTTAGTCTTGCATTTTCACAAAAGTGGGAGACTTTCAAGGTTTTAAAAAGTCAAAGTAAAGATATCCTGACTTACAGTAATTAGTATGGGTCAAGCTCTAAAAATAACAGATTCTACATTTCCCATAATGCAACTGGATAGACCCTTACTGCCTGGTTAATGTCGTTCAAACTCTACATCCCCAGTTTGTAACACAGGTTTTCTGGAAAAAGTTTGAAGTCCTGAAGCCCAAGTCTAAAAAATAACCCTGATGATGTCATTAGGGTTATTTTCTCAGACTTGACAAATCTAAACTGATCATGTGTTAAATCGGTGGAGTGCCCCTTTAATCATTGGTTAATATTATCATTACTTTTACACTGGAGAGCACTTTGTCAGGTTTTTTTTGTAAAGCACTATGTAAAAGTTTATTCTTGCACTTGCACTTAGCTCAACTGCCAAATTGAAGCTAACATAACGAGCCTATAGCTATCACAGAAAGCCAGTTATCTAGCCAAGAATGCCAAGGTCATGAATGTAATTTGAGAGAATTGCCATTTTGTTACTTGGCTAACTCGCACCCTGCAAAGCTGTTTTTTTGTTGCTGTTGTTGTTTTTTTGTCTTGCCATTAAAGTTTTAAAAAATTAACACTTAACCAAGTGTTAATTGGTTGGTTGCATTATCCTAATTATTTAAATTTCTATTAATATTCTATTTTGTTTTACTGGATTGCTTTGCTATTTTGCTGTTGCAATGTCCCCAGTGAGATCATTAAAGGTTTAGCTTAGCATAATAATAAGCAATAGTAAGCAGAGGTATTGTATCAAACACTTAACATTTCATATTATATCCAAACTAGTGATGAAAAGAGATTTAACCGAACATGCTGAGAAGTGGTTTTATTTTTGTCAGACATTAACTTCTCTGTTTGTTTCAATGCTAACGCAACATCTTATCTAACGGGCTAATACCGAGAGACCTGTCAGAGCAATATAGTCGTATAATTACACAACTGTATGCCATCAAAATTAATTTAAGAATGATATATTTAAATAAGCACTCTATCTGTAGGTAATTTAATATGAATCAGCTGTTTGTGAAAGAAACAAGAGCAGTAAAAAGGCCAAATTTAATCATTTTGTTGACTCAGATTAAGTTTTTCACAAAGATCTATCTCTATAAAAGCACTCCTAACATATTTTATATCCTGAATTTGTATAAAATAATGATTACAATCGCTTTTGTTTTATCACACCTCTATTTTTGAGATTTAAGGTATGATTTTATGTTGTCTCATTAAATAATTTTCTCATAAGTAATGAGTTGGATATATTCAGAATATAGTAATTACATTTAATGATGATTTTATTACATTAGCATATGACTGCTGCTGTTTCCTGAAAACAAATTAAGAGAATTATTAGTGAAATAACGTTTGAAGTATAAGCCGCCCAAAAAAGAAGACAGCAATTTAAATTTAGCTTAACCTCATCTTATAGCCTAGGTCTGAATCATCACACAGTTGGAAGGTTTGGCTGTGATTTTTTTCCAAGAGGTCGCAGTCAACTGAGAAAAAAAAAAATCAGGCGAGAAGAGCCAAATATGGACCAAGCAATGGGGGGAAGGTCATTTTCCAGAGCTCTACCAACTGCTGTTAACCTGGCAGACGCTTATACATGCAGATACATGGTGGATGGTTACAGATACATACATTTCTGCATACAAGCAATGTGTTGATACGATTTGCCACCACAAATCAGGCTTTGAATTATAGATACTTTGATATTTCCCCTGTCAGATTAAGGTCAGATTAAGGTTATTCAAGTTTTTGTGCCTTTGAACATGCTGTGACATGTTATTTCCTGTCATGTAGTAGCGCATTCGCACCTCAGTATGCACAACCAAAATGAACAGAGGAAGATTTGTATGAAGTCTGCTGATGTTTTAGGGTTGCTGAGCTCATGTTTCAGTTTTGTATCTGCACTCTGCAGCAGCAGCATCAGCAACAGCAGCACCTTCAGCCAAATAGCAGACATTGTCCAGCTTACCGTAGTAGCGACTCGCCCTCCAGGCCCTGACGGCACAGTGTAGGACTCCGTCCAGCCACAGCAGCAGCCAGCTAATGCAGAAGCCCAGCAGCAGCCCCAGCATCAAGTCCATCTCCTGCTTGGTCACACTGTCACTCACAAAGTAGTTCTCTGATGAGTCCACCAATGAATTGTCCCCATCATATGGGATTACATAGTGGACATGATGCCTGGGAGGAGGACAGACATGGCAGTGTTAGATATATCTGAGAAGATCTAAATCAATATTATGTCCTTGTAAGAATCATTAAATTAACGCACAATTTTATAAATCAAAGAGGAAAGAGGACTTTCCATGGACACTTTTGATTTAATGTTATATCGTATATATATAGTGGAAATTGTGAGAATAGTATTTAATATATACCTCTTCTAATTTGGATAATGTCCAGAGATTTCTAACTTTTAATCAAATTGCACTATTGGACACTTTGCTGGAAACCCCCTCCAGCACCCGTGGGTGTCCCCAGGCTGCACTTTAGGCAGCTGTGGTTGAAATTTTTAAGGTTATCCAGAGATATCCAGCTGGTGAAATTGCAGGAAAAGCTCATGACCTGAAAAAAGGAACGAACATTTTCTCCCATATCCTAACAGCCATACCTGCCCATTAAAAACCTTTCTGGATAAATAAAACATTGCAAAGACAAAAACAGTGACTAGTGATTATTCTGTAAAATAGGCGTTACATTAAAAAGAAAGCTTAATTTTTTTTTTCTCATCTCACTTTGGAATTAAAATCATTCTTACTAGAAAGTCCCTTTAACTTCGTTCCAAGTATGAAAGAACTCAATATGAATTGAATTTTAATTGTTTTCTCCACAGATCCACAGGCTGATTGCTACTACACAGGTTTTCACATCGCACAGGAGACGAAAGAAAAACTGTGGTGAAAAATATGGAAATGTTACGTTGATAGAATGCAAATCTAAAGAAAACTAATGTTTGTGGTGATTGCAACTAACAGGAAGAACATGCACGATAAGACACACAGCAACTACTGATCAGCAATCATCCAGTTCTTTACATTTACATTTATTCATCACATTGCCCAGCGCTGATGCTCCACTGCTCCAATAACTTCTGTCTTCTAAAACAGATACGTCCCTCAGTTGAAAGTCTTCCTATACTCGTATTACCTGCCCTCCTTCGAGGGGATGAAGGCTTTTTCCAATCACAACACAGGCAGTTGTCTAACAAACACTGGAAGGGAACACAGTGGGAGCTGAGAGATTAAACTGCTGGAAGGGAGTACAGAACGATGTACACTCACACCCTTTGGGACATTACACTGCGAGATCATTTAATTCCTGTCACTACAGAGGGTTGATAACAGGTTTGGACTGATGCAGGACTTTTTTTTACAATAAAAGAGTACTCCAGCGATTTAGTATTTCACTTCTACCTAAAAGATGTGCAAGAGACTTCTAGTATGGGTCAAACTCCTACTGGATCCTTCTTTCCTATAATGCAACATCATAGCATTTTCTTCCTGCAGCTTAGTAAATGCCCACATCTTTCTAAACTGCACATCCCGAGTCTGTAACTCAGGCTTTCTGTTACATATTTGTTGTTTCACTTGGTGTCACTTGAGTATTTTTCTGAAGTCTTTGACTAGAAAATTGACTTCGACATGTAAAATCCTATGATACACTAGAAGTTATACTAATGTTTCTGATTTGATTAGAGTTAATTGAGGAAAAAGTGAGTATCATGAGCTGCTGTAGACAAAGACAAAAGCTCAACTTCATTAACAGAAAATCTACCCACGCATGTTGATTGACAGATGATCTCTGGGTAGTGCAGTGCACAAACAAACACCACAGCACTTAGTACTGAATATGGAGAGAAAAAGATCTTGCAGATTAGCACATTAAGTATCTTACTGAAGACGTAAAGCCACATGAGGGATCAAGCCCCCACTATTGGACCTCACTGTCCCAAGCCATCCAGTCACTGAGGTCCATTAATGCCAAAAAAAAAGCTATTCGTAAAGATAAGCCACACACTGAAAATATAATTTTTTGTCACTGAATTCACCATTGTTTTGAGGATAAACTGTCTTCCGGGTCTTTTTCTTTTCTCTGAAGAAGGCTTTTGCCCAAATGCCAGTAAATAAAGCTGCCTGTATTCCTTTAAACTAACTACACCTACACCCTGCAAATGATTGTGAGTCTGTCTTCCTTTCTAGTGAAGAAAAAAAATAAAACTATTACAGTTTTGCATGACACACACACAATGAGAAGAGTGCACCCAGCAGCACACACAATCCACTCCTAGATCTCTTCCCTGCCTCAGAGGCAGCTATAGGCCGGGCTTTGGCCCGTCGGAAAAAGCTACAACTACATCCAAATCAGAGCACAGAGGCTGCCAAATAAAATGACACTGGCTGTGTCCTCAAGCCTGATAAGGTGAGCGCTGTGGGCGTCACGACACTTCCACGCCTCGTGGATGCTCTTTTCATCCACAGAGTTTCTGCTGTTTATGTGAAAACAGATAACTGACTCTCACTCAGGAGTGTTTCCAGGTCAATGAAAGACACTGTGCCTACAGTAACCTGGAAACTAACAATAGGGGCAGAGGTTTGACTGTGCATACTGTACAGTGGTATGGAGTAGAGCTTATGTATTATCAAATACCTTCATAGGAGAAAAAGGAACTTTTTGGCATCATAGATATTGAAATCACTGCTTAACGCTGCTGATATTACTTTATTTTATAACAAATCCTGTTGGCATTCATAACCAGGGCCCTTTTACAATAGCAAAGATGACATAATTGTCAAAATAATATTATAATATTACTTAAAAACAATCAGTAATCATTATCTCATCAAAAATTCTGTCTCCAAACTGCCATTTCTTCTGTGCGTGTGTGTCTAGATTAGTCTATATCACTTCACATCTGTCAGTGCACGGAAGAGACCTTTCCAAACTTTGACTCTTATCCCTATCTGACAAGCATAATCTATCAGTGTCTGATGATGACCCATTTCTGGATTTACAGGCTAAAAAAACACAGTAGCACTGGCCTCTTAATGCTGCTAATGAGCTGCTAGTATATCAACCCCCTCACTGCAGCATGCACACTATACACTGCTGTTTTGTTTGAATGTGTATCTGTTCAGCTTGCACCAACATGAATAGTGACATTCCCTTCTTAAAGTACTAATCCTGGCTGTATAGTTTGGTCACCTGCAGGACATGGTCCAACCAGGACCAAATATCAGAATATAATAGTCCTATAGGTGTGAATCTATTGGATGAAAGGACTCTTACTTTAAATCTTGCTCTAACACTGTTGCCATACCCTCGGGCACTGTGGATAGTTAAGACCAGAAAAAACAGAGGCCCATTTGTGTGCCCTATGTCTCTGCTACAGTCTGCTGTATCACATTCTTATACTGTTGATGGACAATGCATGATAATGCTGATTAACTCCGAATTAATATATTAATGAGTGTCCTGGTGCTGTTTTCCCCCACTTCAAACCAGCTCTCACTGTGACAGCAACCAGCAGGTAGGCTGATGAGCAGCCAGTACCCTCAGCCCCATAGCACTTCTTAAGCCTTAGCCACTCCACTTCAGCACTCATATGTTCATAATTGGCCCAGCAGCAGGTTTATATTGTCGCCGACACCGTGTAGGCCCGTGTGAAAGCGCACTTGATGCTCAGATTGTTTTTTGAACGGCCTTATATTGCTCACAGTTCATTACCTATTTATGGCTCCGACACACACCTTGGTTATATGCAGCAAAGCCGAAATCCTCGCTGGCGATATAAAAACACACCGCGACCAAACGTGTCATCGAAGCGAAATAAAAGCTGTATGGAAACACCAGCCGCTATGTAAGAGCACAGACAGGCTGATACCAGGTTGGCTTTGCGGGGCTCCACCGACACAAATCTTCGAGGCCTCTTCAGCAATTAAGAATTGACGGGTAGAAAAAAAAAAGCACAAAACACCCCGTTTATCCCAAATATTGTAGGAGGATGATGGCATTTACCTTCCACAGTTGCAGTGACAGACGCGGTCCTCCCCTCGTAGATGCGGTAAGATGTAGTTGTGAAAGCGATCCAGTAGTGCGTTCATGTCCATTAAACAGGCTATCGCCTGCAAAGAACCATGCCAGTCAGCTGGGACATGTCAAGCAATAGGCTAGGCTATTCCTACAGACAGCGAATGATTCTTTCCATTATTATAAAGATAAATAACAATAATAAGGATCAAAAAGAAAATGAAGAAAATAGCCTTGGCAGATCCTCCCGATTCTAAGAGAGGGACTCTTGCCACAAAACGGACTTAGATTATTTATTTATGACAGCAGGTAATTATACTAACCTACTTCCACATGTCATTGATAGGCCTGCTGTGAGGTAGTTTCTCGCGAAATGTGATACATTTATGGCACATTTGAGATAATTTAATTAAATATTAGCCTCAGTTCGTAAATTAGAAAACCATATTGTGGCTGAGGGAGGTGAAGATGTCTTACCATTACAACTGAAGCACCAAGAATCATAAAAATCATGGTGGTTGTGATCATATGCATCAAAACTTCCAAACTGGCCGCCGTCCTTTGGCCCGGGGTCCTACCCGCGGCGGTGGAGACGCTCCGGCTGGGCTCTGGGCGCTCTGTCCCGGCAGGAGCCGCTCATGGAGCCGCCGCGCCGCTCCTGGCTCCCCGTCCCTTCAAACTGCCCGGTCTCCCTCCGTCCCCTCCTACACACGGCAAGCCGCTCTCTCAGCCTTCACTGCGCCCTCGCCATCCAAGTATCCCCCCCTCCCCGGTCGGTCGGATGCGGCTGCCGGTCGCTCCAAGGAGGCAGTCTTCTCCTAATTATCGATGCAAAACTGATCCAGGTGCGTTTCTCTCTCTATCCCAGTTTAAAAAAAACATACAGAAAACAAGTGAATGGCTTCCTCGATATCCTCTAACGGGTGCCTCGGTATCCTTTCTCCCCTGTTCCAAGTTATTCCACACCGGGGCTGCGCTTTAATACCGGTGAATTCTTCTCCTCCATCGGCGAAAACGGTCGATTTCTCTCGCCTGGACGTTTCACAGAGCTGCACCAACTCCTCTCACGGCCATCGCCCTCGTCTTTCTCGGAATGCTTGATAACATCGACATGAGGTCCAGATAGCTCCGGTCGGGAACTAGACCCACCCTGCGCCCCGAGTCCAGTCCGGATCCAGCAACGGCAGCTGCATCAACGCCCGGAGCCAGACACGCATGATTATCCCATCCTGGCTTCCAGCAGCTACACGAGCATCCACTCCCACCTCTAAGAGCGTGTGCGTGAGTGTGTGCGCACGCGTGCGTGAGAGAGAGAGAGAGAGAGGGAGAGAGAGAGGGAGGGAGAGAGAGAGTGTGTGTGTGTGTATAGTGGGCGGTATGAGAGGGGAGAACTGCAAGCTGCCTTTATGGCATAGTCCTATAGGCTCATTATTTATAGTGGGTACCTGCAGATGCACTGGAGCGGGCTTCAAGAATGGCACTCTTCATGATGATTTAACCTCCTTTTTCTCCAGAGGCTTAACCCCCTTTTACCCCGCAATTCCTGCACCCTGCACCCCACTCACCCTCAACACACACACATTCACCCCTAACACACACACACACACACACACACACACACACACACACACACACACACACACACACGCCGCCTTGCATTGCAGCGCTTCAGTTTCTGATTCTGCGCCATTTTTGCTGTTTCTTGTCCTACTATCCCGCTTGTTTGCCGCCTAAAGTGACCAGTTAGTCTTAGATTTTAAGAGATAGATAGAGAGAGAGAGAGAGAGAGAGAGAAATAAACCAGTGTTTTTATATACAACCTTTATAAGTTTCTTTATAAGCAGAGACAGTTTTCCAGGGTGGGAAATCAGAAACTCGCAAACCTCAAATGTGTCTGGTCAAAGTAAGACAATGGCTTATGACTCTGAAATAATATATTATTTCGTCTTTGACAACTGTTAAACAAATGACACAGAGCTAACTTTGAAAAGACATCTATCCTGAAATCCTCCCTGATGGGATTTTATATAACCTCCAAAGATGTCTGATGATTCTTTCTCTCCATTGTAAAAATATAAAATACAATATCATATGTAGATGTAACAGTCCAAACTACAGCACATTACAACAAACCCATGCATAGATGTCTGTGCCTGAGCTGCAGCTGCATGTAACCATTCTTCATTCAGACACAAGCCATCCTATAAAATGTGAACCAGAGGAGAAATGTCAAAGTAAAATCTAGGCCAGCAGTTCCCAAATGCATCAAGTGCTCCCTGAAGCACTTCCTCAAGTAGCCCAACTAATCAGCTTTAGTAAACAATGAAACAAAAAGCTGCAGGTTGATGGATAAATGTTTCATTTTACATGGTGCAATCACTGCAATGCATATGTTTCAGCACCCTGGACAGCGACCATCAGCAGCACACAATTTTACCAGCAACAGCTGCTAAAGAACTATTGTAAAAACCATAACATTGTTCTAACTATGTTGTTCTAACTACTGAAACAACTAGCCAATTACCAATCTTATGGTATATGGTATTGTTGATAAAGTGCCCTTTGCTGGTATAGACTTGAAAACATCTGCTGTTGTTACCCACAGGCACACTGCTGGTGTTACTTCATTTCGACCTCCCCCAGGGAAGAAACACAGCCAAGCTGGGCACCAAAGTAGCAGATTCTAATTAAAACCTACAGGGGGTAGAATGGGGGTAATGTAAACATTTAATAGTAAAATGACTTGACACTCGAACAGTCCCGAACGTGTGAGTGCAGCTACAAACTCAAAGTTGAATGTGAGTTAACAGCACTTGTCAGCTTTAAAAGTGAGTCATCCATTTGCATTAAACTCCAAATAGCTGGCCAAACAAACAAACAAACAAAAACATGCACACAATATAATGAGGCCCCTTTTGCAGCAATGTTTGCTTAGGTCAAATTTGCGTAAAATTATATGAAAGACGTGTTTTTTCACCGACGTGAAGATGCGGATAGTTCTGGTTTTGGTTTTATCTACTTTCAACTGATGTTACAATGTTATATTCATCACCACTGTATTTGTATTGGATTCATTTCCACTAGGAGTAAGTGAGACTGAGAAGAGGCTGGGAGGAAACCCATTCCACTTTATTACAGCTGTAAACCTTTACTGCATGTATTGGCTGTTATCAAATAAGCAGTGCAGTCTGTCTATTGTATGTGTTGAAGTTTGGTAGAATCTAGTTTTCATTATTATAAGGACGTCAGACTCCACAGTAGTGTGCCAAGATATTTCCTCATACTGGATATTAGCACGAGTGAATGGGAGTCATATGTCTTATAACCATAGCGTTGCAGGTGTTATCCATACAAACAACCTTGTGTCATGTCAAAAAGCTCTTGAGCAAGTCAATGACGCTGACATGGATTGTAAAATTCTCTAAAAAAGAGCACCACTCATCAATATAACATTGTGACATAAAGTTGAGACAGACTTTCTTTGAAACAATGTGCTATTTTAGCTTGATGTCAGGTCAAGTAAAGACATTTCCACCTATAGCATAATGATGGACTGACTCACGTACACACACACACAACATACTGTATATATAGTACATACGTACATATAGTATGAATGATATGTTGTCTACGCTTGACTGACTGCTCTTCTGTTCCACTCAGGTGACTGATGCTGATTTCTGCACATGCACAAATGCACGAATAGCCTTCAGGCCATTACATCTGTTCACACACAATGCCATGACTCACTGATTTCTATATTAAAACCACACACCAACTTACATCCGCAGATGTATGTCCTGTTTCTTTTACACCAGCTGGCTTAGTGCACTTTTTTTCTTTTTAGGAAAAATAATGGTCTTACTGCTTCCTCTTGTTTTCTGATGCAGTTTTATGTCTTGAGGCTATTTTTCCTTTTTGTCTCAGTGTGACTGCTGGTCTTTTTTTTTTTTTTTTTTACATAGCAAACATCCTGTTTATTGCTTCTCAGCCCACTCCTCCCCCACATTATATTCTCCAACTGTGTGGAGTCATCAGAAGGAGTTGGTGGTGAGTAGATTTTCTGAGAGTTGAGGAGAGCAGCAGGTGGAGTGATTTTCAGAAGCAGTTTTTCTTTCAAAATCATAACTCAACCTCCTACTTTGTCCTGAGTCACAGTCTGCAATATAAAGATGACTCAGAGCTTTTTGAATTGTCACAATTATTAGACATAGGTAGATAGCTAGCCAGCTAGCTAGTTAGCCAGCTAGCTAGTTAGCTAGCGAGCTAGATAGATAGATAGATAGATAGATAGATAGATAGATAGATAGATAGATAGATAGATAGATAGATAGAAAGAAAGAAAGATAGACAGTTATCTCTTATATCCTCACAGAATAATGCATAATTCCTGTCAAGCCTTTTATCAAACTTGTCAAATCGTGTACATGAGAAAATGCCTTGGTGTGCAAGATACCGTACATCTAGAAGTTTTGTGTTCATTGAATAAAACGGGTGCTACCATCAGCCACATGCAATTTTTTAGCGCCTCTGCATTTTGGCCCATTCCCCCTTCCGTACGTTTTCACGTACACCGGACATATGTATGCGGAACTGCAGTTGTAAACAAAAACGGACAATCACCCTACGTTCCTCTTCTGAGCCAAAAAAAGAAAGAAAAAACGAAACATATACATATGTTTTCGAACACAGGTCGTTAAAGGTAAGTAAAAAATATATTAATTGTGTCTATTTCCCCAAATGCTTGCTGTGTATTGTGCTACAAGCCGGAATATATTATTTGTTATGTAATAACCAGCCGTTTAATGCTAGCTGCTAACTCAGCTAACCTGACGTTTGCCGATAATACTGCAGTTTGAGTGAGCTGACAAGTACCGTTAGAACTAGTACTAGTTTGTACGTAGTTACTGGTTAACGTAACAGTTTATTAGCTTCAGTACTAACATTACAAGGAATATTCAGTCAACATAACACTGCTAATGTTACCGTTATTTCATCGGTCACATTTTATCTCAAAAACAATCAAGTCAATAAAAGACGTTTTCTATTTGGACTTCTTAAATTTGGTCCTCATAGCTACCTATAATATGTTGTTATCCTGTTATTCAGACAATTTGCTTGAATAGAAACACGCCGAGGAGAGCGACGGTTCGCAGTGTGTCAGTTGCCAAGCTGCCAAGCTGATTATTTTTTAAATTACCATCATGTATTAAAGAACCACACAAAATATATTGCTCATGTCTTTCTAGATGATGTCCATGTGTACTATATAGTCCAAGAATGCAGCAGATAATTGTCTGATTTTCTAATGGAGTTTGGTTCAAGGTTTTCTACAGCCTAATGATTATCTCTTGTAAATCACAGCATTACAGACATTCACTTTTTTTTTTTAATTTATTCGATCCTTAATTTAACAGTGTTACAAAAGAATGCACATATACATAGATAAATCATAACAAATTATATCAAAGGAAGAAACATTATTGACCGAAAAGGTGCAGGCTGAAGCTTTAGCTTTTTAAACCTCCCCTTTTTATCTCATACGAAAAACAAATATAAAACAATAGTCCCAAAATGCAAAATCAAATATTTAATTCACAATTATGTTCATACCTCAGTTTTATAGATATTTTTACTGTTATTTTCTTTTTTCCAATTCACGAAGTGTACTACACATTTTAATTCACTGTCACAATTCTTCCATAAATTACCCCGGTCATATATTAACATATACAATATACATCTAGTCTTTATATTTGTCCTAGCCCTTGTTTTTATATACAGTACATATTCCCCTAAGTCCATACTGACTCTCTCTGCCTTTTAAACATGTTTTGTACTAACTTGTGTTAACTGTCAGCTTTGATATATTACGATGATATGAGAAAGCAATCTGCCCTTTATATATTCTGAAAACTTTACTAACATGACCCCCTCCTCCCCCACACACACCTCTGTTTCTGTGTCTTTCATATAGGTTCTAGATGTGTGACAGTAGTTGATGCAAGTACTGGCTCATTACAATAAAGAGAAAATCTTTGGTGTTGTAGGCCTGCAGAAACGACTGCAGCCAGCATGTCCAGGAAACAGACGGCAAAACCTGTACGGAGCAACAAGAAGAGTGAATTGGAACGTAAGAGGGATGAGCGGGCAGCACGCCGGGCCATTGTAAAGGACCGTAAGAACCGACCTCAGGATGGTGATGAAGGAGCAGAGTTTGTCAGTTTCTCCAATCAGCTGCAGGCGCTGGGGCTCAAGTTGAGAGAAGTCCCCGGGGATGGGTGAGACCCAGAAAAACATTGTGGAGTCTAAATGAGCTTCATCTCCCACTGTATTGTTCATCACCGATTCTTTAACACTTGTGAAGAGGAACATAATGTCATCAGCCTCTATCTCGATTTCTTCCCAGTCTACAGTCAATAACAATGTACAGTTAACTAAAGTTCAAAATATTTATAGCTATGTGGCTGCTGCTTAGTAAAGGCAGTGTCATTAGAGTCATAATTTGTGTGTCCATCTTTAATAAGATATGATTAGTCTCCTCAAACTGAGAATACCAGCAGTACTGTGCCATTTAAGATTGGAAAATAACAGGAGAAGTGTCTTAAGGTTTCTTTAGCTTAATAGAAACTCAAAATGAGAATTCTCTTGATCATCAGTCATGTTTACATATGGAAAGAAAGTCTGGGAGGCTTGTAATTTGCAGGCCTTGCAGGTTGTTGTTGGTCAAAACACAGAGCAGCCCGCTTATGCCACTTCTAAAGATTTAAACATAATAACAAATTTGCCACAGAGAAACCTTCATTTTGACCAAGAATCAGGACACTGAGTCATCTAACCACAGTCAGTCATGTGTCATACCACTCACTGTCTATGTTTCCCGCAGGAATTGCCTCTTCAGAGCTTTAGGCGACCAGTTAGAGGGGCACTCCCGAGGACACCTGCGGCTTCGCCAGGAGACTGTCCAGTACATGATGTCCCATCGACAAGACTTTGAACCCTTTGTGGAGGACGACGTGCCCTTCGCACAGCACTGTAAGGAAATAACCCAGTGGGTGTTGCTGAGTAAATCAACAAAGGAACTGAAATAAAAGACTGTGATCAGATAGGAGACTTTTACTAATGCCTCAATCAAAATTGACTATTCTCTGATGTTACGCACATGTGAAGTCCATTGATTTCACCCAACAACAAGCAGTGACCCCTGGTGGCTATCAGGACTGTCTGCAGATGATGTATTTCAGATCTACCTCTGATCTTTGCTCTTTTACTTGTGAAGTACTGGGCAACTTTACCATTTTAGGCCTCTAAAGTTTAAGTAAATAAAACAATGAAACACTCTTTGGTAGACATACGCGACCATTAACAAGAGGTTGCTAGTAGATATCACCTTTATTTAAGGTGTCACAACACTGCTGCTGTATGTGTCTGTCTTGACTTAATTCATTTAATCAGAAACTGTGTTCTTGACCGATTGACAAGTTGTTCAAATGTTTTATTTCATCACAATAAAATGTATATAGTCTATACAATTTATATACTGAATTTAGATATGTGAAAAATGTGAAGTGACAATGATATGTCTGCTGTGACTGCACCATAGAAAGTTCAAGAAAAAATATTGTGACCTCAAGATTTTCATGTGAATAATTGTTTTTGTTTCTTTCCACCCAGTGTCCAACCTCTCTCAACCCGGTACGTTTGCTGGCAATGACGCCATCGTGGCTTTTGCTCGCAGCCAACAAGTGAAAGTGGTCATCCATCAGCTGAACACACCACTGTGGGAGGTAGGCATGGACAAAGACTTTGAAATGATAATGTCATCTAATGTGTAATTACTATGTGAAACCTAACACCATTATGGTACACAACACAGTTTATATGTTGTACTGTCAGATAAATGGTGCAGAGAAGCAGGTGTGCAGAGAGCTGCACATTGCCTACCGCTATGGAGATCACTATGACAGTGTGAGGCGGATTGGAGACAACTCTGAGAGTCCTGCTCAGCTCCGCATTGAGGTATTTATGAACCCTTATCCCTCTCATCTGACAGTATCTGAAATAATGTAGTAAATTCCAGGTCTACCTCTTTAGATGTCAAGAGGGCATCATGTCATGTTTATGGGCTTAACTATTGGAATTGTTATTGTTGTTATTGAGTCACCGTTCACTGACATGTTTCTGGTGGGGTTTTTTTTTTTTTCACCTTTACTGTTCCTAGAATCTGCAGAACTCACGAGGCCAGCAGCGTGACTTTGGGGACGGTCAGAGAGACAGACAAAAAAACCCTTCGCCCACAGCCTCGGAGGAGGACAACGTGATCCTGAGCTCTATCAAGAACCGAGGAATCCAGGGTCAGGAATTATGTTTGACTCATTAGCTGCCAGAAGGATAGGATTGTCAGGGCAAAAGAGAACAATTGGGAATAAACTTTATTACAAACTTCATAACCTTTTTATATATTCAAACTTTCTGATTCCTTTTCCATTTTCTATAACTCTGTGTTGTGATTTATCTGATGAAGCAGGAGGAAGGAAGCCTCTAATTAAGTAGACTGTTTGCTTGACATTGACAGTAATGATCAATCAGAATCATCTGTATTTGCCAAGCATGATTATGCATGCAAGGAATTTGACTCCGGTTTAGTGGCTCTCGATGTACTTGCACAAAATAATAATCTTCACTGGGTCCGTGTGTTTGTGTGTGTGTGTTGTCTGCCTTGTCTGCCTCAGGTGATGAGGAGAACCTGCTCCAGCTGAGTGCAGCAACTATAAATGCTGAATGGCTCGTAGGTTCTGTGCTGGGCCAGTCCTGCCAGGGCCAGTGTGCTTCAGGATCCTGCTCAGCCTGCAGAGCTGCAGCCACAGACTGCAGTGAACACAAACAGCCAGCAGAGGGCAGCAACGTACAGAAATCTAAGGTAGACTCCTCCGAGAAATCTTCTAACTGGCACAAAAGTTTCAGTTTTCGAGATTCTTGTTCATTGGCCTTTTTATTTTGTGGTTCATTTTAGATTTCACTTACACTTCCTCACTAAATTGGCAAGTCTGCATGGCATTGCATATGGACATAGTGCAGCATTTTTACTCTTAAACAAATGTGATGTGTCTGGTAACAGACAAGTCATAACACACCTCAGTAAAAGTGAAATAACCGTTTAACATTTCCCTCACTCTCAGGTATCAAACAAGCAGAGGAAAGAGCAGCAGCGACAAGAGAAGAAGAAGCGTCAGGAGGAGAGGCACCGGCAGAAGTTTCTCCAGAGCAAAGGAAGCCAAGACCAGAACCAGAACCTGCCGGAGGCTGTTACTTTAGTACCAGCTCTCAACACTCTCAGTATATAGACTGGAGCATGGCCAAAAATACCTACTGCTACTCTAGTTACTGGTGGCTGACGCTGTCCACAAAGTTTTGCACATAGTCAAATTTGATTCAGTCACAGTTGATGACTTTTCCTAAAGAGAACCCTATAGTTTCTTTGCAAACGGTATAAAGGTGCCTGCAAACTCGTGTGCGTGAGATGTGTGAAAGTTGTAAAAGACGGAGAGCGAACGAGCATAACTTTCAGTGTTTTCGTTGGGTTTTGACTTGGTTCAATCCCTGGTGGGTGTTGGTGTATGTAGAAACTCCTCAGACCTGGTCTGCCTACTACGCTACCTAGCCCCTTTCTATGCTGGACATCTGGCTTTTCATGACAACCATGCAGATTATCTCGTGCAGCTGAGCTTTTTGATTTGCCACAGGTTGAGTTGACGTTTATTCAGATGTTCAGATCATTAAGTTTGTTCGATCTGACCAAAGATGGGAGCAAAGGAGGAGCGACAGATGAATGATTGTTATGCACACTGTGTATGGAACGTGGCAATAAATAATAATAAATGATAATTTACTGTTTTTGTGTGCAGCAGATTACATATTACATAGCATCCATGGTGACGTGTTGTTTTGTGACTTTATATTCAGATTAGAAGTGCAGTAATAGTTGAGGTGAAGTCTTGAGGTTTTTAGTTTTTTAATTTCTTGTATTAATTTCCTTTGGTGTTGGAGAGATAAATAAATCCAACAGTTTGCACATGTATTAACAGACATAAGGCACATCTGAGCCAGGGGCTGAGGTTTCACAACATACAAAACAAACATGACTACACCTTATTCAAAATGATTTATTGGGACTTAGTCACCTTTATATTGAAAATCACTCAAGTGATATTCAAACAGTTAACCAGAAAGCATTAATATGATGATCATTGTAATGTAAAGTAACAAAAAACATGAATCCTTTGAGATGAAGTTACCAATTATACCAGAAACGCATAACTCCAATCAGCAGGTACTGTCCTAAATAGGATCTGTCAGAATTTTGTCACTGGATAATGACTGGAGTCATGATCATGTTCTGTGATATTTAATTAGTGAGTTTGAATCAGAGAAATCTACCAAATTTGCAAAGTTTGAAAGCAGGTGGGGTAAATTAAAAAAAACGTCTATATGTTCATACAATCCACTACTGTACACGCCAGCAACACAGTCCCAGTGTGGAGAGTTGATTCACCTCTATGATCATACAGTCTGGTTGTATTGCGTTGTATTATTGTTCAGTGTTCATGTTATTCAGTCCATGAATACCCCCCATCGCCTGCGGTTGATGTGTTACAGGTACATATTTAATGTTTGCCCAGTCTAACTATCACAATTAAGATGTCAAATATTGACTGGCTGTTATTCTAGTTACAGATAGTTAAGACTCTCAAACTGTTCACTGCACACGTGTAATCATTAGTGTGTGTGTGTGTGCTGGACTCACACCAGGGTTTTACAGCATGCTGCTCACACACAATCCACTCTTTGATAATAGTGTTTTGCTGAAACACTTCACTTCAGTTTGTGCATGCATTGATAATTTGAAAAATAGGGTTTTAGAATTAAAATATTAGAATAAAAGTATCTTTTTTTTGTTTTGTTTTTTTAAAAAGGTCACTTTAAAAAGAAAGAAATAGAAAGTTGTAGTACTGCAGGGAGAAATAAGAGCTGTGAGATGTTGAAGCTTGACCAGACCTTCATGATACAGTCCGACACTATTTGAATACACTGCACCTTCATGCAATAAAGAAACCGGCGTGTAGCATGAAGGTACAGTAGACTGAGCTCCAGCAAAAGAAGAATTAGATACACATGAAAAGTAACACTTCTAATGATATTAAACAAATGTAATCCCCGTCTTCAGTAACATAAGCAGAGCTGGATCATAAACTAAAGCCAGGTTTAATATGGTGATATCTGGAATGAAAAACAGTCCAGTCCATGTACTAGGAAATATAAGAAATGTTCATTTTATTAAAACGGCATAAAAAAATGACATGAACGTGTGTCGAGGTGGGGCTCACAGAAATAGACTTGTCAAACTATATACACTTCATTATAGTACTCACAATGCTGCATTAAACCATATTCCACCAATGTTTCTACAGTAGAATAAGCTGTAACGTGTGTCGTCATTGAGATTTCTGGGCATCTCCGTCTGGATCATCCATGTTGAGAACATGTAGTTTCACATTAGATCTCCTCCACACAGGCTGCTTCTCAGTGGACAAAGATGGGTTTGGTCTAGTTTTTTTTCCAGTCAGCCTTATGAAACAAGATGAAATCAGTCTGACTGAGGAATCCTCAGTCTGTAGTTCAGTGCTGCGAGGAGGATGAAAGCTGCTGCTGCTCTAGAAGTCCTGTCTGATGTTCTCCTTGTTCTCGTCCCCCTGCTGTTGTCTGAGCTGAGTGATTTCGTTCTCCAGCTGGACGATGGCCCGCTCAATCTCATAGTTCTTACTGACCAGAGACACCCAGCTGTGGAGGGACAGACACAGATGTTGTGAGAGATGAAAATCTGACCTACATAGTCCCTACGTACAGTGATATAAACATGCAAGATCTTCAAACGACATACTTTGACTCCAGCTCTCGCAGTTTGGCTCCTCCTGCCAACTGATCGTTCTTACGCTGCCAGTTTAAATCTTGAATTTGCTTCCTGTGTGCCACAAAAAAGTGAAAAAAAACAAAACATGAATCCAGCTTTAATTACATTTTTATACAGCTCAAATGTTCCAGTGATCACTCACCTGAATTTCTGAAGTTCCTTTTGAGCCATCTCAATCATGAAGGCCAAGTTACTGAAGGAGGAAGACAACATGTTAGCAGCCTTCTAGCGGACTAATTATAGTGAGTAAGTGTCTGTGAGAAGAAGACTGCGGTCACATACTCGTTGTAGACTTTCCACGCGTTGGTTCCATACTGCGACATGAGCTCCAGGTTCTCGATACGAACCGCCTGGTGCTCCAGCTGGGCCATCGAATTGTTCACACACTCCTGCCACGCTGTGATGTCATTCTTCTGTCCTGCGGAAGGCGCCGGCAGCTCATATCTCCACAGGAAGAAAAACAAACAAAAAAAAAGTATCAACATTAAAATCCCCAGACAAAAAATAATTAAGATAAATCACCCCTCATACAATTTGTAATGATACATTTGGGTTGTAAATAATTACTATTTGCATTATCTATCAATTATTTTTGTATTCATCTCTAAATCTACACATTCTCAGAAACAAACCAAATGTATTCAGTTTCAGTTTTATTATTACAGTTAGAAAAATTCACTGGTTTCAGCTACTCAAATGTGAATATCTTCTGGTTTTTTAGTCTTCTATGATGGTGTAGATGGTTTTGGACTCTATGTGGAACAAAACAAGATATTTTAAAGCCACTGGAAACCCAAATCCACGACAGCCTTCTAACTATGTCATTTAGGGTCTTATGTACATAATAGTAAAGGTATTAGAAATTAGTTTCAACCCAAATTCGAAATATTGTCATAGGTGTGGTTATGCTCGGACATTTATCACGAAAATTACACAGTAAATTCTGCAACCCAATGATAAACGACGTGACGTGCTGCGGTTAGCATATTGTCTCATTTTCAGCTGCTGGAGTTTCTGTGCTATTAGCAGTCGTTAGCTGTAATTAGCCAGCCAGCAGCCTGTGTGGGTGTCAATCGAAACGTGATCTGCCGCACAAACGCAGTCTTGAGAAACGGTCTAAACAGCAAAATGAGCTGTTTTTGAACTGTGTTTTCTAATAGTTATGAAAGTTTATTTTCACTCAGATTCTAGTGGATGCTTAATGAGACAATCAACTTTGATATCATAAATGCATTTTTACTATTTCAAGCCAAATTTCCAGAGGCTTTGCGACATCACCAAAAGATTAAGAGAAAATAATCAGCAGATTGATAATGAAAATGATCATTAGTTCTAGCTTTAATTTAGTTTATTTGTGTCATGTTACGACGTTGGTGAATAAGCGATGATATCTTAAAAATATATCCAGTACTGCAATATCATAGCTCCTCACTGACCCTCCTCTGAGGCAAATGAGGATAAAGCCCAACTTTCAGTGACACTACTCTCAGTGTGTTGGATGCAGCAGTAGTTTGCATGACACTCTGTAGCTGTGTATGTATTAACTGGCCATAGAGTCATGCAGGCCCCGGATTCAAGTATCAAAACAGGCTCCTGCTGTGTGTCGGGCTCACCTCTTCATGCTCAGGAGATCCATGGGCTGCCGAGCCGCCAGCCGCTCAAACTCATTCCTCATGATTTCTGTCTGAAGGGTGATAAGAAATAAGAAATGCTGTTATTTCTGTCACGCTGGCCGTGAAGGTTTCATTAAGAGATCTCAGGAGTTTGTCACCTCAAAAGCAGAGAAGTCAGGTGTAAGCAGGTAGCTCAGGTAGTTCTTTGTCGGTCTGTATCTTCTGGTCTCCTCCTCCACCAACGCTGCAGCCTAGAGGACAAAAGAGAATTAATTTTTTGTACATATTTATCTCTTTTGGGAGGGTGGAAGCGCATCTTTCAGCATCATTCAGACCCAACATGGGTAATAATGTGTCAAGGAGAACTGAAAATGGGAAGAGAAACTGACTTTCTTAGCATACATAATTTCTTTCTCATACATGACTTAGACCACAAGACATACTAGTTCCTACCATATTGAATGATTTGCATTGTGACAGAGCCTAGAGGAATAAAAATACATGGCTGATGACAGATTATTATGAGCTCACTAATGACTTGTATTTGTTTTATATCGCAGCCTCCGGCTTTTAACATGACAGATGGACAATGAGACATGCCTGAAGAGCAAATAAAGAAATGTGCCAAAAAAAGCCAAACGTTGTTGCTTTCCCAAGTTTGAAAAAAAATGTTTTATTCACGTTTTTCAGAATTACCCACAAGGAGGGAAGCTCCTACACCTCACAACTCACAGTATTACAGAAGAAATGTTGGATTGTTTTTCCATTGGTGGGATCTGGTCTAATGTAGTCCGTAGTCTTCTCTCATGTTTTTACAACGTACAAAGTTGTCCGACCCACTAATTCATCCTGTCTATAATGTGCAAATGGAAGGGAATTAGAATTACGCCAATATGACGAGAAATCAAAGTGTGTGTCTATATATTGGCTGCTGCTGTGTTGACTAAACACTCTGATATAATGTGTACAATAACCTAATGATTAGTATTATATGTGCATATATGGAAAACATTTAAATGGGGGATGGTAGGTGACATACTATGTAGTTTTGTACATTGGTATGATGTAGACATTTTTAATTTCAGTCACAATTTCAGTCAACTCTGCCTGTTCTTTTCAAACACAAGTCAAATCTCATACCTATAACTTTGTAATTAAGAGATCTGAGAGTATTCTCTATTCCATTTAGATAAATCCTGTTAGTCAGGTAGCATTTACAAACCTAGAGAGTTGGTACTGCCAAATATCTCTTTAATACACCTTAATTAATTACAAGTTACAACTGTGTTTGAAAAGTAGAGGCGGAGTTGGCTGATGTTATGAGTGAAATAACGATGTCTGCTTTGATAAAGGTTTATATGTTCCCAAGCTGTGTGAGGACACTAAACAGAACTCAAGTACACTGTGTTTATATATTTGGTTTTACAAGACAACGTGCCGGGGCAAGAACATAATTAACCAAACAGGCCAAATCATCAGGCCAGATCATAGTGTGTCACTTGAGCCCTGCCTGTGTGAACACTTAACTTTTAATGTTGCTCTCCACTAAGAAATGTTTTTCTTTTCTTGTTCCTACAGTTGAATGTTTTCATTTTTCAATGAAGGGGGTAGAAGTTATTTTAAAGAGTTTTAACAAGGTATTAAACTTTTTGTGGAATAACCATGTCAGACACAATTTATTACTCCAAGCAGAGCATTTTTAGATCTTACACATGACTGGATGGGATCTTTAAAATATGAATGACTTTCCTTTGCAATGTGCTCTCATAGTGTTGTATTGATTTATATAAAACTGTGCTTCACTGCTGTTTCAGTATTGTGCTGAGTTAACATTAGACAACAAACTGAACATTTAGAAAAACTTTTCAAGTGCAAGTCTAATCTCATTTTTAAAATGTTTCCACGGAAGTCACTGGTGTCATTAAAGGCCCTATAAAATTTACTTTGCGTCATGTATTATTTTATTTTCCTTCAATGAGTTTCTACAGAGTTTAAGCAAAGCTACGCTGATAAGTTAAGGAAGTTATGAGCTACATCCTGGCTGAATAATTTACTAAACAAATGAGCATGCTAAATATTAACAGAGGTAACTGTACGCATAACAAATACATTAGTTTCATGCCTTTCAGTGCCTTTTCAACCTAGGTTTAAGTTAGCATGGAGGCTAACACGCTGCGATTAGCAAATGAAACCAGTTTACTCACCGCTTCTCTGACACCTGCTGCATCGTAACCTTGGTCAAAATATGGCAAAGCATCGACGAACACCTCACCAGCTACTGAAGCCGTTCCGGCCATTTTTAATCAATTTATTTAGTTGAGTTTTATTCTGTTGTGTGTCTTTCAGCTAAAACACTTCTGCGGCTAACAGTGCTAGGCTTTCTTCTTCTTCTTCTTTGGATTAGGCAGACTGCACGCTACAATGACGCATTGCTGCCCTCTACTGTTTGTTATTGATGCTCCTTTATTTATATTTTGTTATATAGTCCAATACTGTACAGATATTCCAGCAGTTTCTTCATTTTAGTCCAGTTATCTAGGCTTCTCCAGCTGCTCCCAGGTCGCTGAATAAAACCCTAATTAAAACCTCCTGAGTTTTGTTAGTGACTACTACTACTACTACTACTACTACTACTACTACTGCTACTACTACTACTACTACTACTACTACTGCTACTACTACTAATACTACTAATACTACTACTGCTACTACTACTACTACTACTACTACTGCTACTACTACTACTACTACTACTACTAGGCTACTACTGCTGCTGAAAATGTAACATTTAAACAATCAGTTTCTATAATATTACATCTAAAAGTACTAAAACCTACATCAGTATTGGCAATATTTTTATTTCATTTAGGTCCATTCAGGGGTTTTAACTGCCTTGCAAAACATGAAACATAATGTAATCTTATGTCTTTGCATATTTTCCCA